>NC_136017.1:22440048-22740048 GCF_048128805.1 Centroberyx gerrardi | reverse complement strand
ACTGGTTTTATATTCTAACTTATCCTCCTGTATTTCTGGTAAACCTGCTTCAAATCAAACATGTTGCACATCAAATTAAAGCTTAGGTTCTCTTCTTTCCATCAATTGTTGGCTTTCCATCATAGCACAACCTGGCTGCTTAAAATCAGACATTTAGTGTGGTCAATACCACACAGCTTTCAGAGCTGGGTCAGAGGTCAAATCTGTTCTGTATATTTAGCCTGGTCTTTCAGGCTAGCATGATCTGATTTACTGGAGTGACACCTCAATTTAAAGCTCAGATTCAGACCTTTTCATAGAGTCCAACATTGTTCATTTTAAACCTTCTGGTGGCTAGCAGCACACTGATGAATTATGGTTATATTCAGCTGTTTTTAAAAGGCCTGCAGCCAACTGGTTTTATATTCTAACTTATCCTCCTGTATTTCTGGTAAACCTGCTTCAAATCAAACATGTTGCACATCAAATTAAAGCTTAGGTTCTCTTCTTTCCAACAATTGTTGGCTTTCCATCCTATCACAACCTGGCTGCTTAAAATCAGACATTTAGTATGGTCAATACCACACAGCTTTCAGAGCTGGGTCAGAGGTCAAATCTGTTCTGTATATTTAGCCTGGTCCTTCAGGCTAGCATGATCTGATTTACTGGAGTGACACCTCAATTTAAAGCTAAGATTCAGACCTTTTCATAGAGTCCAACATTGTTGAGTTTACCCCTTCTGGTGGCTAGCAGCACACTGATGAATTATGGTTACATTCAGCTCTTTTCAAAAGGCCTGCAGCCAACAGGTTTTATATTCTAACTTATCCTCCTGTATTTCTGGTAAACCTGCTTCAAATCAAACATGTTGCACATCAAATTAAAGCTTAGGTTCTATTCTTTCCATCAATTGTTGGCTTTCCATCCTATCACAACCTGGCTGCTTAAAATCAGACATTTAGTGTGGTCAATACCACACAGCTTTCAGAGCTGGGTCAGAGGTCAAATCTGTTCTGTATATTTAACCTGGTCTTTCAGGCTAGCATGATCTGATTTACTTGAGTGACACCTCAATTTAAAGCTCAGATTCAGACCTTTTCATAGAGTCCAACATTGTTCATTTTAAACCTTCTGGTGGCTAGCAGCACACTGATGAATTATGGTTACATTCAGCTGTTTTCAAAAGGCCTGCAGCCAACAGGTTTTCTAATCTAACTTATCCTCCTGTATTTCTGGTAAACCTGCTTCAAATCAAACATGTTGCACATCAAATTAAAGCTTGGGTTCTCTTCTTTCCATCAATTGTTGGCTTTCCATCCTATCACAACCTGGCTGCTTAAAATCAGACATTTAGTATGTTCAATACCACACAGCTTTCAGAGCTGGGTCAGAGGTCAAATCTGTTCTGTATATTTAGCCTGGTCCTTCAGGCTAGCATGATCTGATTTACTGGAGTGACACCTCAATTTAAAGCTAAGATTCAGACCTTTTCATAGAGTCCAACATTGTTGAGTTTACCCCTTCTGGTGGCTAGCAGCACACTGATGAATTATGGTTACATTCAGCTGTTTTCAAAAGGCCTGCAGCCAACAGGTTTTATATTCTAACTTATCCTCCTGTATTTCTGGTAAACCTGCTTCAAATCAAACATGTTGCACATCAAATTAAAGCTTGGGTTCTCTTCTTTACATCAATTGTTGGCTTTCCATCCTATCACAACCTGGCTGCTTAAAATCAGACATTTAGTATGGTCAATACCACACAGCTTTCAGAGCTGGGTCAGAGGTCAAATCTGTTCTGTATATTTAGCCTGGTCCTTCAGGCTAGCATGATCTGATTTACTGGAGTGACACCTCAATTTAAAGCTAAGATTCAGACCTTTTCATAGAGTCCAACATTGTTGAGTTTACCCCTTCTGGTGGCTAGCAGCACACTGATGAATTATGGTTACATTCAGCTCTTTTCAAAAGGCCTGCAGCCAACAGGTTTTCTATTCTAACTTATCCTCCTGTATTTCTGGTAAACCTGCTTCAAATCAAACATGTTGCACATCAAATTAAAGCTTAGGTTCTCTTCTTTCCATCAATTGTTGGCTTTCCATCCTATCACAACCTGGCTGATTAAAATCAGACATTTAGTGTGGTCAATACCACACAGCTTTCAGAGCTGGGTCAGAGGTCAAATCTGTTCTGTATATTTAGCCTGGTCTTTCAGGCTAGCATGATCTGATTTACTGGAGTGACACCTCAATTTAAAGCTCAGATTCAGACCTTTTCATAGAGTCCAACATTGTTGAGTTTACCCCTTCTGGTGGCTAGCAGCACACTGATGAATTATGGTTACATTCAGCTGTTTTCAAAAAGCCTGCATCCAACTGGTTTTATATTCTAACTTATCCTCCTGTATTTCTGGTAAACCTGCTTCAAATCAAACATGTTGCACATCAAATTAAAGCTTAGGTTCTCTTCTTTCCAACAATTGTTGGCTTTCCATCCTATCACAACCTGGCTGCTTAAAATCAGACATTTAGTGTGGTCAATACCACACAGCTTTCAGAGCTGGGTCAGAGGTCAAATCTGTTCTGTATATTTAGCCTGGTCTTTCAGGCTAGCATGATCTGATTTACTGGAGTGACACCTCAATTTAAAGCTAAGATTCAGACCTTTTCATAGAGTCCAACATTGTTGAGTTTACCCCTTCTGGTGGCTAGCAGCACACTGATGAATTATGGTTACATTCAGCTCTTTTCAAAAGGCCTGCAGCCAACAGGTTTTCTATTCTAACTTATCCTCCTGTATTTCTGGTAAACCTGCTTCAAATCAAACATGTTGCACATCAAATTAAAGCTTAGGTTCTCTTCTTTACAACAATTGTTGGCTTTCCATCATAGCACAAGCTGGCTGCTTAAAATCAGACATTTAGTATGGTCAATACCACACAGCTTTCAGAGCTGGGTCAGATGTCAAATCTATTCTGTATATTTAACCTGGTCTTTCAGGCTAGCATGATCTGATTTACTGGAGTGACACCTCAATTTAAAGCTCAGATTCAGACCTTTTCATAGAGTCCAACATTGTTGAGTTTACCCCTTCTGGTGGCTAGCAGCACACTGATGAATTATGGTTACATTCAGCTCTTTTCAAAAGGCCTGCAGCCAACAGGTTTTATATTCTAACTTATCCTCCTGTATTTCTGGTAAACCTGCTTCAAATCAAACATGTTGCACATCAAATTAAAGCTTAGGTTCTCTTCTTCCCATCAATTGTTGGCTTTCCATCCTATCACAACCTGGCTGCTTAAAATCAGACATTTAGTGGGGTCAATACCACACAGCTTTCAGAGCTGGGTCAGAGGTCAAATCTGTTCTGTATATTTAGCCTGGTCCTTCAGGCTAGCATGATCTGATTTACTGGAGTGACACCTCAATTTAAAGCTAAGATTCAGACCTTTTCATAGAGTCCAACATTGTTGAGTTTACCCCTTCTGGTGGCTAGCAGCACACTGATGAATTATGGTTACATTCAGCTGTTTTCAAAAGGCCTGCAGCCAACAGGTTTTATATTCTAACTTATCCTCCTGTATTTCTGGTAAACCTGCTTCAAATCAAACATGTTGCACATCAAATTAAAGCTTAGGTTCTTTTCTTTCCATCAATTGTTGGCTTTCCATCCTATCGCAACCTGGCTGCTTAAAATCAGACATTTAGTGTGGTCAATACCACACAGCTTTCAGAGCTGGGTCAGAGGTCAAATCTGTTCTGTATATTTAGCCTGGTCTTTCAGGCTAGCATGATCTGATTTACTGGAGTGACACCTCAATTTAAAGCTCAGATTCAGACCTTTTCATAGACTCCAACATTGTTCATTTTAAACCTTCTGGTGGCTAGCAGCACACTGATGAATTATGGTTACATTCAGCTCTTTTCAAAAGGCCTGCAGCCAACAGGTTTTCTATTCTAACTTATCCTCCTGTATTTCTGGTAAACCTGCTTCAAATCAAACATGTTGCACATCAAATTAAAGCTTAGGTTCTCTTCTTTACAACAATTGTTGGCTTTCCATCATAGCACAAGCTGGCTGCTTAAAATCAGACATTTAGTATGGTCAATACCACACAGCTTTCAGAGCTGGGTCAGATGTCAAATCTATTCTGTATATTTAACCTGGTCTTTCAGGCTAGCATGATCTGATTTACTGGAGTGACACCTCAATTTAAAGCTCAGATTCAGACCTTTTCATAGAGTCCAACATTGTTGAGTTTACCCCTTCTGGTGGCTAGCAGCACACTGATGAATTATGGTTACATTCAGCTCTTTTCAAAAGGCCTGCAGCCAACAGGTTTTATATTCTAACTTATCCTCCTGTATTTCTGGTAAACCTGCTTCAAATCAAACATGTTGCACATCAAATTAAAGCTTAGGTTCTCTTCTTCCCATCAATTGTTGGCTTTCCATCCTATCACAACCTGGCTGCTTAAAATCAGACATTTAGTGGGGTCAATACCACACAGCTTTCAGAGCTGGGTCAGAGGTCAAATCTGTTCTGTATATTTAGCCTGGTCCTTCAGGCTAGCATGATCTGATTTACTGGAGTGACACCTCAATTTAAAGCTAAGATTCAGACCTTTTCATAGAGTCCAACATTGTTGAGTTTACCCCTTCTGGTGGCTAGCAGCACACTGATGAATTATGGTTACATTCAGCTGTTTTCAAAAGGCCTGCAGCCAACAGGTTTTATATTCTAACTTATCCTCCTGTATTTCTGGTAAACCTGCTTCAAATCAAACATGTTGCACATCAAATTAAAGCTTAGGTTCTTTTCTTTCCATCAATTGTTGGCTTTCCATCATATCGCAACCTGGCTGCTTAAAATCAGACATTTAGTGTGGTCAATACCACACAGCTTTCAGAGCTGGGTCAGAGGTCAAATCTGTTCTGTATATTTAGCCTGGTCTTTCAGGCTAGCATGATCTGATTTACTGGAGTGACACCTCAATTTAAAGCTCAGATTCAGACCTTTTCATAGACTCCAACATTGTTCATTTTAAACCTTCTGGTGGCTAGCAGCACACTGATGAATTATGGTTATATTCAGCTGTTTTTAAAAGGCCTGCAGCCAACTGGTTTTATATTCTAACTTATCCTCCTGTATTTCTGGTAAACCTGCTTCAAATCAAACATGTTGCACATCAAATTAAAGCTTAGGTTCTCTTCTTTCCATCAATTGTTGGCTTTCCATCCTATCACAACCTGGCTGCTTAAAATCAGACATTTAGTATGGTCAATACCACACAGCTTTCAGAGCTGGGTCAGAGGTCAAATCTGTTCTGTATATTTAGCCTGGTCCTTCAGGCTAGCATGATCTGATTTACTGGAGTGACACCTCAATTTAAAGCTAAGATTCAGACCTTTTCATAGAGTCCAACATTGTTGAGTTTACCCCTTCTGGTGGCTAGCAGCACACTGATGAATTATGGTTACATTCAGCTCTTTTCAAAAGGCCTGCAGCCAACAGGTTTTATATTCTAACTTATCCTCCTCTATTTCTGGTAAACCTGCTTCAAATCAAACATGTTGCACATCAAATTAAAGCTTAGGTTCTCTTCTTTCCATCAATTGTTGGCTTTCCATCCTATCACAACCTGGCTGCTTAAAATCAGACATTTAGTGTGGTCAATACCACACAGCTTTCAGAGCTGGATCAGAGGTCAAATCTGTTCTGTATATTTAGCCTGGTCTTTCAGGCTAGCATGATCTGATTTACTGGAGTGACACCTCAATTTAAAGCTCAGATTCAGACCTTTTCATAGAGTCCAACATTGTTGATTTTACCCCTTCTGGTGGCTAGCAGCACACTGATGAATTATGGTTACATTCAGCTGTTTTTAAAAGGCCTGCAGCCAACAGGTTTTCTATTCTAACTTATCCTCCTGTATTTCTGGTAAACCTGCTTCAAATCAAACATGTTACACATCAAATTAAAGCTTAGGTTCTATTCTTTCCATCAATTGTTGGCTTTCCATCCTATCACAACCTGGCTGCTTAAAATCAGACATTTAGTGTGGTCAATACCACACAGCTTTCAGAGCTGGGTCAGAGGTCAAATATGTTCTGTATATTTAACCTGGTCTTTCAGGCTAGCATGATCTGATTTACTTGAGTGACACCTCAATTTAAAGCTCAGATTCAGACCTTTTCATAGAGTCCAACATTGTTGAGTTTACCCCTTCTGGTGGCTAGCAGCACACTGATGAATTATGGTTACATTCAGCTGTTTTCAAAAGGCCTGCAGCCAACAGGTTTTCTAATCTAACTTATCCTCCTGTATTTCTGGTAAACCTGCTTCAAATCAAACATGTTGCACATCAAATTAAAGCTTGGGTTCTCTTCTTTCCATCAATTGTTGGCTTTCCATCCTATCACAACCTGGCTGCTTAAAATCAGACATTTAGTATGTTCAATACCACACAGCTTTCAGAGCTGGGTCAGAGGTCAAATCTGTTCTGTATATTTAGCCTGGTCCTTCAGGCTAGCATGATCTGATTTACTGGAGTGACACCTCAATTTAAAGCTAAGATTCAGACCTTTTCATAGAGTCCAACATTGTTGAGTTTACCCCTTCTGGTGGCTAGCAGCACACTGATGAATTATGGTTACATTCAGCTGTTTTCAAAAGGCCTGCAGCCAACAGGTTTTATATTCTAACTTATCCTCCTGTATTTCTGGTAAACCTGCTTCAAATCAAACATGTTGCACATCAAATTAAAGCTTGGGTTCTCTTCTTTACATCAATTGTTGGCTTTCCATCCTATCACAACCTGGCTGCTTAAAATCAGACATTTAGTATGGTCAATACCACACAGCTTTCAGAGCTGGGTCAGAGGTCAAATCTGTTCTGTATATTTAGCCTGGTCCTTCAGGCTAGCATGATCTGATTTACTGGAGTGACACCTCAATTTAAAGCTAAGATTCAGACCTTTTCATAGAGTCCAACATTGTTGAGTTTACCCCTTCTGGTGGCTAGCAGCACACTGATGAATTATGGTTACATTCAGCTCTTTTCAAAAGGCCTGCAGCCAACAGGTTTTCTATTCTAACTTATCCTCCTGTATTTCTGGTAAACCTGCTTCAAATCAAACATGTTGCACATCAAATTAAAGCTTAGGTTCTCTTCTTTCCATCAATTGTTGGCTTTCCATCCTATCACAACCTGGCTGCTTAAAATCAGACATTTAGTGTGGTCAATACCACACAGCTTTCAGAGCTGGGTCAGAGGTCAAATCTGTTCTGTATATTTAGCCTGGTCTTTCAGGCTAGCATGATCTGATTTACTGGAGTGACACCTCAATTTAAAGCTCAGATTCAGACCTTTTCATAGAGTCCAACATTGTTGAGTTTACCCCTTCTGGTGGCTAGCAGCACACTGATGAATTATGGTTACATTCAGCTGTTTTCAAAAAGCCTGCATCCAACTGGTTTTATATTCTAACTTATCCTCCTGTATTTCTGGTAAACCTGCTTCAAATCAAACATGTTGCACATCAAATTAAAGCTTAGGTTCTCTTCTTTCCAACAATTGTTGGCTTTCCATCCTATCACAACCTGGCTGCTTAAAATCAGACATTTAGTGTGGTCAATACCACACAGCTTTCAGAGCTGGGTCAGAGGTCAAATCTGTTCTGTATATTTAGCCTGGTCTTTCAGGCTAGCATGATCTGATTTACTGGAGTGACACCTCAATTTAAAGCTAAGATTCAGACCTTTTCATAGTGTCCAACATTGTTGAGTTTACCCCTTCTGGTGGCTAGCAGCACACTGATGAATTATGGTTACATTCAGCTCTTTTCAAAAGGCCTGCAGCCAACAGGTTTTCTATTCTAACTTATCCTCCTGTATTTCTGGTAAACCTGCTTCAAATCAAACATGTTGCACATCAAATTAAAGCTTAGGTTCTCTTCTTTACAACAATTGTTGGCTTTCCATCATAGCACAAGCTGGCTGCTTAAAATCAGACATTTAGTATGGTCAATACCACACAGCTTTCAGAGCTGGGTCAGATGTCAAATCTATTCTGTATATTTAACCTGGTCTTTCAGGCTAGCATGATCTGATTTACTGGAGTGACACCTCAATTTAAAGCTCAGATTCAGACCTTTTCATAGAGTCCAACATTGTTGAGTTTACCCCTTCTGGTGGCTAGCAGCACACTGATGAATTATGGTTACATTCAGCTCTTTTCAAAAGGCCTGCAGCCAACAGGTTTTATATTCTAACTTATCCTCCTGTATTTCTGGTAAACCTGCTTCAAATCAAACATGTTGCACATCAAATTAAAGCTTAGGTTCTCTTCTTCCCATCAATTGTTGGCTTTCCATCCTATCACAACCTGGCTGCTTAAAATCAGACATTTAGTGGGGTCAATACCACACAGCTTTCAGAGCTGGGTCAGAGGTCAAATCTGTTCTGTATATTTAACCTGGTCTTTCAGGCTAGCATGATCTGATTTACTGGAGTGACACCTCAATTTAAAGCTCAGATTCAGACCTTTTCATAGAGTCCAACATTGTTGAGTTTACCCCTTCTGGTGGCTAGCAGCACACTGATGAATTATGGTTACATTCAGCTCTTTTCAAAAGGCCTGCAGCCAACAGGTTTTCTATTCTAACTTATCCTCCTGTATTTCTGGTAAACCTGCTTCAAATCAAACATGTTGCACATCAAATTAAAGCTTAGGTTCTCTTCTTTCCATCAATTGTTGGCTTTCCATCATAGCACAACTTGGCTGCTTAAAATCAGACATTTAGTGTGGTCAATACCACACAGCTTTCAGAGCTGGGTCAGATGTCAAATCTATTCTGTATATTTAACCTGGTCTTTCAGGCTAGCATGATCTGATTTACTGGAGTGACACCTCAATTTAAAGCTCAGATTCAGACCTTTTCATAGAGTCCAACATTGTTGAGTTTACCCCTTCTGGTGGCTAGCAGCACACTGATGAATTATGGTTACATTCAGCTCTTTTCAAAAGGCCTGCAGCCAACAGGTTTTATATTCTAACTTATCCTCCTGTATTTCTGGTAAACCTGCTTCAAATCAAACATGTTGCACATCAAATTAAAGCTTAGGTTCTCTTCTTCCCATCAATTGTTGGCTTTCCATCCTATCACAACCTGGCTGCTTAAAATCAGACATTTAGTGGGGTCAATACCACACAGCTTTCAGAGCTGGGTCAGAGGTCAAATCTGTTCTGTATATTTAACCTGGTCTTTCAGGCTAGCATGATCTGATTTACTGGAGTGACACCTCAATTTAAAGCTCAGATTCAGACCTTTTCATAGAGTCCAACATTGTTGAGTTTACCCCTTCTGGTGGCTAGCAGCACACTGATGAATTATGGTTACATTCAGCTCTTTTCAAAAGGCCTGCAGCCAACAGGTTTTATATTCTAACTTATCCTCCTGTATTTCTGGTAAACCTGCTTCAAATCAAACATGTTGCACATCAAATTAAAGCTTAGGTTCTCTTCTTTCCAACAATTGTTGGCTTTCCATCCTATCACAAGTTGGCTGCTTAAAATCAGACATTTAGTGTGGTCGATACCACACAGCTTTCAGAGCTGGGTCAGAGGTCAAATCTGTTCTGTATATTTAGCCTGGTCCTTCAGGCTAGCATGATCTGATTTACTGGAGTGACACCTCAATTTAAAGCTAAGATTCAGACCTTTTCATAGAGTCCAACATTGTTGAGTTTACCCCTTCTGGTGGCTAGCAGCACACTGATGAATTATGGTTACATTCAGCTGTTTTCAAAAGGCCTGCATCCAACTGGTTTTATATTCTAACTTATCCTCCTGTATTTCTGGTCAACCTGCTTCAAATCAAACATGTTGCACATCAAATTAAAGCTTAGGTTCTCTTCTTTCCAACAATTGTTGGCTTTCCATCCTATCACAAGCTGGCTGCTTAAAATCAGACATTTAGTGTGGTCAATACCACACAGCTTTCAGAGCTGGGTCAGAGGTCAAATCTGTTCTGTATATTTAGCCTGGTCTTTCAGGCTAGCATGATCTGATTTACTGGAGTGACACCTCAATTTAAAGCTAAGATTCAGACCTTTTCATAGAGTCCAACATTGTTGAGTTTACCCCTTCTGGTGGCTAGCAGCACACTGATGAATTATGGTTACATTCAGCTCTTTTCAAAAGGCCTGCAGCCAACAGGTTTTATATTCTAACTTATCCTCCTGTATTTCTGGTAAACCTGCTTCAAATCAAACATGTTGCACATCAAATTAAAGCTTAGGTTCTCTTCTTTCCATCAATTGTTGGCTTTCCATCCTATCACAACCTGGCTGCTTAAAATCAGACATTTAGTGTGGTCAATACCACACAGCTTTCAGAGCTGGGTCAGAGGTCAAATCTGTTCTGTATATTTAGCCTGGTCTTTCAGGCTAGCATGATCTGATTTACTGGAGTGACACCTCAATTTAAAGCTAAGATTCAGACCTTTTCATAGAGTCCAACATTGTTGAGTTTACCCCTTCTGGTGGCTAGCAGCACACTGATGAATTATGGTTACATTCAGCTGTTTTCAAAAGGCCTGCATCCAACTGGTTTTATATTCTAACTTATCCTCCTGTATTTCTGGTAAACCTGCTTCAAATCAAACATGTTGCACATCAAATTAAAGCTTAGGTTCTCTTCTTTCCAACAATTGTTGGCTTTCCATCCTATCACAAGTTGGCTGCTTAAAATCAGACATTTAGTGTGGTCAATACCACACAGCTTTCAGAGCTGGGTCAGAGGTCAAATCTGTTCTGTATATTTAGCCTGGTCTTTCAGGCTAGCATGATCTGATTTACTGGAGTGACACCTCAATTTAAAGCTCAGATTCAGACCTTTTCATAGAGTCCAACATTGTTGAGTTTACCCCTTCTGGTGGCTAGCAGCACACTGATGAATTATGGTTACATTCAGCTCTTTTCAAAAGGCCTGCAGCCAACAGGTTTTATATTCTAACTTATCCTCCTGTATTTCTGGTAAACCTGCTTCAAATCAAACATGTTGCACATCAAATTAAAGCTTAGGTTCTCTTCTTCCCATCAATTGTTGGCTTTCCATCCTATCACAACCTGGCTGCTTAAAATCAGACATTTAGTGGGGTCAATACCACACAGCTTTCAGAGCTGGGTCAGAGGTCAAATCTGTTCTGTATATTTAGCCTGGTCCTTCAGGCTAGCATGATCTGATTTACTGGAGTGACACCTCAATTTAAAGCTAAGATTCAGACCTTTTCATAGAGTCCAACATTGTTGAGTTTACCCCTTCTGGTGGCTAGCAGCACACTGATGAATTATGGTTACATTCAGCTGTTTTCAAAAGGCCTGCAGCCAACAGGTTTTATATTCTAACTTATCCTCCTGTATTTCTGGTAAACCTGCTTCAAATCAAACATGTTGCACATCAAATTAAAGCTTAGGTTCTTTTCTTTCCATCAATTGTTGGCTTTCCATCCTATCGCAACCTGGCTGCTTAAAATCAGACATTTAGTGTGGTCAATACCACACAGCTTTCAGAGCTGGGTCAGAGGTCAAATCTGTTCTGTATATTTAGCCTGGTCTTTCAGGCTAGCATGATCTGATTTACTGGAGTGACACCTCAATTTAAAGCTCAGATTCAGACCTTTTCATAGACTCCAACATTGTTCATTTTAAACCTTCTGGTGGCTAGCAGCACACTGATGAATTATGGTTATATTCAGCTGTTTTTAAAAGGCCTGCAGCCAACTGGTTTTATATTCTAACTTATCCTCCTGTATTTCTGGTAAACCTGCTTCAAATCAAACATGTTGCACATCAAATTAAAGCTTAGTTTCTCTTCTTTCCATCAATTGTTGGCTTTCCATCATAGCACAACCTGGCTGCTTAAAATCAGACATTTAGTGTGGTCAATACCACACAGCTTTCAGAGCTGGTTCAGAGGTCAAATCTGTTCTATATATTTAGCCTGGTCCTTCAGGCTAGCATGATCTGATTTACTGGAGTGACACCTCAATTTAAAGCTAAGATTCAGACCTTTTCATAGAGTCCAACATTGTTGAGTTTACCCCTTCTGGTGGCTCGCAGCACACTGATGAATTATGGTTACATTCAGCTGTTTTCAAAAGGCCTGCAGCCAACAGGTTTTATATTCTAACTTATCCTCCTGTATTTCTGGTAAACCTGCTTCAAATCAAACATGTTGCACATCAAATTAAAGCTTAGGTTCTCTTCTTTCCATCAATTGTTGGCTTTCCATCCTATCACAACCTGGCTGCTTAAAATCAGACATTTAGTTTGGTCAATACCACACAGCTTTCAGAGCTGGGTCAGAGGTCAAATCTGTTCTGTATATTTAGCCTGGTCTTTCAGGCTAGCATGATCTGATTTACTGGAGTGACACCTCAATTTAAAGCTCAGATTCAGACCTTTTCATAGAGTCCAACATTGTTGATTTTACCCCTTCTGGTGGCTAGCAGCACACTGATGAATTATGGTTACATTCAGCTGTTTTTAAAAGGCCTGCAGCCAACAGGTTTTCTATTCTAACTTATCCTCCTGTATTTCTGGTAAACCTGCTTCAAATCAAACATGTTGCACATCAAATTAAAGCTTAGGTTCTCTTCTTTCCATCAATTGTTGGCTTTCCATCCTATCACAACCTGGCTGCTTAAAATCAGACATTTAGTATGGTCAATACCACACAGCTTTCAGAGCTGGGTCAGAGGTCAAATCTGTTCTGTATATTTAGCCTGGTCCTTCAGGCTAGCATGATCTGATTTACTGGAGTGACACCTCAATTTAAAGCTAAGATTCAGACCTTTTCATAGAGTCCAACATTGTTGAGTTTACCCCTTCTGGTGGCTAGCAGCACACTGATGAATTATGGTTACATTCAGCTCTTTTCAAAAGGCCTGCAGCCAACAGGTTTTATATTCTAACTTATCCTCCTGTATTTCTGGTAAACCTGCTTCAAATCAAACATGTTGCACATCAAATTAAAGCTTAGGTTCTCTTCTTTCCATCAATTGTTGGCTTTCCATCCTATCACAACCTGGCTGCTTAAAATCAGACATTTAGTGTGGTCAATACCACACAGCTTTCAGAGCTGGATCAGAGGTCAAATCTGTTCTGTATATTTAGCCTGGTCTTTCAGGCTAGCATGATCTGATTTACTGGAGTGACACCTCAATTTAAAGCTCAGATTCAGACCTTTTCATAGAGTCCAACATTGTTGATTTTACCCCTTCTGGTGGCTAGCAGCACACTGATGAATTATGGTTACATTCAGCTGTTTTTAAAAGGCCTGCAGCCAACAGGTTTTCTATTCTAACTTATCCTCCTGTATTTCTGGTAAACCTGCTTCAAATCAAACATGTTACACATCAAATTAAAGCTTAGGTTCTCTTCTTTCCATCAATTGTTGGCTGTCCATCCTATCACAACCTGGCTGCTTAAAATCAGACATTTAGTATGGTCAATACCACACAGCTTTCAGAGCTGGGTCAGAGGTCAAATCTGTTCTGTATATTTAGCCTGGTCCTTCAGGCTAGCATGATCTGATTTACTGGAGTGACACCTCAATTTAAAGCTAAGATTCAGACCTTTTCATAGAGTCCAACATTGTTGAGTTTACCCCTTCTGGTGGCTAGCAGCACACTGATGAATTATGGTTACATTCAGCTGTTTTCAAAAGGCCTGCAGCCAACAGGTTTTATATTCTAACTTATCCTCCTGTATTTCTGGTAAACCTGCTTCAAATCAAACATGTTGCACATCAAATTAAAGCTTAGGTTCTATTCTTTCCATCAATTGTTGGCTTTCCATCCTATCACAACCTGGCTGCTTAAAATCAGACATTTAGTGTGGTCAATACCACACAGCTTTCAGAGCTGGGTCAGAGGTCAAATATGTTCTGTATATTTAACCTGGTCTTTCAGGCTAGCATGATCTGATTTACTTGAGTGACACCTCAATTTAAAGCTCAGATTCAGACCTTTTCATAGAGTCCAACATTGTTGAGTTTACCCCTTCTGGTGGCTAGCAGCACACTGATGAATTATGGTTACATTCAGCTGTTTTCAAAAGGCCTGCAGCCAACAGGTTTTCTAATCTAACTTATCCTCCTGTATTTCTGGTAAACCTGCTTCAAATCAAACATGTTGCACATCAAATTAAAGCTTAGGTTCTCTTCTTTCCATCAATTGTTGGCTTTCCATCCTATCACAACCTGGCTGCTTAAAATCAGACATTTAGTGTGGTCAATACCACACAGCTTTCAGAGCTGGATCAGAGGTCAAATCTGTTCTGTATATTTAGCCTGGTCTTTCAGGCTAGCATGATCTGATTTACTGGAGTGACACCTCAATTTAAAGCTCAGATTCAGACCTTTTCATAGAGTCCAACATTGTTGATTTTACCCCTTCTGGTGGCTAGCAGCACACTGATGAATTATGGTTACATTCAGCTGTTTTTAAAAGGCCTGCAGCCAACAGGTTTTCTATTCTAACTTATCCTCCTGTATTTCTGGTAAACCTGCTTCAAATCAAACATGTTACACATCAAATTAAAGCTTAGGTTCTCTTCTTTCCATCAATTGTTGGCTGTCCATCCTATCACAACCTGGCTGCTTAAAATCAGACATTTAGTATGGTCAATACCACACAGCTTTCAGAGCTGGGTCAGAGGTCAAATCTGTTCTGTATATTTAGCCTGGTCCTTCAGGCTAGCATGATCTGATTTACTGGAGTGACACCTCAATTTAAAGCTAAGATTCAGACCTTTTCATAGAGTCCAACATTGTTGAGTTTACCCCTTCTGGTGGCTAGCAGCACACTGATGAATTATGGTTACATTCAGCTGTTTTCAAAAGGCCTGCAGCCAACAGGTTTTATATTCTAACTTATCCTCCTGTATTTCTGGTAAACCTGCTTCAAATCAAACATGTTGCACATCAAATTAAAGCTTAGGTTCTATTCTTTCCATCAATTGTTGGCTTTCCATCCTATCACAACCTGGCTGCTTAAAATCAGACATTTAGTGTGGTCAATACCACACAGCTTTCAGAGCTGGGTCAGAGGTCAAATATGTTCTGTATATTTAACCTGGTCTTTCAGGCTAGCATGATCTGATTTACTTGAGTGACACCTCAATTTAAAGCTCAGATTCAGACCTTTTCATAGAGTCCAACATTGTTGAGTTTACCCCTTCTGGTGGCTAGCAGCACACTGATGAATTATGGTTACATTCAGCTGTTTTCAAAAGGCCTGCAGCCAACAGGTTTTCTAATCTAACTTATCCTCCTGTATTTCTGGTAAACCTGCTTCAAATCAAACATGTTGCACATCAAATTAAAGCTTAGGTTCTCTTCTTTCCATCAATTGTTGGCTTTCCATCATAGCACAACCTGGCTGCTTAAAATCAGACATTTAGTGTGGTCAATACCACACAGCTTTCAGAGCTGGGTCAGATGTCAAATCTATTCTGTATATTTAACCTGGTCTTTCAGGCTAGCATGATCTGATTTACTGGAGTGACACCTCAATTTAAAGCTCAGATTCAGACCTTTTCATAGAGTCCAACATTGTTGATTTTACCCCTTCTGGTGGCTAGCAGCACACTGATGAATTATGGTTACATTCAGCTCTTTTCAAAAGGCCTGCAGCCAACAGGTTTTATATTCTAACTTATCCTCCTGTATTTCTGGTAAACCTGCTTCAAATCAAACATGTTGCACATCAAATTAAAGCTTAGGTTCTCTTCTTCCCATCAATTGTTGGCTTTCCATCCTATCACAACCTGGCTGCTTAAAATCAGACATTTAGTGGGGTCAATACCACACAGCTTTCAGAGCTGGGTCAGAGGTCAAATCTGTTCTGTATATTTAACCTGGTCTTTCAGGCTAGCATGATCTGATTTACTGGAGTGACACCTCAATTTAAAGCTCAGATTCAGACCTTTTCATAGAGTCCAACATTGTTGAGTTTACCCCTTCTGGTGGCTAGCAGCATACTGATGAATTATGGTTACATTCAGCTCTTTTCAAAAGGCCTGCAGCCAACAGGTTTTATATTCTAACTTATCCTCCTGTATTTCTGGTAAACCTGCTTCAAATCAAACATGTTGCACATCAAATTAAAGCTTAGGTTCTCTTCTTTCCAACAATTGTTGGCTTTCCATCCTATCACAAGTTGGCTGCTTAAAATCAGACATTTAGTGTGGTCGATACCACACAGCTTTCAGAGCTGGGTCAGAGGTCAAATCTGTTCTGTATATTTAGCCTGGTCCTTCAGGCTAGCATGATCTGATTTACTGGAGTGACACCTCAATTTAAAGCTAAGATTCAGACCTTTTCATAGAGTCCAACATTGTTGAGTTTACCCCTTCTGGTGGCTAGCAGCACACTGATGAATTATGGTTACATTCAGCTGTTTTCAAAAGGCCTGCATCCAACTGGTTTTATATTCTAACTTATCCTCCTGTATTTCTGGTCAACCTGCTTCAAATCAAACATGTTGCACATCAAATTAAAGCTTAGGTTCTCTTCTTTCCAACAATTGTTGGCTTTCCATCCTATCACAAGCTGGCTGCTTAAAATCAGACATTTAGTGTGGTCAATACCACACAGCTTTCAGAGCTGGGTCAGAGGTCAAATCTGTTCTGTATATTTAGCCTGGTCTTTCAGGCTAGCATGATCTGATTTACTGGAGTGACACCTCAATTTAAAGCTAAGATTCAGACCTTTTCATAGAGTCCAACATTGTTGAGTTTACCCCTTCTGGTGGCTAGCAGCACACTGATGAATTATGGTTACATTCAGCTCTTTTCAAAAGGCCTGCAGCCAACAGGTTTTATATTCTAACTTATCCTCCTGTATTTCTGGTAAACCTGCTTCAAATCAAACATGTTGCACATCAAATTAAAGCTTAGGTTCTCTTCTTTCCATCAATTGTTGGCTTTCCATCCTATCACAACCTGGCTGCTTAAAATCAGACATTTAGTGTGGTCAATACCACACAGCTTTCAGAGCTGGGTCAGAGGTCAAATCTGTTCTGTATATTTAGCCTGGTCTTTCAGGCTAGCATGATCTGATTTACTGGAGTGACACCTCAATTTAAAGCTAAGATTCAGACCTTTTCATAGAGTCCAACATTGTTGAGTTTACCCCTTCTGGTGGCTAGCAGCACACTGATGAATTATGGTTACATTCAGCTGTTTTCAAAAGGCCTGCATCCAACTGGTTTTATATTCTAACTTATCCTCCTGTATTTCTGGTAAACCTGCTTCAAATCAAACATGTTGCACATCAAATTAAAGCTTAGGTTCTCTTCTTTCCAACAATTGTTGGCTTTCCATCCTATCACAAGTTGGCTGCTTAAAATCAGACATTTAGTGTGGTCAATACCACACAGCTTTCAGAGCTGGGTCAGAGGTCAAATCTGTTCTGTATATTTAGCCTGGTCTTTCAGGCTAGCATGATCTGATTTACTGGAGTGACACCTCAATTTAAAGCTCAGATTCAGACCTTTTCATAGAGTCCAACATTGTTGAGTTTACCCCTTCTGGTGGCTAGCAGCACACTGATGAATTATGGTTACATTCAGCTCTTTTCAAAAGGCCTGCAGCCAACAGGTTTTATATTCTAACTTATCCTCCTGTATTTCTGGTAAACCTGCTTCAAATCAAACATGTTGCACATCAAATTAAAGCTTAGGTTCTCTTCTTCCCATCAATTGTTGGCTTTCCATCCTATCACAACCTGGCTGCTTAAAATCAGACATTTAGTGGGGTCAATACCACACAGCTTTCAGAGCTGGGTCAGAGGTCAAATCTGTTCTGTATATTTAGCCTGGTCCTTCAGGCTAGCATGATCTGATTTACTGGAGTGACACCTCAATTTAAAGCTAAGATTCAGACCTTTTCATAGAGTCCAACATTGTTGAGTTTACCCCTTCTGGTGGCTAGCAGCACACTGATGAATTATGGTTACATTCAGCTGTTTTCAAAAGGCCTGCAGCCAACAGGTTTTATATTCTAACTTATCCTCCTGTATTTCTGGTAAACCTGCTTCAAATCAAACATGTTGCACATCAAATTAAAGCTTAGGTTCTTTTCTTTCCATCAATTGTTGGCTTTCCATCCTATCGCAACCTGGCTGCTTAAAATCAGACATTTAGTGTGGTCAATACCACACAGCTTTCAGAGCTGGGTCAGAGGTCAAATCTGTTCTGTATATTTAGCCTGGTCTTTCAGGCTAGCATGATCTGATTTACTGGAGTGACACCTCAATTTAAAGCTCAGATTCAGACCTTTTCATAGACTCCAACATTGTTCATTTTAAACCTTCTGGTGGCTAGCAGCACACTGATGAATTATGGTTATATTCAGCTGTTTTTAAAAGGCCTGCAGCCAACTGGTTTTATATTCTAACTTATCCTCCTGTATTTCTGGTAAACCTGCTTCAAATCAAACATGTTGCACATCAAATTAAAGCTTAGTTTCTCTTCTTTCCATCAATTGTTGGCTTTCCATCATAGCACAACCTGGCTGCTTAAAATCAGACATTTAGTGTGGTCAATACCACACAGCTTTCAGAGCTGGTTCAGAGGTCAAATCTGTTCTGTATATTTAGCCTGGTCCTTCAGGCTAGCATGATCTGATTTACTGGAGTGACACCTCAATTTAAAGCTAAGATTCAGACCTTTTCATAGAGTCCAACATTGTTGAGTTTACCCCTTCTGGTGGCTCGCAGCACACTGATGAATTATGGTTACATTCAGCTGTTTTCAAAAGGCCTGCAGCCAACAGGTTTTATATTCTAACTTATCCTCCTGTATTTCTGGTAAACCTGCTTCAAATCAAACATGTTGCACATCAAATTAAAGCTTAGGTTCTCTTCTTTCCATCAATTGTTGGCTTTCCATCCTATCACAACCTGGCTGCTTAAAATCAGACATTTAGTTTGGTCAATACCACACAGCTTTCAGAGCTGGGTCAGAGGTCAAATCTGTTCTGTATATTTAGCCTGGTCTTTCAGGCTAGCATGATCTGATTTACTGGAGTGACACCTCAATTTAAAGCTCAGATTCAGACCTTTTCATAGAGTCCAACATTGTTGATTTTACCCCTTCTGGTGGCTAGCAGCACACTGATGAATTATGGTTACATTCAGCTGTTTTTAAAAGGCCTGCAGCCAACAGGTTTTCTATTCTAACTTATCCTCCTGTATTTCTGGTAAACCTGCTTCAAATCAAACATGTTGCACATCAAATTAAAGCTTAGGTTCTCTTCTTTCCATCAATTGTTGGCTTTCCATCCTATCACAACCTGGCTGCTTAAAATCAGACATTTAGTATGGTCAATACCACACAGCTTTCAGAGCTGGGTCAGAGGTCAAATCTGTTCTGTATATTTAGCCTGGTCCTTCAGGCTAGCATGATCTGATTTACTGGAGTGACACCTCAATTTAAAGCTAAGATTCAGACCTTTTCATAGAGTCCAACATTGTTGAGTTTACCCCTTCTGGTGGCTAGCAGCACACTGATGAATTATGGTTACATTCAGCTCTTTTCAAAAGGCCTGCAGCCAACAGGTTTTATATTCTAACTTATCCTCCTGTATTTCTGGTAAACCTGCTTCAAATCAAACATGTTGCACATCAAATTAAAGCTTAGGTTCTCTTCTTTCCATCAATTGTTGGCTTTCCATCCTATCACAACCTGGCTGCTTAAAATCAGACATTTAGTGTGGTCAATACCACACAGCTTTCAGAGCTGGATCAGAGGTCAAATCTGTTCTGTATATTTAGCCTGGTCTTTCAGGCTAGCATGATCTGATTTACTGGAGTGACACCTCAATTTAAAGCTCAGATTCAGACCTTTTCATAGAGTCCAACATTGTTGATTTTACCCCTTCTGGTGGCTAGCAGCACACTGATGAATTATGGTTACATTCAGCTGTTTTTAAAAGGCCTGCAGCCAACAGGTTTTCTATTCTAACTTATCCTCCTGTATTTCTGGTAAACCTGCTTCAAATCAAACATGTTACACATCAAATTAAAGCTTAGGTTCTCTTCTTTCCATCAATTGTTGGCTGTCCATCCTATCACAACCTGGCTGCTTAAAATCAGACATTTAGTATGGTCAATACCACACAGCTTTCAGAGCTGGGTCAGAGGTCAAATCTGTTCTGTATATTTAGCCTGGTCCTTCAGGCTAGCATGATCTGATTTACTGGAGTGACACCTCAATTTAAAGCTAAGATTCAGACCTTTTCATAGAGTCCAACATTGTTGAGTTTACCCCTTCTGGTGGCTAGCAGCACACTGATGAATTATGGTTACATTCAGCTGTTTTCAAAAGGCCTGCAGCCAACAGGTTTTATATTCTAACTTATCCTCCTGTATTTCTGGTAAACCTGCTTCAAATCAAACATGTTGCACATCAAATTAAAGCTTAGGTTCTATTCTTTCCATCAATTGTTGGCTTTCCATCCTATCACAACCTGGCTGCTTAAAATCAGACATTTAGTGTGGTCAATACCACACAGCTTTCAGAGCTGGGTCAGAGGTCAAATATGTTCTGTATATTTAACCTGGTCTTTCAGGCTAGCATGATCTGATTTACTTGAGTGACACCTCAATTTAAAGCTCAGATTCAGACCTTTTCATAGAGTCCAACATTGTTGAGTTTACCCCTTCTGGTGGCTAGCAGCACACTGATGAATTATGGTTACATTCAGCTGTTTTCAAAAGGCCTGCAGCCAACAGGTTTTCTAATCTAACTTATCCTCCTGTATTTCTGGTAAACCTGCTTCAAATCAAACATGTTGCACATCAAATTAAAGCTTAGGTTCTCTTCTTTCCATCAATTGTTGGCTTCCCATCCTATCACAACCTGGCTGCTTAAAATCAGACATTTAGTGTGGTCAATACCACACAGCTTTCAGAGCTGGATCAGAGGTCAAATCTGTTCTGTATATTTAGCCTGGTCCTTCAGGCTAGCATGATCTGATTTACTGGAGTGACACCTCAATTTAAAGCTAAGATTCAGACCTTTTCATAGAGTCCAACATTGTTGAGTTTACCCCTTCTGGTGGCTAGCAGCACACTGATGAATTATGGTTACATTCAGCTGTTTTCAAAAGGCCTGCAGCCAACAGGTTTTATATTCTAACTTATCCTCCTGTATTTCTGGTAAACCTGCTTCAAATCAAACATGTTGCACATCAAATTAAAGCTTAGGTTCTATTCTTTCCATCAATTGTTGGCTTTCCATCCTATCACAACCTGGCTGCTTAAAATCAGACATTTAGTGTGGTCAATACCACACAGCTTTCAGAGCTGGGTCAGAGGTCAAATATGTTCTGTATATTTAACCTGGTCTTTCAGGCTAGCATGATCTGATTTACTTGAGTGACACCTCAATTTAAAGCTCAGATTCAGACCTTTTCATAGAGTCCAACATTGTTGAGTTTACCCCTTCTGGTGGCTAGCAGCACACTGATGAATTATGGTTACATTCAGCTGTTTTCAAAAGGCCTGCAGCCAACAGGTTTTCTAATCTAACTTATCCTCCTGTATTTCTGGTAAACCTGCTTCAAATCAAACATGTTGCACATCAAATTAAAGCTTAGGTTCTCTTCTTTCCATCAATTGTTGGCTTTCCATCCTATCACAACCTGGCTGCTTAAAATCAGACATTTAGTGTGGTCAATACCACACAGCTTTCAGAGCTGGATCAGAGGTCAAATCTGTTCTGTATATTTAGCCTGGTCTTTCAGGCTAGCATGATCTGATTTACTGGAGTGACACCTCAATTTAAAGCTCAGATTCAGACCTTTTCATAGAGTCCAACATTGTTGATTTTACCCCTTCTGGTGGCTAGCAGCACACTGATGAATTATGGTTACATTCAGCTGTTTTTAAAAGGCCTGCAGCCAACAGGTTTTCTATTCTAACTTATCCTCCTGTATTTCTGGTAAACCTGCTTCAAATCAAACATGTTACACATCAAATTAAAGCTTAGGTTCTCTTCTTTCCATCAATTGTTGGCTGTCCATCCTATCACAACCTGGCTGCTTAAAATCAGACATTTAGTATGGTCAATACCACACAGCTTTCAGAGCTGGGTCAGAGGTCAAATCTGTTCTGTATATTTAGCCTGGTCCTTCAGGCTAGCATGATCTGATTTACTGGAGTGACACCTCAATTTAAAGCTAAGATTCAGACCTTTTCATAGAGTCCAACATTGTTGAGTTTACCCCTTCTGGTGGCTAGCAGCACACTGATGAATTATGGTTACATTCAGCTGTTTTCAAAAGGCCTGCAGCCAACAGGTTTTATATTCTAACTTATCCTCCTGTATTTCTGGTAAACCTGCTTCAAATCAAACATGTTGCACATCAAATTAAAGCTTAGGTTCTATTCTTTCCATCAATTGTTGGCTTTCCATCCTATCACAACCTGGCTGCTTAAAATCAGACATTTAGTGTGGTCAATACCACACAGCTTTCAGAGCTGGGTCAGAGGTCAAATATGTTCTGTATATTTAACCTGGTCTTTCAGGCTAGCATGATCTGATTTACTTGAGTGACACCTCAATTTAAAGCTCAGATTCAGACCTTTTCATAGAGTCCAACATTGTTGAGTTTACCCCTTCTGGTGGCTAGCAGCACACTGATGAATTATGGTTACATTCAGCTGTTTTCAAAAGGCCTGCAGCCAACAGGTTTTCTAATCTAACTTATCCTCCTGTATTTCTGGTAAACCTGCTTCAAATCAAACATGTTGCACATCAAATTAAAGCTTGGGTTCTCTTCTTTCCATCAATTGTTGGCTTTCCATCCTATCACAACCTGGCTGCTTAAAATCAGACATTTAGTATGTTCAATACCACACAGCTTTCAGAGCTGGGTCAGAGGTCAAATCTGTTCTGTATATTTAGCCTGGTCCTTCAGGCTAGCATGATCTGATTTACTGGAGTGACACCTCAATTTAAAGCTAAGATTCAGACCTTTTCATAGAGTCCAACATTGTTGAGTTTACCCCTTCTGGTGGCTAGCAGCACACTGATGAATTATGGTTACATTCAGCTCTTTTCAAAAGGCCCGCAGCCAACAGGTTTTCTATTCTAACTTATCCTCCTGTATTTCTGGTAAACCTGCTTCAAATCAAACATGTTGCACATCAAATTAAAGCTTAGGTTCTCTTCTTTCCATCAATTGTTGGCTTTCCATCCTATCACAACCTGGCTGCTTAAAATCAGACATTTAGTGTGGTCAATACCACACAGCTTTCAGAGCTGGATCAGAGGTCAAATCTGTTCTGTATATTTAGCCTGGTCTTTCAGGCTAGCATGATCTGATTTACTGGAGTGACACCTCAATTTAAAGCTCAGATTCAGACCTTTTCATAGAGTCCAACATTGTTGATTTTACCCCTTCTGGTGGCTAGCAGCACACTGATGAATTATGGTTACATTCAGCTGTTTTTAAAAGGCCTGCAGCCAACAGGTTTTCTATTCTAACTTATCCTCCTGTATTTCTGGTAAACCTGCTTCAAATCAAACATGTTACACATCAAATTAAAGCTTAGGTTCTCTTCTTTCCATCAATTGTTGGCTGTCCATCCTATCACAACCTGGCTGCTTAAAATCAGACATTTAGTATGGTCAATACCACACAGCTTTCAGAGCTGGGTCAGAGGTCAAATCTGTTCTGTATATTTAGCCTGGTCCTTCAGGCTAGCATGATCTGATTTACTGGAGTGACACCTCAATTTAAAGCTAAGATTCAGACCTTTTCATAGAGTCCAACATTGTTGAGTTTACCCCTTCTGGTGGCTAGCAGCACACTGATGAATTATGGTTACATTCAGCTGTTTTCAAAAGGCCTGCAGCCAACAGGTTTTATATTCTAACTTATCCTCCTGTATTTCTGGTAAACCTGCTTCAAATCAAACATGTTGCACATCAAATTAAAGCTTAGGTTCTATTCTTTCCATCAATTGTTGGCTTTCCATCCTATCACAACCTGGCTGCTTAAAATCAGACATTTAGTGTGGTCAATACCACACAGCTTTCAGAGCTGGGTCAGAGGTCAAATATGTTCTGTATATTTAACCTGGTCTTTCAGGCTAGCATGATCTGATTTACTTGAGTGACACCTCAATTTAAAGCTCAGATTCAGACCTTTTCATAGAGTCCAACATTGTTGAGTTTACCCCTTCTGGTGGCTAGCAGCACACTGATGAATTATGGTTACATTCAGCTGTTTTCAAAAGGCCTGCAGCCAACAGGTTTTCTAATCTAACTTATCCTCCTGTATTTCTGGTAAACCTGCTTCAAATCAAACATGTTGCACATCAAATTAAAGCTTGGGTTCTCTTCTTTCCATCAATTGTTGGCTTTCCATCCTATCACAACCTGGCTGCTTAAAATCAGACATTTAGTATGTTCAATACCACACAGCTTTCAGAGCTGGGTCAGAGGTCAAATCTGTTCTGTATATTTAGCCTGGTCCTTCAGGCTAGCATGATCTGATTTACTGGAGTGACACCTCAATTTAAAGCTAAGATTCAGACCTTTTCATAGAGTCCAACATTGTTGAGTTTACCCCTTCTGGTGGCTAGCAGCACACTGATGAATTATGGTTACATTCAGCTGTTTTCAAAAGGCCTGCAGCCAACAGGTTTTATATTCTAACTTATCCTCCTGTATTTCTGGTAAACCTGCTTCAAATCAAACATGTTGCACATCAAATTAAAGCTTGGGTTCTCTTCTTTACATCAATTGTTGGCTTTCCATCCTATCACAACCTGGCTGCTTAAAATCAGACATTTAGTATGGTCAATACCACACAGCTTTCAGAGCTGGGTCAGAGGTCAAATCTATTCTGTATATTTAACCTGGTCTTTCAGGCTAGCATAATCTGATTTACTGGAGTGACACCTCAATTTAAAGCTCAGATTCAGACCTTTTCATAGAGTCCAACATTGTTGAGTTTACCCCTTCTGGTGGCTAGCAGCACACTGATGAATTATGGTTACATTCAGCTCTTTTCAAAAGGCCTGCAGCCAACAGGTTTTATATTCTAACTTATCCTCCTGTATTTCTGGTAAACCTGCTTCAAATCAAACATGTTGCACATCAAATTAAAGCTTAGGTTCTCTTCTTCCCATCAATTGTTGGCTTTCCATCCTATCACAACCTGGCTGCTTAAAATCAGACATTTAGTGGGGTCAATACCACACAGCTTTCAGAGCTGGGTCAGAGGTCAAATCTGTTCTGTATATTTAACCTGGTCTTTCAGGCTAGCATGATCTGATTTACTGGAGTGACACCTCAATTTAAAGCTCAGATTCAGACCTTTTCATAGAGTCCAACATTGTTGAGTTTACCCCTTCTGGTGGCTAGCAGCACACTGATGAATTATGGTTACATTCAGCTCTTTTCAAAAGGCCTGCAGCCAACTGGTTTTATATTCTAACTTATCCTCCTGTATTTCTGGTAAACCTGCTTCAAATCAAACATGTTGCACATCAAATTAAAGCTTAGGTTCTCTTCTTTCCAACAATTGTTGGCTTTCCATCCTATCACAAGTTGGCTGCTTAAAATCAGACATTTAGTGTGGTCGATACCACACAGCTTTCAGAGCTGGGTCAGAGGTCAAATCTGTTCTGTATATTTAGCCTGGTCCTTCAGGCTAGCATGATCTGATTTACTGGAGTGACACCTCAATTTAAAGCTAAGATTCAGACCTTTTCATAGAGTCCAACATTGTTGAGTTTACCCCTTCTGGTGGCTAGCAGCACACTGATGAATTATGGTTACATTCAGCTGTTTTCAAAAGGCCTGCATCCAACTGGTTTTATATTCTAACTTATCCTCCTGTATTTCTGGTCAACCTGCTTCAAATCAAACATGTTGCACATCAAATTAAAGCTTAGGTTCTCTTCTTTCCAACAATTGTTGGCTTTCCATCCTATCACAAGCTGGCTGCTTAAAATCAGACATTTAGTGTGGTCAATACCACACAGCTTTCAGAGCTGGGTCAGAGGTCAAATCTGTTCTGTATATTTAGCCTGGTCTTTCAGGCTAGCATGATCTGATTTACTGGAGTGACACCTCAATTTAAAGCTAAGATTCAGACCTTTTCATAGAGTCCAACATTGTTGAGTTTACCCCTTCTGGTGGCTAGCAGCACACTGATGAATTATGGTTACATTCAGCTCTTTTCAAAAGGCCTGCAGCCAACAGGTTTTATATTCTAACTTATCCTCCTGTATTTCTGGTAAACCTGCTTCAAATCAAACATGTTGCACATCAAATTAAAGCTTAGGTTCTCTTCTTTCCATCAATTGTTGGCTTTCCATCCTATCACAACCTGGCTGCTTAAAATCAGACATTTAGTGTGGTCAATACCACACAGCTTTCAGAGCTGGGTCAGAGGTCAAATCTGTTCTGTATATTTAGCCTGGTCTTTCAGGCTAGCATGATCTGATTTACTGGAGTGACACCTCAATTTAAAGCTAAGATTCAGACCTTTTCATAGAGTCCAACATTGTTGAGTTTACCCCTTCTGGTGGCTAGAAGCACACTGATGAATTATGGTTACATTCAGCTGTTTTCAAAAGGCCTGCATCCAACTGGTTTTATATTCTAACTTATCCTCCTGTATTTCTGGTAAACCTGCTTCAAATCAAACATGTTGCACATCAAATTAAAGCTTAGGTTCTCTTCTTTCCAACAATTGTTGGCTTTCCATCCTATCACAAGTTGGCTGCTTAAAATCAGACATTTAGTGTGGTCAATACCACACAGCTTTCAGAGCTGGGTCAGAGGTCAAATCTGTTCTGTATATTTAGCCTGGTCTTTCAGGCTAGCATGATCTGATTTACTGGAGTGACACCTCAATTTAAAGCTCAGATTCAGACCTTTTCATAGAGTCCAACATTGTTGAGTTTACCCCTTCTGGTGGCTAGCAGCACACTGATGAATTATGGTTACATTCAGCTCTTTTCAAAAGGCCTGCAGCCAACAGGTTTTATATTCTAACTTATCCTCCTGTATTTCTGGTAAACCTGCTTCAAATCAAACATGTTGCACATCAAATTAAAGCTTAGGTTCTCTTCTTTCCATCAATTGTTGGCTTTCCATCCTATCACAACCTGGCTGCTTAAAATCAGACATTTAGTGGGGTCAATACCACACAGCTTTCAGAGCTGGGTCAGAGGTCAAATCTGTTCTGTATATTTAGCCTGGTCCTTCAGGCTAGCATGATCTGATTTACTGGAGTGACACCTCAATTTAAAGCTAAGATTCAGACCTTTTCATAGAGTCCAACATTGTTGAGTTTACCCCTTCTGGTGGCTAGCAGCACACTGATGAATTATGGTTACATTCAGCTGTTTTCAAAAGGCCTGCAGCCAACAGGTTTTATATTCTAACTTATCCTCCTGTATTTCTGGTAAACCTCCTTCAAATCAAACATGTTGCACATCAAATTAAAGCTTAGGTTCTTTTCTTTCCATCAATTGTTGGCTTTCCATCCTATCGCAACCTGGCTGCTTAAAATCAGACATTTAGTGTGGTCAATACCACACAGCTTTCAGAGCTGGGTCAGAGGTCAAATCTGTTCTGTATATTTAGCCTGGTCTTTCAGGCTAGCATGATCTGATTTACTGGAGTGACACCTCAATTTAAAGCTCAGATTCAGACCTTTTCATAGACTCCAACATTGTTCATTTTAAACCTTCTGGTGGCTAGCAGCACACTGATGAATTATGGTTATATTCAGCTGTTTTTAAAAGGCCTGCAGCCAACTGGTTTTATATTCTAACTTATCCTCCTGTATTTCTGGTAAACCTGCTTCAAATCAAACATGTTGCACATCAAATTAAAGCTTAGGTTCTCTTCTTTCCATCAATTGTTGGCTTTCCATCATAGCACAACCTGGCTGCTTAAAATCAGACATTTAGTGTGGTCAATACCACACAGCTTTCAGAGCTGGTTCAGAGGTCAAATCTGTTCTGTATATTTAGCCTGGTCCTTCAGGCTAGCATGATCTGATTTACTGGAGTGACACCTCAATTTAAAGCTAAGATTCAGACCTTTTCATAGAGTCCAACATTGTTGAGTTTACCCCTTCTGGTGGCTCGCAGCACACTGATGAATTATGGTTACATTCAGCTGTTTTCAAAAGGCCTGCAGCCAACAGGTTTTATATTCTAACTTATCCTCCTGTATTTCTGGTAAACCTGCTTCAAATCAAACATGTTGCACATCAAATTAAAGCTTAGGTTCTCTTCTTTCCATCAATTGTTGGCTTTCCATCCTATCACAACCTGGCTGCTTAAAATCAGACATTTAGTTTGGTCAATACCACACAGCTTTCAGAGCTGGGTCAGAGGTCAAATCTGTTCTGTATATTTAGCCTGGTCTTTCAGGCTAGCATGATCTGATTTACTGGAGTGACACCTCAATTTAAAGCTCAGATTCAGACCTTTTCATAGAGTCCAACATTGTTGATTTTACCCCTTCTGGTGGCTAGCAGCACACTGATGAATTATGGTTACATTCAGCTGTTTTTAAAAGGCCTGCAGCCAACAGGTTTTCTATTCTAACTTATCCTCCTGTATTTCTGGTAAACCTGCTTCAAATCAAACATGTTGCACATCAAATTAAAGCTTAGGTTCTCTTCTTTCCATCAATTGTTGGCTTTCCATCCTATCACAACCTGGCTGCTTAAAATCAGACATTTAGTATGGTCAATACCACACAGCTTTCAGAGCTGGGTCAGAGGTCAAATCTGTTCTGTATATTTAGCCTGGTCCTTCAGGCTAGCATGATCTGATTTACTGGAGTGACACCTCAATTTAAAGCTAAGATTCAGACCTTTTCATAGAGTCCAACATTGTTGAGTTTACCCCTTCTGGTGGCTAGCAGCACACTGATGAATTATGGTTACATTCAGCTCTTTTCAAAAGGCCTGCAGCCAACAGGTTTTATATTCTAACTTATCCTCCTGTATTTCTGGTAAACCTGCTTCAAATCAAACATGTTGCACATCAAATTAAAGCTTAGGTTCTCTTCTTTCCATCAATTGTTGGCTTTCCATCCTATCACAACCTGGCTGCTTAAAATCAGACATTTAGTGTGGTCAATACCACACAGCTTTCAGAGCTGGATCAGAGGTCAAATCTGTTCTGTATATTTAGCCTGGTCTTTCAGGCTAGCATGATCTGATTTACTGGAGTGACACCTCAATTTAAAGCTCAGATTCAGACCTTTTCATAGAGTCCAACATTGTTGATTTTACCCCTTCTGGTGGCTAGCAGCACACTGATGAATTATGGTTACATTCAGCTGTTTTTAAAAGGCCTGCAGCCAACAGGTTTTCTATTCTAACTTATCCTCCTGTATTTCTGGTAAACCTGCTTCAAATCAAACATGTTACACATCAAATTAAAGCTTAGGTTCTCTTCTTTCCATCAATTGTTGGCTGTCCATCCTATCACAACCTGGCTGCTTAAAATCAGACATTTAGTATGGTCAATACCACACAGCTTTCAGAGCTGGGTCAGAGGTCAAATCTGTTCTGTATATTTAGCCTGGTCCTTCAGGCTAGCATGATCTGATTTACTGGAGTGACACCTCAATTTAAAGCTAAGATTCAGACCTTTTCATAGAGTCCAACATTGTTGAGTTTACCCCTTCTGGTGGCTAGCAGCACACTGATGAATTATGGTTACATTCAGCTGTTTTCAAAAGGCCTGCAGCCAACAGGTTTTATATTCTAACTTATCCTCCTGTATTTCTGGTAAACCTGCTTCAAATCAAACATGTTGCACATCAAATTAAAGCTTAGGTTCTATTCTTTCCATCAATTGTTGGCTTTCCATCCTATCACAACCTGGCTGCTTAAAATCAGACATTTAGTGTGGTCAATACCACACAGCTTTCAGAGCTGGGTCAGAGGTCAAATCTGTTCTGTATATTTAGCCTGGTCCTTCAGGCTAGCATGATCTGATTTACTGGAGTGACACCTCAATTTAAAGCTAAGATTCAGACCTTTTCATAGAGTCCAACATTGTTGAGTTTACCCCTTCTGGTGGCTAGCAGCACACTGATGAATTATGGTTACATTCAGCTGTTTTCAAAAGGCCTGCAGCCAACAGGTTTTATATTCTAACTTATCCTCCTGTATTTCTGGTAAACCTGCTTCAAATCAAACATGTTGCACATCAAATTAAAGCTTAGGTTCTCTTCTTTCCATCAATTGTTGGCTTTCCATCCTATCACAACCTGGCTGCTTAAAATCAGACATTTAGTGTGGTCAATACCACACAGCTTTCAGAGCTGGGTCAGAGGTCAAATCTGTTCTGTATATTTAGCCTGGTCTTTCAGGCTAGCATGATCTGATTTACTGGAGTGACACCTCAATTTAAAGCTAAGATTCAGACCTTTTCATAGAGTCCAACATTGTTGAGTTTACCCCTTCTGGTGGCTAGCAGCACACTGATGAATTATGGTTACATTCAGCTGTTTTCAAAAGGCCTGCATCCAACTGGTTTTATATTCTAACTTATCCTCCTGTATTTCTGGTAAACCTGCTTCAAATCAAACATGTTGCACATCAAATTAAAGCTTAGGTTCTCTTCTTTCCAACAATTGTTGGCTTTCCATCCTATCACAAGTTGGCTGCTTAAAATCAGACATTTAGTGTGGTCAATACCACACAGCTTTCAGAGCTGGGTCAGAGGTCAAATCTGTTCTGTATATTTAGCCTGGTCTTTCAGGCTAGCATGATCTGATTTACTGGAGTGACACCTCAATTTAAAGCTCAGATTCAGACCTTTTCATAGAGTCCAACATTGTTGAGTTTACCCCTTCTGGTGGCTAGCAGCACACTGATGAATTATGGTTACATTCAGCTCTTTTCAAAAGGCCTGCAGCCAACAGGTTTTATATTCTAACTTATCCTCCTGTATTTCTGGTAAACCTGCTTCAAATCAAACATGTTGCACATCAAATTAAAGCTTAGGTTCTCTTCTTTCCAACAATTGTTGGCTTTCCATCCTATCACAAGTTGGCTGCTTAAAATCAGACATTTAGTGTGGTCGATACCACACAGCTTTCAGAGCTGGGTCAGAGGTCAAATCTGTTCTGTATATTTAGCCTGGTCTTTCAGGCTAGCATGATCTGATTTACTGGAGTGACACCTCAATTTAAAGCTAAGATTCAGACCTTTTCATAGAGTCCAACATTGTTGAGTTTACCCCTTCTGGTGGCTAGCAGCACACTGATGAATTATGGTTACATTCAGCTGTTTTCAAAAGGCCTGCATCCAACTGGTTTTATATTCTAACTTATCCTCCTGTATTTCTGGTCAACCTGCTTCAAATCAAACATGTTGCACATCAAATTAAAGCTTAGGTTCTCTTCTTTCCAACAATTGTTGGCTTTCCATCCTATCACAAGCTGGCTGCTTAAAATCAGACATTTAGTGTGGTCAATACCACACAGCTTTCAGAGCTGGGTCAGAGGTCAAATCTGTTCTGTATATTTAGCCTGGTCTTTCAGGCTAGCATGATCTGATTTACTGGAGTGACACCTCAATTTAAAGCTAAGATTCAGACCTTTTCATAGAGTCCAACATTGTTGAGTTTACCCCTTCTGGTGGCTAGCAGCACACTGATGAATTATGGTTACATTCAGCTCTTTTCAAAAGGCCCGCAGCCAACAGGTTTTATATTCTAACTTATCCTCCTGTATTTCTGGTAAACCTGCTTCAAATCAAACATGTTGCACATCAAATTAAAGCTTAGGTTCTCTTCTTTCCATCAATTGTTGGCTTTCCATCCTATCACAACCTGGCTGCTTAAAATCAGACATTTAGTGTGGTCAATACCACACAGCTTTCAGAGCTGGGTCAGAGGTCAAATCTGTTCTGTATATTTAGCCTGGTCTTTCAGGCTAGCATGATCTGATTTACTGGAGTGATACCTCCATGTAAACCTCAGATTCAGACCTTTTCATAGAGTCCAACATTGTTCATTTTACCCCTTCTGGTGGCTAGCAGCACACTGATGAATTATGGTTACATTCAGCTGTTTTCAAAAGGCCTGCAGCCAACTGGTTTTATATTCTACCTTATCCTCCTGTATTTCTGGTAAACCTGCTTCAAATCAAACATGTTGCACATCAAATTAAAGCTTAGGTTCTCTTCTTTCCATCAATTGTTGGCTTTCCATCATAGCACAAGCTGGCTGCTTAAAATCAGACATTTAGTATGGTCAATACCACACAGCTTTCAGAGCTGGGTCAGAGGTCAAATCTGTTCTGTATATTTAGCCTGGTCCTTCAGGCTAGCATGATCAGATTTACTGGAGTGACACCTCAATTTAAAGCTAAGATTCAGACCTTTTCATAGAGTCCAACATTGTTGAGTTTACCCCTTCTGGTGGATAGCAGCACACTGATGAATTATGGTTACATTCAGCTGTTTTCAAAAGGCCTGCAGCCAACAGGTTTTCTATTCTAACTTATCCTCCTGTATTTCTGGTAAACCTGCTTCAAATCAAACATGTTGCACATCAAATTAAAGCTTAGGTTCTCTTCTTTCCATCAATTGTTGGCTTTCCATCCTATCACAACCTGGCTGCTTAAAATCAGACATTTAGTATGGTCAATACCACACAGCTTTCAGAGCTGGGTCAGAGGTCAAATCTGTTCTGTATATTTAGCCTGGTCCTTCAGGCTAGCATGATCTGATTTACTGGAGTGACACCTCAATTTAAAGCTAAGATTCAGACCTTTTCATAGAGTCCAACATTGTTGAGTTTACCCCTTCTGGTGGCTAGCAGCACACTGATGAATTATGGTTACATTCAGCTGTTTTCAAAAGGCCTGCAGCCAACAGGTTTTCTATTCTAACTTATCCTCCTGTATTTCTGGTAAACCTGCTTCAAATCAAACATGTTGCACATCAAATTAAAGCTTAGGTTCTCTTCTTTCCATCAATTGTTGGCTTTCCATCCTATCACAACCTGGCTGCTTAAAATCAGACATTTAGTGTGGTCAATACCACACAGCTTTCAGAGCTGGGTCAGAGGTCAAATCTGTTCTGTATATTTAGCCTGGTCCTTCAGGCTAGCATGATCTGATTTACTGGAGTGATACCTCCATGTAAAGCTCAGATTCAGACCTTTTCATAGAGTCCAACATTGTTCATTTTACCCCTTCTGGTGGCTAGCAGCACACTGATGAATTATGGTTACATTCAGCTGTTTTCAAAAGGCCTGCAGCCAACTGGTTTTATATTCTACCTTATCCTCCTGTATTTCTGGTAAACCTGCTTCAAATCAAACATGTTGCACATCAAATTAAAGCTTAGGTTCTCTTCTTTCCATCAATTGTTGGCTTTCCATCATAGCACAAGCTGGCTGCTTAAAATCAGACATTTAGTATGGTCAATACCACACAGCTTTCAGAGCTGGGTCAGAGGTCAAATCTGTTCTGTATATTTAGCCTGGTCCTTCAGGCTAGCATGATCTGATTTACTGGAGTGACACCTCAATTTAAAGCTAAGATTCAGACCTTTTCATAGAGTCCAACATTGTTGAGTTTACCCCTTCTGGTGGATAGCAGCACACTGATGAATTATGGTTACATTCAGCTCTTTTCAAAAGGCCTGCAGCCAACAGGTTTTCTATTCTAACTTATCCTCCTGTATTTCTGGTAAACCTGCTTCAAATCAAACATGTTGCACATCAAATTAAAGCTTAGGTTCTCTTCTTTCCATCAATTGTTGGCTTTCCATCCTATCACAACCTGGCTGCTTAAAATCAGACATTTAGTATGGTCAATACCACACAGCTTTCAGAGCTGGGTCAGAGGTCAAATCTGTTCTGTATATTTAGCCTGGTCCTTCAGGCTAGCATGATCTGATTTACTGGAGTGACACCTCAATTTAAAGCTAAGATTCAGACCTTTTCATAGAGTCCAACATTGTTGAGTTTACCCCTTCTGGTGGCTAGCAGCACACTGATGAATTATGGTTACATTCAGCTGTTTTCAAAAGGCCTGCAGCCAACAGGTTTTCTATTCTAACTTATCCTCCTGTATTTCTGGTAAACCTGCTTCAAATCAAACATGTTGCACATCAAATTAAAGCTTAGGTTCTCTTCTTTCCATCAATTGTTGGCTTTCCATCCTATCACAACCTGGCTGCTTAAAATCAGACATTTAGTGTGGTCAATACCACACAGCTTTCAGAGCTGGGTCAGAGGTCAAATCTGTTCTGTATATTTAACCTGGTCTTTCAGGCTAGCATGATCTGATTTACTGGACTTACACCTCAATTTAAAGCTCAGATTCAGACCTTTTCATAGAGTCCAACATTGTTGAGTTTACCCCTTCTGGTGGCTAGCAGCACACTGATGAATTATGGTTACATTCAGCTCTTTTCAAAAGGCCTGCAGCCAACAGGTTTTCTATTCTAACTTATCCTCCTGTATTTCTGGTAAACCTGCTTCAAATCAAACATGTTGCACATCAAATTAAAGCTTAGGTTCTCTTCTTTCCATCAATTGTTGGCTTTCCATCCTATCACAACCTGGCTGCTTAAAATCAGACATTTAGTATGGTCAATACCACACAGCTTTCAGAGCTGGGTCAGAGGTCAAATCTGTTCTGTATATTTAGCCTGGTCCTTCAGGCTAGCATGATCTGATTTACTGGAGTGATACCTCCATGTAAAGCTCAGATTCAGACCTTTTCATAGAGTCCAACATTGTTCATTTTACCCCTTCTGGTGGCTAGCAGCACACTGATGAATTATGGTTACATTCAGCTGTTTTCAAAAGGCCTGCAGCCAACTGGTTTTATATTCTACCTTATCCTCCTGTATTTCTGGTAAACCTGCTTCAAATCAAACATGTTGCACATCAAATTAAAGCTTAGGTTCTCTTCTTTCCATCAATTGTTGGCTTTCCATCCTATCACAACCTGGCTGCTTAAAATCAGACATTTAGTATGGTCAATACCACACAGCTTTCAGAGCTGGGTCAGAGGTCAAATCTGTTCTGTATATTTAGCCTGGTCCTTCAGGCTAGCATGATCTGATTTACTGGAGTGACACCTCAATTTAAAGCTAAGATTCAGACCTTTTCATAGAGTCCAACATTGTTGAGTTTACCCCTTCTGGTGGCTAGCAGCACACTGATGAATTATGGTTACATTCAGCTCTTTTCAAAAGGCCTGCAGCCAACAGGTTTTCTATTCTAACTTATCCTCCTGTATTTCTGGTAAACCTGCTTCAAATCAAACATGTTGCACATCAAATTAAAGCTTAGGTTCTCTTCTTTCCATCAATTGTTGGCTTTCCATCCTATCACAACCTGGCTGCTTAAAATCAGACATTTAGTATGGTCAATACCACACAGCTTTCAGAGCTGGGTCAGAGGTCAAATCTGTTCTGTATATTTAGCCTGGTCCTTCAGGCTAGCATGATCTGATTTACTGGAGTGACACCTCAATTTAAAGCTCAGATTCAGACCTTTTCATAGAGTCCAACATTGTTGAGTTTACCCCTTCTGGTGGATAGCAGCACACTGATGAATTATGGTTACATTCAGCTCTTTTCAAAAGGCCTGCAGCCAACAGGTTTTATATTCTAACTTATCCTCCTGTATTTCTGGTAAACCTGCTTCAAATCAAACATGTTGCACATCAAATTAAAGCTTAGGTTCTCTTCTTTCCATCAATTGTTGGCTTTCCATCCTATCACAACCTGGCTGCTTAAAATCAGACATTTAGTATGGTCAATACCACACAGCTTTCAGAGCTGGGTCAGAGGTCAAATCTGTTCTGTATATTTAGCCTGGTCCTTCAGGCTAGCATGATCTGATTTACTGGAGTGACACCTCAATTTAAAGCTAAGATTCAGACCTTTTCATAGAGTCCAACATTGTTGAGTTTACCCCTTCTGGTGGCTAGCAGCACACTGATGAATTATGGTTACATTCAGCTCTTTTCAAAAGGCCTGCAGCCAACAGGTTTTCTATTCTAACTTATCCTCCTGTATTTCTGGTCAACCTGCTTCAAATCAAACATGTTGCACATCAAATTAAAGCTTAGGTTCTCTTCTTTCCATCAATTGTTGGCTTTCCATCCTATCACAACCTGGCTGCTTAAAATCAGACATTTAGTATGGTCAATACCACACAGCTTTCAGAGCTGGGTCAGAGGTCAAATCTGTTCTGTATATTTAGCCTGGTCCTTCAGGCTAGCATGATCTGATTTACTGGAGTGACACCTCAATTTAAAGCTAAGATTCAGACCTTTTCATAGAGTCCAACATTGTTGAGTTTACCCCTTCTGGTGGCTAGCAGCACACTGATGAATTATGGTTACATTCAGCTGTTTTCAAAAGGCCTGCAGCCAACTGGTTTTATATTCTAACTTATCCTCCTGTATTTCTGGTAAACCTGCTTCAAATCAAACATGTTGCACATCAAATTAAAGCTTAGGTTCTCTTCTTTCCAACAATTTTTGGCTTTCCATCATAGCACAAGCTGGCTGCTTAAAATCAGACATTTAGTATGGTCAATACCACACAGCTTTCAGAGCTGGGTCAGAGGTCAAATCTGTTCTGTATATTTAGCCTGGTCCTTCAGGCTAGCATGATCTGATTTACTGGAGTGACACCTCAATTTAAAGCTAAGATTCAGACCTTTTCATAGAGTCCAACATTGTTGAGTTTACCCCTTCTGGTGGCTAGCAGCACACTGATGAATTATGGTTACATTCAGCTCTTTTCAAAAGGCCCGCAGCCAACAGGTTTTATATTCTAACTTATCCTCCTGTATTTCTGGTAAACCTGCTTCAAATCAAACATGTTGCACATCAAATTAAAGCTTAGGTTCTCTTCTTTCCATCAATTGTTGGCTTTCCATCCTATCACAACCTGGCTGCTTAAAATCAGACATTTAGTGTGGTCAATACCACACAGCTTTCAGAGCTGGGTCAGAGGTCAAATCTGTTCTGTATATTTAGCCTGGTCTTTCAGGCTAGCATGATCTGATTTACTGGAGTGATACCTCCATGTAAAGCTCAGATTCAGACCTTTTCATAGAGTCCAACATTGTTGATTTTACCCCTTCTGGTGGCTAGCAGCACACTGATGAATTATGGTTACATTCAGCTGTTTTCAAAAGGCCTGCAGCCAACTGGTTTTATATTCTACCTTATCCTCCTGTATTTCTGGTAAACCTGCTTCAAATCAAACATGTTGCACATCAAATTAAAGCTTAGGTTCTCTTCTTTCCATCAATTGTTGGCTTTCCATCCTATCACAACCTGGCTGCTTAAAATCAGACATTTAGTGTGGTCAATACCACACAGCTTTCAGAGCTGGGTCAGAGGTCAAATCTGTTCTGTATATTTAACCTGGTCTTTCAGGCTAGCATGATCTGATTTACTGGACTTACACCTCAATTTAAAGCTCAGATTCAGACCTTTTCATAGAGTCCAACATTGTTGAGTTTACCCCTTCTGGTGGCTAGCAGCACACTGATGAATTATGGTTACATTCAGCTCTTTTCAAAAGGCCTGCAGCCAACAGGTTTTCTATTCTAACTTATCCTCCTGTATTTCTGGTAAACCTGCTTCAAATCAAACATGTTGCACATCAAATTAAAGCTTAGGTTCTCTTCTTTCCATCAATTGTTGGCTTTCCATCCTATCACAACCTGGCTGCTTAAAATCAGACATTTAGTATGGTCAATACCACACAGCTTTCAGAGCTGGGTCAGAGGTCAAATCTGTTCTGTATATTTAGCCTGGTCCTTCAGGCTAGCATGATCTGATTTACTGGAGTGATACCTCCATGTAAAGCTCAGATTCAGACCTTTTCATAGAGTCCAACATTGTTCATTTTACCCCTTCTGGTGGCTAGCAGCACACTGATGAATTATGGTTACATTCAGCTCTTTTCAAAAGGCCTGCAGCCAACAGGTTTTATATTCTAACTTATCCTCCTGTATTTCTGGTAAACCTGCTTCAAATCAAACATGTTGCACATCAAATTAAAGCTTAGGTTCTCTTCTTTCCATCAATTGTTGGCCTTCCATCCTATCACAACCTGGCTGCTTAAAATCAGACATTTAGTATGGTCAATACCACACAGCTTTCAGAGCTGGGTCAGAGGTCAAATCTGTTCTGTATATTTAGCCTGGTCCTTCAGGCTAGCATGATCTGATTTACTGGAGTGACACCTCAATTTAAAGCTAAGATTCAGACCTTTTCATAGAGTCCAACATTGTTGAGTTTACCCCTTCTGGTGGCTAGCAGCACACTGATGAATTATGGTTACATTCAGCTCTTTTCAAAAGGCCTGCAGCCAACAGGTTTTCTATTCTAACTTATCCTCCTGTATTTCTGGTCAACCTGCTTCAAATCAAACATGTTGCACATCAAATTAAAGCTTAGGTTCTCTTCTTTCCATCAATTGTTGGCTTTCCATCCTATCACAACCTGGCTGCTTAAAATCAGACATTTAGTATGGTCAATACCACACAGCTTTCAGAGCTGGGTCAGAGGTCAAATCTGTTCTGTATATTTAGCCTGGTCCTTCAGGCTAGCATGATCTGATTTACTGGAGTGACACCTCAATTTAAAGCTAAGATTCAGACCTTTTCATAGAGTCCAACATTGTTGAGTTTACCCCTTCTGGTGGCTAGCAGCACACTGATGAATTATGGTTACATTCAGCTGTTTTCAAAAGGCCTGCAGCCAACTGGTTTTATATTCTAACTTATCCTCCTGTATTTCTGGTAAACCTGCTTCAAATCAAACATGTTGCACATCAAATTAAAGCTTAGGTTCTCTTCTTTCCAACAATTTTTGGCTTTCCATCATAGCACAAGCTGGCTGCTTAAAATCAGACATTTAGTATGGTCAATACCACACAGCTTTCAGAGCTGGGTCAGAGGTCAAATCTGTTCTGTATATTTAGCCTGGTCCTTCAGGCTAGCATGATCTGATTTACTGGAGTGACACCTCAATTTAAAGCTAAGATTCAGACCTTTTCATAGAGTCCAACATTGTTGAGTTTACCCCTTCTGGTGGCTAGCAGCACACTGATGAATTATGGTTACATTCAGCTCTTTTCAAAAGGCCCGCAGCCAACAGGTTTTATATTCTAACTTATCCTCCTGTATTTCTGGTAAACCTGCTTCAAATCAAACATGTTGCACATCAAATTAAAGCTTAGGTTCTCTTCTTTCCATCAATTGTTGGCTTTCCATCCTATCACAACCTGGCTGCTTAAAATCAGACATTTAGTGTGGTCAATACCACACAGCTTTCAGAGCTGGGTCAGAGGTCAAATCTGTTCTGTATATTTAGCCTGGTCTTTCAGGCTAGCATGATCTGATTTACTGGAGTGATACCTCCATGTAAAGCTCAGATTCAGACCTTTTCATAGAGTCCAACATTGTTGATTTTACCCCTTCTGGTGGCTAGCAGCACACTGATGAATTATGGTTACATTCAGCTGTTTTCAAAAGGCCTGCAGCCAACTGGTTTTATATTCTACCTTATCCTCCTGTATTTCTGGTAAACCTGCTTCAAATCAAACATGTTGCACATCAAATTAAAGCTTAGGTTCTCTTCTTTCCATCAATTGTTGGCTTTCCATCATAGCACAAGCTGGCTGCTTAAAATCAGACATTTAGTATGGTCAATACCACACAGCTTTCAGAGCTGGGTCAGAGGTCAAATCTGTTCTGTATATTTAGCCTGGTCCTTCAGGCTAGCATGATCTGATTTACTGGAGTGACACCTCAATTTAAAGCTCAGATTCAGACCTTTTTATAGAGCCCTACATTGTTCATTTTAAACCTTCTGGTGGTTGGCAGCACACTGATGAATTACGGTTATATTCAGCTGTTTTTAAAAGGCCTGCAGCCAACAGGTTTTATATTCTAACTTATCCTCCTGTATTTCTGGTAAACCTGCTTCAAATCAAACATGTTGCACATCAAATTAAAGCTTAGGTTCTCTTCTTTCCAACAATTGTTGGCTTTCCATCCTATCACAACCTGGCTGCTTAAAATCAGACATTTAGTGTGGTCAATACCACACAGCTTTCAGAGCTGGGTCAGAGGTCAAATCTGTTCTGTATATTTAGCCTGGTCTTTCAGGCTGTAGTCAGCTCAGCCAATCAGCAGTCATATAACACTCAAATTTAATCAGCTCAGCCAATCAGCAGTCATATAAAACAAGCCTGTAGTGAGTTCAACCAATCAGCAGCCATGTAATATTTCCCTGTAGTCAGCTCAGCCAATCAGAAGTCATGTAACATCTGCCTGTAGTCAGCTCAGCCAATCAGCAGTCGTGTAACACTATACTGTATTCAGCTCAGCCAATCAGCAGCCATGTAACACTCAAATGTAGTCGGCTCAGCCAATCAGAAATCATGTAACACTAGCCTGTAGTCAGCTCAGCCAATCAGCAGCCTGTTACACGGCTGCTGATTGGCTGAGCTGACTACAGGCTAGAAGTCAGGTAACACTAGCCTGTAGACAGCTCATGCAATCAGAAGTCCTGTAACACAAGCATGTAGTGAGTTCAACCTATCAGCAGCCATGTAACACTAGCCTGTAGTCAGCTCAGCCAATCAGAAGTCATGTAACACTCAAATTTAGTCAGCTCAGCCAGTCAGCAGTCGTGTAACACTAGCCTTTAGTCAGCGCAGCCAATCAGTAGAAATGTAACACTAGCCTGTAGTCAGCTCAGCCAATCAGCAGTCGTGTAACACTAGCCTTTAGTCAGCGCAGCCAATCAGTAGAAATGTAACACTAGCCTGTAGTCAGGTCAGCCAATCAGCAGTCATGTAAAATAACACTGTAGTCAGCTCAGCCAATCAGCAGCCATGTAACACTCAAATGTAATCAGCTCAGCCAATCAGCAGTCATGTAACACTAGACTGTAGTCAGCTCAGCCAATCAGCAACCATGTAACACTAGACTGTAGCCAGCTCAGCCAATCAAAAGTCATGTACCACTAGCCTGTAGTCAGCTCAGCCAATCAGCAGCCATGTAACACTCAAATGTTGTCAGCTAAGCCAATCAGCAATCATGTAACACTAGCTTGTCATCAGCACAGCCAATCAGCAGTAATGTAAAACTTGCCTGTCCTCAGCTCAGCTCATCAGAAGTCATGTAACACCTGCCTGTAGTCAGCTCAGCCAATCAGCAGCCATGTAACACTAGCCTGTAGTCATCTCAGCCAATCAGCAGCCATGTAACAGTCAAATGTAGTCAGCTCAGCCAATCAGAATAAAAGTAACACTAGCCTGTAGTCAGCTCAGCCAATCAGAAGAAGAGTAATGCTAGCCTGTAGTCAGCTCAGCCAAACAGAAGAAAAGTAATGCTAGCCTGTAGTCAGCTCAGCCAATCAGAAGAAAAGTAATGCTAACCTGTCGTCAGCTCAGTCAATCAGAAGTCATGTAACACCTGCCTGTAGTCAGCTCAGCCAATAAGCAGCCATGTAAAACTACACTGTAGTCAGCTCAGCCAATCAGCAGTCATGTAAAACTACATTGAAGTCAGCTCTTCCAATCAGCAGCGATGTAACACTCAAATATATTCAGTTCAGGCAATCAGAAGTCATGTAACACTTGCCTGTGACTACAGGCAAGTGCTGATGATGAGATAAGCCAATCAGCAAACATGTAACACTCAAATGTAGTCATCTCAGCCAATCAGCAGCCATGTAACACTCAAATATAGTCAGCTCAGCCAATCAGAAGTCATGTAACACTAGCCTGTAGTCAGCTCAGCCAATCAGCAATCTTGTAACACTAGCCTATCATCAGCACAGCCAATCAGCAGTAATGTAACACTCGCCTGTCCTCAGCTCAGCCCATCACAAGTCATATAACACTAGCCTGTAGTGAGTTCAACCTATCAGCAGCCATGTAACACTAGCCTGTAATCAACTCAGCCAATCATAAGTCATGTAACACTAGACTGTATTAAGGTCAGCCAATCAGCAGCCATGTAACACTCAAATGTAGTCAGCTCAGCCAACCAGAAGTCATGTAACACTCAAATGTAGTCATCTCAGCCAATCAGAAGTCATGTAACACTCAATATTTGTCAACTCATCCAATCAGAAGTCAGGTAACACTAGCCTGTAGACAGCTCATGCAATCAGAAGTCCTGTAACACAAGCATGTAGTCAGCTCAGCCAATCAGCAGCCATGTAACACTAGACTGTAGTCAGCTCAGCCAATCAGCAGCCATGTAACACTCAAATGTTGTCAGCTAAGCCAATCAGCAATCATGTAACACTAGCTTGTCATCAGCACAGCCAATCAGCAGTAATGTAACACTCGCCTGTCCTCAGCTCAGCTAATCAGAAGTCATGTAACACCTGCCTGTAGTCAGCTCAGCCAATCAGCAGCCATGTAACACTAGACTGTAGTCAGCTCAGCCAACCAGCAGCCATGTAACACTCAAATGTACTCAGCTCAGCCAATCAGAAGTCATGTAACACCTGCCTGTAGTCAGCTAAGCCAATCAGCAGCCATGTAACACTCAAATGTAGTCAGTTCAGCCAATCGGCAGTCATGTAACACTAGACTGTAGTCAGCTCAGTCAATCAGCAGCCATGTAACACTCAAATGTAGTCAGCTCAGCCGATCAGAAGTCATGTAGCACCTGCCTGTAGTCAGCTCAGCCAATCAGCAGTCATGAAAAACTACACTGTAGTCAGCTCAGCCAATCAGCAGCCATATAACACTCAAATGTAGTCCGCTCAGCCAATGAGCAGCCATGTAACACTAACCTGCAGTCAGCTCAGCCAGTCCAGAAGTCAGGTAACACTAGCCTGTAGTCAGCTCAGCCAATCAGCAGCTGTGTAACACTAGCGTGTAGTCAGCTCAGCCAATAAGCAGTCATATAACACTCAAATTTAATCAGCTCAGCCAATCAGCAGTCATATAAAACAAGCCTGTAGTGAGCTCAACCAATCAGCAGCCATGTAATACTTCCCTGTAGTCAGCTCAGCCAATCAGAAGTCATGTAACATCTGCCTGTAGTCAGCTCAGCCAATCATCAGTCGTGTAACACTATACTGTATTCAGCTCAGCCAATCAGCAGCCATGTAACAGTCAAATGTAGTCGGCTCAGCCAATCAGAAATCATGTAACACTAGCCTGTAGTCAGCTCAGCCAATCAGCAGCCGTGTAACACTAGCCTGTAGTCAGCTCAGCCAATCAGCAGTCATGTAACACTCAAATTTAGTCAGCTCAGCCAATCAGCAGTCATGTAACACCAGACTGTAGTCAGCCCAGCCAATCAGCAGTCATGTAAAACTACATTGAAGTCAGCTCTTCCAATCAGCAGCCATGTAACACTCAAATATAGTCAGCTCAGCCAATCAGAAGTCATGTAACACTAGCCTGTAGTCAGTTCAGCCAAACAGCAATCTTGTAACACTAGCCTGTCATCAGCACAGCCAATCAGCAGCAATGTAACACTCGCCTGTCCTCAGCTCAGCCAATCAGAAGTCATATAACACTAGCCTGTAGTGAGTTAAACCAATCAGCAGCCATGTAACACTAGCCTGTAGTCAGCTCAGCCAATCATAAGTCATGTAACACTAGACTGTATTAAGATCAGCCAATCAGCAGTCATGTAACACTCAAATGTAGTCATCTCAGCCAATCAGAAGTCATGTTACACTCAATATTAGTCATCTCAGCCAATCAGAAGTCAGGTAACACTAGCCTGTAGTCAGCTCATCCAATCAGAAGTCCTGTAACACAAGCATGTAGTCAGCTCAGCCAATCAGCAGCCATGTAACACTAGACTGTAGTCAGCTCAGCCAATCAGCAGCCATGTAACACTCAAATGTTGTCAGCTAAGCCAATCAGCAATCATGTAACACTAGCTTGTCATCAGCACAGCCAATCAGCAGTAATGTAAAACTCGCCTGTCCTCAGCTCAGCTAATCAGAAGTCATGTAACACCTGCCTGTAGTCAGCTCAGCCAATCAGCAGCCATGTAACACTAGACTGTAGTCAGCTCAGCCAATCAGCAGCCATGTAAAACTCAAATGTACTCAGCTCAGCCAATCAGAGGTCATGTAACACCTGCCTGTAGTCAGCTAAGAAAATCAGCAGTCATGTAACACTCAAATGTAGTCATCTCAGCTAATCAGAAGTCATGTAATACTAGACTGTAGTCAGCTCAGCCAATCAGAAGAAAAGCAATGCTAGCCTGTCGTCAGCTCAGCCAATCAGAAGTCATGTAACACCTGCCTGTAGTCAGCTCAGCCAATAAGCAGTCATGTAAAACTACACTGTAGTCAGCTCAGCCAATCAGCAGCCATGTAACACTCAAATGTAGTCAGCTCAGCCAATAAGCAGTCATGTAAAACTACACTGTAGTCAGCTCAGCCAATCAGCAGCCATGTAACACTCAAATGTAGTCAGCTCAGCCAATCAGCAGCCATGTAAAAGTACACTATAGTAATCTCAGCCAATCAGCTGACAGTCAAACAGTCAAATGTAGTCAGCTCAGCCAATCAGAAGACATGTAACACTAGACTGTAGCCAGCTCAGCCAATCAAAAGTCATGTACCACTAGCCTGTAGTCAGCTCAGCCAATAAGCAGCCATGTAACGCTCAAATGTAGTCAACTCAGCCAATCAGCAGTCATGTAAAACTACACTATAGTAATCTCAGCCAATCAGCAGCCATGTAACAGTCAAATGTAGTCAGCTCAGCCAATCAGAAGACATGTAACACTAGACTGTAGTCAGCTCAGACAGTCAGCAGCCATGTGACACTAGACTGTAGCCAGCTCAGCCAATCAGAAGTCATGTAACACTAGCCTGTAGTCATCTCAGCCAATCAGCAGCCATGTAACAGTCAAATGTGGTCAGCTCAGCCAATCAGCAGTCATGTAAAACTACACTATAGTAATCTCAGCCAATCAGCTGACAGTCAAACAGTCAAATGTAGTCAGCTCAGCCAATCAGAAGACATGTAACACTAGACTGTAGTCAGCTCAGCCAGTCAGCAGCCATGTAACACTAGACTGTAGTCAGCTCAGCCTATAAGCAGTCATGTAAAACTAAACTGTAGTCAGCTCAGCCAATCAGCAGCCATGTAACGCTCAAATGTAGTCAACTCAGCCAATCAGCAGTCATCTAAAACTACACTATAGTAATCTCAGCCAATCAGCAGCCATGTAACAGTCAAATGTAGTCAGCTCAGCCAATCAGAAGACATGTAACACTAGACTGTAGTCAGCTCAGCCAGTCAGCAGCCATGTGACACTAGACTGTAGCCAGCTCAGCCAATCAGAAGTCATGTAACACTAGCCTGTAGTCATCTCAGCCAATCAGCAGCCATGTAACAGTCAAATGTAGTCAGCTCAGCCAATCAGAATAAAAGTAACACTAGCCTGTAGTCAGCTCAGCCAATCAGAAGAAAAGTAATGCTAGCCTGTCGTCAGCTCAGACAATCAGAAGTCATGTAACACCTGCCTGTAGTCAGCTCAGCCAATAAGCAGTCATGTAAAACTACACTGTAGTCAGCTCAGCCAATCAGCAGCCATGTAACACTCAAATGTAGTCAGCTCAGCCAATCAGCAGTCATATAAAACAAGCCTGTAGTGAGTTCAACCAATCAGCAGCCATGTAACACTTGCCTGTAGTCAGCTCAGCCAATCAGCAGCCATGTAACACTCAAATGTAGTCAGCTCAGCCAATCAGCAGCCATGTAACACTTAAATGTAGTCAGCTCAGCCAATCAGCAGCCATGTAACACTCAAATGTAGTCAGCTCAGCCAATCAGCAGTCATGTAACACTAGACTGTAGTCAACTAATCCTATCAGAAGTCATGTAACACCTGCCTCTAGTCAGCTCAGCCAATCAGCAGTCATGAAAAACTACACTGTAGTCAGCTCAGCCAATCAGCAGCCATATAACACTCAAATGTAGTCAGCTCAGCCAATGAGCAGCCATGTAACACTAACCTGCAGTCAGCTCAGCCAGTCAGAAGTCAGGTAACACTAGCCTGTAGTCAGCTCAGCCAATCAGCAGTCATGTAACACTCAAATGTAGTCAGCTCAGCCAATGAGCAGCCATGTAACACCTGCCTGTAGTCAGCTCAGCCAATCAGCAGCTGTGTAACACTAGCCTGTAGTCAGCTCAGCCAATCAGCAGTCATGTAACACTCAAATTTAGTCAGCTCAGCCAATCAGCAGTCACATAAAACAAGCCTGTAGTGAGTTCAACCAATCAGCAGTCATGTAACACTCAAATTTAGTCAGCTCAGCCAATCAGCAGTCATATAAAACAAGCCTGTAGTGAGTTCAACCAATCAGCAGCCATGTAACACTTGCCTGTAGTCAGCTCAGCCAATCAGAAGTCATGTAACATCTGCCTGTAGTCAGCTCAGCCAATTAGCAGTCATGTAACAGTCAAATGTAGTCAGCTCAGCCAATCAGAAATCATGTAACACTAACCTGTAGTCAGCTCAGCCAATCAGCAGCCGTGTAACACTAGCCTGTAGTCAGCTCAGCCAATCAGAAGTCATGTAACACTCAAATTTAGTCAGCTCAGCCAATCAGCAGTCATTTAAGACCAGACTGTAGTCAGCCCAGCCAATCAGCAGCCATGTAACACTCAAATGTAGTCAGGTTAGTAAATCAGAAGTCATGTAATACCTGCCTGTAGTCAGCTAACCCAATCAGCAGCCATATAACACTCAAATGTAGTCATCTCAGCCAATCAGAAGTCATGTAACACTAGATTGTAGTCAGCTCAGCCAATCAGAAGTCATGTAACACCTGCCTGTAGCACCTTGTTGATTTTCAATGGACTCCTTTTTAATAAAATGTACTCTTCAATAGAATTACTTTTTAGTGTTTTGGAATTTTCTACTTTACCATGTCCAGCTAACACTTAAAATAAGTAAAACTTAAAATGTTTGCAGGGGGGAAAAAACAACAAACACCATTATATCCATGTCTTAATACCAATTTATTAAAAATAAAAATAAAAACAATAACCCTCAAGGTTTAGTTTACAATTCAAAAACAAGTTTTCATTTTCTTTAGGTTTTGTGATGCAAGTGTGACAGCTCCCTTATCACGTGCTACATAACAATGAAACTTCACTTTCAGTTGAAAAGATGAAAAAAATAAAAAAACACATTGTTCTTAAAAGACATGGTACATTTAAAATTGTTACTATGAGAGGAAGGACAGTTAAAATCTTAACCATTTCTCTTACACTGAAAAATGTGTGTTTAAAGTGCATTTCAGAGGATACACACATCAGAGGATAATTCCAGCCATTTTCAACCTAGAACAAACTTTGCCATCATCTGGAATCTACCAATCGATTCTAACCAAAATCTTATCAAATGGGTCACTGAGTGAGTTGTGATGTGAGAGTGTGCCTGCCTTCGTGTGTGTTTGTGTTGACTTTAACAGTTGGCCAAGTTCTGAATTTTTTTCCAGTGGTGAGACATGACATATTTGGGTGCTTTAGAAGATCTGACTATCTGTTGCCTCGATACATTGTACTGCTGCTGGATAAACACCAGCGAACTCAAGTGCCAAAAAATAAAATTCACTCAATGGTAGGGTTGTCATTTTTCCATTTGAAATACTGCTCAAACACGGTAAAATGGATGTAAAATATTGTATCTGTAACTATGTGTTTAAATTCCAAATTGGAGTGCAGTTAGATTTACGATCTGACTTTCGATTTGCCACAGATTAGTGGGCCTTCTATTCCAACAGGTGTTCAAATTAGATTTTTAAAGGAGAGATTTGCCGATTTTCAACCTTATCTCTATCTATCCGCATTACAGATATAGTGTGAAAAACGCCTGCAATTATACACATCAAATGACGTTGCTGGTGCCGGAAGAACAACAGATTTTGCAGCTGCGCGGTGCAGCGCCCCAGAGACACAGAAAACATCGGCAAAAACTGCAGGTCAGTTGTTTCCCTCATCTGTAAGATGAGGGAAAAACATTGTGTTTTCTTCCAACTTTGCGTCCACTTGGGTTGTCTCAAAAAGAAAAAAACATTTTTAACATCCGTTCACTAGGCTACAATACAAACTTTCTTTGTATAGTAATATAGAGTTGGGACTAACCTCTCCAAAAACGTGGCAGCTACATCTTCTCCAAACTGCAGGATGAAGTCTTGCTCGATCTGCAATAGATAAATGACATACCAAGAGAGAGCTTTTAAGAAATGTAACTACTGCCTCAACATCAGATAAGCAAACTACATCAAGGTGTGCGTTGCAGGGGCTGGCGTGTTGGGACTGTCCAGAAAAATCTTACATTTTAGGTCTAGCAGTTGACCAGGTATTTTTAAACAATGGTATACAGAAATCTTTATTTCTATAAAATTATAATAGCCGTAAGGCCTTGCAAATTGTTTAACAGTATCAGTTTCATAAAGATGAGGCAACGGAGTATAAAAGCCTCTGTCTGTCTTCTTTCTTAAAATGTATAAACAGGAATACTCTGAAGTCAGTGCAAGTCTGGCCCATCCTCCAGAGTCACCTTCCCCCTTATGAAATTTGTGTGCAGTCCTATCGCCACAACAGGCATGTTATTAATTTACCTATACAGATGCAATTCACTTCCCATTCAGCTGCAAAAATAATATTAAAATAAACTTCCTAAGAAATTCCTAAGTTTATGTAGTTATGTAATCCATGGAGATTTGTGTGTGAGAAATTTTCTCTTCGCCTTGCCTTATTAGGCATGCGTGTTTGACTTCCTGAATGCACCAACTGATTCAAAATGGCTCAACATTTGAAACTACTTCTCAATCACAAAAACAGTAGCCTTTTAATGCTTCATATGATTAAGTCATGCTCATACACAAATCTCGATGGATTTACATTACTACAATAACTTTGGAATCTCTATGTTTGATTTTGATATTGGTTGGAGTTGAATGGGAAGTGAATGGCGTCCAGACTGTAGATAGAATCAGGTACACCAACACAAGGAAAGGATGGGGAGAGGGCACCAAATGTGTAGGGTAGTGGAGACAGTTATACATATTGTTATATCGGGGATATAATAGGGGATAAAAGTGTTGCCGTTAACATTAATTTACATTTGTATGGCCTAATGCACATTTTTCTGTAAAATACTCAATTACCAGGCCTTTGACGTCTTTGAAGCGCGGAAATTCAGTCAAGACGTCTGAGGATTTATCTTCGTCGAAGACCATATTGCGACAATATTCAAATGCCATCTTCATCTTCTGCTTGATAGTGGCCTCATCAGAGGAATGCTTCATTAAGGACATGGCCTCCCTGCATTGCTCTTCACTCAGGGTCATCTCAGGACTAAATGAAGCATCTCTCCTTGCTGTCGGCCATCCACCAGTCAGCTGACCTGATGACCCTCTGCTCTCTGATGAAGTACTCTTCCTCTGGATGGTTTTGAGCCTCCATGCTAAGTAACCACTGCCACTTTCACCATCATAGAAATGTTCCTTTAAAATTATAACAGGATCATTAGTTATGAAAACAGCAGCAGTTGGTTAAAATGATGAAGTTGGATAAATGTAATACAGGATAACTTATGTGATCTAAATGCTTTGGACACTGGAATATTTGGAAATAGCAATTCAATATTTTCATAGTATGAATCGTGCATCAGGTCTCTAAAGTGCAACCATTTTAGTCGCATATGTGATCTAATTTTAAGTTGTGCAACCCGTAAATTAAATTTGGGCGCACTGGTGTGATCAAATTTACTTGTGTTGGTGGCCTTTGCTTCTTTCTTTCTTCAGTACGGCCTATAGTAGGAATAATTTGCTCTCAACCGTCTAATAACAAGAACACTTAAAAAATCTTACATATCCATTTTTGGAATATGGATCCATCAGGTAAGGGAACGTGGCAACTATGCCTCGAGCATACATCTCTCTCACATGCCGTGGCGGTGCCGTCCTGACAAGAGAAAAGTGAATAGTTCTATTAATTTCAATGCTTACAATACGTTTCAGAGCGATGAGAATTAAAGAATGGCACTTAATAAATATTGATGTTTTCCCCACAAGCATGGAAGAAATGTCTTGTCACATGTCACATGTCAAATGTCACAAGCATGGACGAAAAGTTCTGCTTGAAAAAAAGACATCCGAATTACCCATGAGTTTCAGTCATGTCTGCAGCGAGAATGTTCATCTGTTGCCGTGAGGAGTCAGTCAGACCTTTCGTCCGGTTGTATTCCTTGACAATGCGGTCTCCACCAGGTTTCTTGGTCAGTGCAGATTCAACCACCTGTGAAAGGACAGAGTAGAAGACAAGCCAATATTCACTAAAAAATAAATAATCTTGAACAATTGACAGTAAATACACCTAAAAAAATAACAAACAATCAAAAAAGTGTGCAATCCCCAAAGGAAGCTGTCACAACAAACAAATTTTACACATCAATTTACATGTTTGGCATCTTTATCCGCCTTCTGCCGTTTTCTGGAAGGGCTGTAATCCTCATCCAGGATGACTGTATCATCAGAGCTGCAGGCTGAAAGTGCCAGCGCTGAATTGGTTACGACATCAAGCAGTGGACTGGCGGACGAAGTTGTCCCCTGGGAACAGCCAGACGAAGTTGTTCCCTGGGAACCTAAGTGTAATTCAGGAGAGAGAGGGAGGAGAGAAAAAATAAATAAATAAACACCTACCATTTGTCGGTTTTTCACAACCTAAAAGTGTAACTGAGTCTTAGGCAACATTCCATGGACTATGCTGAAAGAAATGGGAATCAAGAGAGAACAAGTTTACCGTTGTCAAATCTGATAGTAAATACACCAGCGTTGGGTTGCTGTGCTACTTCTTCAAAGACGTCTGCATCCACCTCAGTTCCCATCTCATCATAAACTCTGATGCCTTCGCTGATGGGTGGGATGGAGAACTTCATGAAAGCTTAGGGAAAAAACACAAAGAGGGAGTCATTCCATATGAAATGCTCAAGATTAACAAAGGGTATACCCCCGAAACGCCCTCAGTGATATCTTTTGACCATGCCACTAATCTGGTCACAATGTCTGGCCTACCAACTTTCATTAATCAAATTTAAAAAACAGTGGTCCCTAGATACCACACCAATTAAGTGAGAAACAAAACTCAACTAAGCCGACCAACAAAAGCCAGCCCTTGATTGCTGTGACCTCTGGAGATGCCCAAAAGGTAGCTTGCCAGAAAGTGAGAGATGGAGATTATTTTCAATCGATAGAACAATGACGTGCATCTCCAAAAGTCATGAACTGACACATCCACTTTCCTTGTGTTTTTACAATGGCGTGACTGATGGCTTACCAGAATTCAAGAATTCATCCAGGCTCGGTTCACTGATCTTGACATATTTCTGTTCGTTATCGATTTTTGTTTTAATCAACATGATGGTATCTATAAAAACAGCAAAACTGAATCCGTATTGTGATCTACAACACAAAGCTACTCTGACAGTAGCATCAGCTCCTGTTGGCATATTACAGTAGATGGGGAAATTGTATTGGTCGATTTGGGCTTTAAAAATCACTATCAGAATTTGTCTAATTTCAAATTTAAAGCCACTGGACTGTGTGGAGTCTCTGAGGTGTGTAAGCAGAAACAATTTTGACATGTGCGTAAACAAAGACTAATGTTAATATTAACTTATCTAAAATGTTACTTACCATCACCGGACCATAGCACATAACGGACAAATCTGAAGAACAAAGTAGAAAAATAAATGAATTCCATGTAACGTTAAAAGGAATAAAGGGAAAATAAAGTCAGCTAGCTTATATCAGGGTATGAACAGATTTTACAAAGTCTAATTAAATACTTTAAGACTTTTTGATTATAAGAACTACCACTATGCGTTGCCATCAGCTTCACAGCAATTTGCCATTCTACCTGTTCCACAGTTTGTCGTTTTGACTTTTATCCAAGGGACACATTGATAAAATTCACTATGCAACAATTTTGACTCCATTCATTTCCTATGGCAGACGAACCATTGCTGCATTAGACATGATTGTATGGCAGGGTTTTTCCCGCATGGAAGATTTTTTGGTGGCCACCAAAGACAAATCAGGGCCACCAAAATGTGTAAAAACAGCCATTTCAATTCTCGATAAACAGAAGAAGCGGTACACATCTCCACTGGAGAGGGAGGGAGTGTGAGAAAACAAGCACAGTGAACTGGATGGATGGAATGCCCTCAAACTAAAAGGCAGCTATTTTTGAAACTAGAAGTTAAATTCTTATTTTATGTATTTCTTGTATGCCTTGTTATATACTTGCATTGTCTAATTCAACTATCGTATTAACATACATTGACTAACCAATGTAATTTCAATATTGAAAGCTCGCCTTGCCTTTGTTTGTGTAATTATATCTTGGGGAGCATGCAGGCAAATAATTCAGTGTTTCTCAGTGGCTCTTCACTTTCAAAGTCTACTTTAACAGTACACCGAATCAGAAGGACATTTTAATGGCACATTTGCGATCTCAAGCGGAGCAGGAAAACGCTTCCACTTCTGCTTTGAGGCGTGACAAAATTTTCTATGCAAGAAAAACCCTCTTAATACAGCTATTTAGACTAACATTACTTTCATCTAACTGAAATGGGAATAAATACGACCTCAAATTTGTATTGTGAGGCATTTTAATGCCTCTAAATGTATTCCAAAGAGTTTGACTTTTTACAGAGCTGCAGTGTTACCCCTGGCCTGCATACCGTTGTCCCACGTGCAACATGGAGCCAACAACGTGCAACCTGTCTGGACAAGTTAACGTTAGCTACTTAGCTACCTAAGCTAACGTTAGGCTAACCAGTTTCATACCCCTCCTCGAAATTATCAAAACATTGACACTATTATCAGGTTTAGCTTCAACAAATATTTAGTTAGCACTTAACGTAACAACATAGAATGCCAACTATTGCTAATATAAAGCAAGCACACAGCCCAGGCCATTTTTTCATCTCATTGTTGACAGTCTTTCTTTAGTTTACGTTAACTACCACCTATGCGTTTAATTCAAATTTGAATGTTAACGTTAGCTAGCAATATTAACATAGAAATTAAACATTGAAGTTTGGCTAAAATTAGTTGACTGTTAAATTGACTTATACGTGGCGTATAAGTCAATTTAACAGTCAACTAATTTAGTTAGCCTTTTTTGTTTCTCACCTTTTCAAATATTCAACGAGGTCTCCACAGCTTCGGGAGATGGCGGTTGAAGAGGAGATGACTGGGCGGAGTCTAGGTTTTGCATAAAGTTAACGTCAGTTAGTTACAGTTGTCAACACTGTTATTCTAACACATTTTTGGACATCACCAAGTTTTGCTTTAAGCAGCATGCTCCCTGCAGAGAGTATCAGCACATAATTTCTCATAGTTAAAAGTTCATATGCTCATTATTACAATAAACAAAAACAAAAATATATGTATAACAATCTCATGCATTTCAACAGAAGCAGCCCTGCAGCAAGGCCAACTTTTGTGAGGTGAATCATGTTCAATTTATTTGAGTATAAGAAAAGGTGTTGTTTCAAGCCACCAAACAGCTGACAAATGATCAGCTATTTTGCAGAAATGGCCAGCAAGGTTTAATTCTACTTATGTTTAATCATGTCATCTTGCTGAAGGTGCCAACCGGCACATGAAATCACTTTACAAATCACGTTTCTCTACCTGGGTCCACTACCAGCAATGTAAGAGGCAAACTGGCTCCTATCTAGACTCAAAACACACGTTAAGATAATTAAAAAGATTAAGTTAATTAGCACTGGTGAGCCACTTAGCATGGTGTCTCCTAATCATCACTGAACACCCGGGAGGTTGTCAGACATCAGAAACAGAACAGAGTTTGTCAATAATTGTTTATGCAATGCATCTTGCTTGTTCTTTTATATGAATTTTATCTTTTTATCTGTCTCTTATCTGCCTTTTATTGGTGTAAAGCACTTTGAGCTGCATGTTGTGTATGAAAGGTACTATACAAATAAAGGTTATTATTAGTGTGCTTGCTTCAGCAAGCAAACTATTGTTATTCTCCTTACTTATTATTAGTGTGCTTGCTTCAGCAAGCAAACTATTGTTATCCATCTTACTTATTAGTGTGCTTGCTTCAGCAAGCAAACTATTGTTATCCGTCTTACTTATTATTATTTTTCAATATCTTCAACTTCTTTTTATTCTTCCGGACACTTTAATGCGGCTTGAACCGTTTGAGCTATCGATGCGGTTCCAACTCTCAAACGTTCAGCATGTTCGGGAATAGCATGCTATTACTTTTCTAAGCGTTCCGATGTTTAGTTTTTCCGCAATTTACGTTTAAACGGGAATTTTTTCCCAATAGAAATGAATGGTGGAATGTTCAGCTCGCTAGAGTGTGTGATGTCATCCCCACTCTAGCTACTCTTCAGACTTCAGATGCTGTGATTTTTAACTAAATGTTCAAATTTCTTAAACTGTCATGACTCCCACAATTTTCACACTATATACACGTTACACTAGGGTTGGGCGGTAATACGGTATCCCGGGGTATTTGAAAATAGCAACGGTGTCCGTTTCATTACCGTCATAAAAAAATTTCTGGCAGAAGAAGAGGAGAGAGATGCCCAACCTGCACCCCCGAAAAAAAAGATAACTTTGGGCAGTCTCTTGCAAAAAAAAGCTGATGCGGCGGGCGCGGCAGGTCCCGTCGGACTCGGCACCATAGAGGAGCGAGCAGAATCAGAGATGAATGCCTATTGTCGCGAGCCTGTGATTCACGGAGACGAAGATCCCCTTCTCTGGTGGAAGTCAAATGGAGCCAGCCGCTTTCCGCTGATGTCGAGGGTGGCCCGAAAGTACTTGTGCGCGTGTGCCACAAGCTCACCATCAGAGCGGGTGTTCAGCACCGCAGGCAAAGTTGTAAGTCCGTTACGTGCCCTGCTCAAGCTGGAAAAAGTAAATACCGTATTTCCTCTAATAGTAGCCTGTAGTCAATTAAAAGCCGGGTCTCCGATAATGGCCGGGGCCGTGGTCGACACAAACAAATAAAGGCCGGCCTCAAATACAGGCTGGGGGAAAAAACTAGGTCAAAACCTAGTACATGGCTGGACCATGTCCGTCTCCTCTCTCCGCCGCTGCCTCTCCACCGCGCCCACGGCGCATTGATCCTCCCGATCCAAGCCCCGGACCCCCGCCGAAATCTCGGCCGGATCACCGGGAATACATCGGTGCCCAGGTTCAGTTAGCTTCAGTTAGCTTCAGCTTACATGCAAACAACGGTGGATACTGGTAAACTCCTGGTGCCTGTTTGTAACTGTAACGTACAAGTGCCACAAGACGGTTCGGCCGGCGGAAGTCTCTGGAGCATGCCGTCGTCGATTACCGTAATTATCGTAATGCATTGCAGTAACAAAAAAAGTCTACCTAACGTACCGTAACAGAAGCAGATCAGAAAACAAGGAGGCTTCGTACTAAAATAGGAGCAAATATACTTATCAAACAGAGGGAATTAGAAATAAAGATAGATGACATGTTGTTAATTTTGTACATGTTTTGTTGTTATTGTTTCAATATTCTGTTGTAAATATGCAACGTTTGCTATTCCGTTTCTGATGTTGTTCAGAGAATAAAACTGGAACATGTATCACATTTTTGTCGTGTGAAAATCACAGTTGAAGTGCACTGCAGCCACCTTGTGGCGGGAAACGGTATAGCAGCGACTACATAAATTCATCATTTGGAATTGGCGGCTCCCTCCAAGCCATACAATGTGATTTTTAATCAGATGGTAATACCGTATACCGTGGGAAAATTTGGGGAAGGTTTAACGGTGTCAAAAATTGGATACCGCCCAACCCTACGTTACACATCAAACTGTTCAGCTACTCCTTCTGCCACTCACAATGTAAATATCTAAGTCATAGTGTTTAGACTTTTTCAGCTATGATGGTTTGTTCAACACTAGTGCAAAACTGTGTTTTACGGCCCCTATCTAACTTTTAAACAGCTTTGTCATTTCCACATTCTTAAACTGTCACTATTCCCACAATTTTTATACTACATACATATATTTTACAGCAAACTGTTCAGCTACTCCTTCTGTCACTCACAATGTAAATATCTAAGTAATAGCACTTGTAGTTTTTGAGCTGTGATGGCTTGTTCAACACTAGTGCTGTTCAGTTTTTGGCTCCCACACTTCAACATTAGTGCTTTACAGTAATTTTGCCTACTTTAAACAGCTTTTTCTTCTTGCACATTCAGTATTTAAACTGAAGTAGTTTCCACTATTTTCACACTACATACATATATTATATATCACACTGTTCAGCTACTTCTTCTGTCACTGACAATGTAAATATCTAAGTGGTAGCATTTGTAGTTTTTGAGCTATGATGGTTTGTTCAACACTAGTGCTGTTCAGTTTTTGGCTCCTATGAGCAGATTTTTTCTGCTTACACATATTTGAACTATCACAATGTCCACAACTTTGAGACTACATGCATATATTACACATTAAAATGTTCAGCCAGTCCTACTCTTTCTCACAATGTAAATATCTAAGTGCTGGGATTTGTAGTTTTTCAGTTAGGTACGTTTGTTCAGCATTAGTGCTCCAATTCAACTTTTTCACTTCATTTTACTACAATTCAACTTCTTCAACTTTCTTTCAACTGTAATCAACTTACTACTATTTCTAATGCTGCTGCTACTACTGCTACTGCAGCTACTACTACTACTACTACTACTTCTAATACTGCTACTACTGCTACTTCTACTACTACTGCTACTACTACTACCTCTAATACTACTACTACTACTGCTACTGCTAAAACTACTACTGCTAATAGTACTACTACTGCTACTTCTACTACTACTGCTACTTCTAATACTACTACTACTTCTAATACTGCTACTATTACTACTGCTACTACTTCTAATACTACTACTACTTCTAATACTGCTACTATTACTACTGCTACTACTTCTAATGCTGCTACTATTACTACTGCTACTACTTCTAATACTACTACTATTACTACTGCTACTACTTCTAATACTACTACTACTTCTAATACTGCTACTATTACTACTGCTACTACTTCTAATACTACTACTACTTCTAATACTGTTACTACTACTGCTACTACTGCTACTAGTATTACTACTACTGTTACTACTACTACTATTTCTAATGCTGCTACTACTACTGCCACTACTACTGCTACTGCAGCTACTACTACTGCTACTACTACTACGTCTAATACTGCTACTACTTCTACTGCTACTACTACTACTTCTACTACTACTACCTCTAATACTACTACTACTACTACTACTGCTACTGCTATCACTACTACTGCTACTACTACTATTACTTCTACTACTTCTCTCCTAATGCAGCTCTCCTAATGCTGCTGTCTGCACTTCTCCACTTTCATACACACGTAGGGGGCCACACACACACACACACACACACACACACACACACGTATTGGATTTGATGAATAAATAAAAATAAATCTGTTTAAATCTATATTTTAAGGTTTAAACTTTATGGCTTTTATTTTGAAGGCTGAAAGCCTAAACCGGAAGTTGACAAGCTGGAAGTCTCCCATTTCCCAGTTCACCTGAACGCACCACGTGTAAAAGCTGCCTGTGACGGTTAGAAAAATATCATTTGTGTTTTGGTAAGAGAAGGTGAGGGCAACGTCGCTTTATCGGCCAACTTAACGGTCATTTTACCGCTATGTTGGTCCAATGTAGGCTGAGACATTGTTTCTGTTTTTAAAATGTCATTAGATTTAACATTACTTGCTAACTGAGACAAGCGACAGCTTTCAGACATTAATGTTACGTTGGTAGCGTTGAAGACTGCTTTGAAAACGTCAACTGCCCAGTGTTAACGTTAGCCTGCTTAGCTAGCAAGAGACTGACATTACTCTTTATGTAACGTTAACGTTAATAATGTTAGTTAGCATTGTTGACAAGTTATTTCCAGTCGACAACCAAGGTTGACCACTTCACTAGCTAACCGGGCTAACGTTAATGTGGCTATCTTATCGGTCATAGCTAGAAATTGCATTAGTTTGAAAAAACAGATGTAAAAATAGCGGCCAATTAAAGCTACAACATAGTAACCTGGCCAAAAAAATGTTAGATAAACCGGGTGGTGTTTTTTCATTGTCACTGAGATGATACAGATAAAGATATTTGAGACTAGTTAAACGTAAGAGAAGACTAGCCTGTATTTGTGATCTGACAGCTCTGGGGTGTGTGTAAATGTCTCATTGCTCTTGTATTTGCCCTGTATTTACAGATTGCCCTTGCTGAGACTCCTGCTTTGTGGGTGAGGATGTGTTCATGTGTGTTTTAAAGTAGCTCCAATCAAGTGAACAGAAACATTCGCTACTTTTTACCTTCAACATGAAATACTTGTGGTTACAGTGCAGTACCCAAATATATGCTTCGAATAAATGGGGATTTCATCACCTATAGTCTCACTACAATAGTTTGTATATTGTAATGTAGTATTTTGATATGTCATGTGTTTTGATGGTGGTTTTTACTATGACAATTGTACTTTTTTTCTGAATTACTTAGGTGTTTTTTGTGACTGCTTAGTGGTAAATTCATGAACTAATCAATAACCTCTTAGCATATGTCTATCACTTTACAAGGGATTTACATTGCCTTGTAAATCCCTTGCAATACCATTTAAAACAGGGCAAAAATCTATGCCTGCATACATGTTCGTATTTCATCCCCTCAATTTTCTTTGCAATGCAGTTGTGGTGGTTATATCTTCCAGCACACTGCTTTCTTATGTGTAAATATTTGAGTGATAGGATTTGTAGTTTTTGAGTTATGAATGTTCATGCTTTACAGTAATTTTGCCTCTTTTCAACAGCTTTGTCTTCTGACAGCTCTGGGGTGTGTCAATGTCTCATTGCTCTTGTATTTACCCTGTATTTACAGATTGCCATTGCTGAGACTCCTGCTCTGTGTGAGTATGCAGTGTGTTCACGTGTGTTTTAAAGTAGTTCCAATCAACTGAACAGGAACATTCTCTACATTTTACCTTCAACATTAAATACTGCTGGTTACAGTGCAGTACCCAAATATATCCTTAGAATAAATAGGGATTTCAGCACCTATACTCTCACTGCAATAGTTTGTATATTCTAATGTAGTATTTTGATATGTCATTATGTGTTTAGATGGTGGTTTTTACTATGACAATTATACTTTTTCTGAATTGCTTAGGTGTTTTTGTTTTTGTTTGTGACTGCTTAGTGGTAAAGTTAAGTGTTTTTTTCCCCTCCTCCTTTGTTCACAGATTTCATTTCTGGTGATCACATCCTCAAGGTGAGTTAATTTTAGGTTGCCACTCATGTTATGATTCACACATGTGATCTTTGTGCTGCAGGGCAGTTTTGGGTTTATTCTATTGATTTCAGTCTGCCCACTCTCTCACATCCTGCTTTGTGTAGCCTTCCCAAGGTTTCTCCCTTTTTTTTTTTCCTTACTCAGGTTTTGTGGGCATTTTTCCCCGTTCACACAGGGGTCAAAGGTCAAACCAGTGCCGCTGTTGATTTAATTTGTTTCATAATGTGGCTGCTAAGAAGCCCTTTGATATTGTAATGGTGAGGAGGGAGAGTATATACTGTATGTCTAACTGTTAATGTTGGACCTTAACACACAACAAGCCACGCTGTATGGATAGTAGGGCTGCACAATTAATCGTATATTAATCGCGATGTCGATATTGGCTTCCACAATTAATTGATTCTGGCCGCGGGCGATTATTCACGCTGGGTTTAGCTTGCTCTGGTGTAGGGCTGCAACAGTTAGTCAACGTAATCAAAACTCAAATTACTTGAATTTTGACCCAGTTTGCCGCTGACCTTTCAAAGTGCGTATAAACTCTTCCATTAGCTTGGATCCAAGTGTAGTATACAATGAAGCACGGGTTACGGGGTAAAATATTTCCTTTTTAATCTCCGACCAGAGACGCAGTACACAGGCAAACGTACTACTTCCTTATTTACACTAATTCTCCCGCGGGTCCTTATGGGAAACTTCAAAATAAAAGCCCACAAACACCCAAATAGACTTCTTACAAAATAAGTGTCTTAGAATACAAATGCCCAAAAACTAAGGCTACAGAGGTGATGGTCCCGGAAAAAAAAACAACGGACCCGGTGCACCGGAATCACAGGTTCAAAGATTTGTACATTTGAATGTTTTTTTATTTATAGGTTTATAAAATACATTATGAATGTGAAGGCATTTCGGTTAACTTAAAATGCTCAAGTGCAATAAAACAAAATGGATGAATACTCATGATAATATAATCGTGCAGCCCTAATGGATAGTTGTGTCCCTGCTGTGATGTTGCTGTGGCAATTTGCTCTGATCAGCTGCTTTTGTCTAACCCATCTCTCTCTTTCTCACTCTCACAGAGATTGTCGATTTGTCCTGAGCTACCCTCATCAGTAAGTTCACACTTTTTACAGTACCAAAGCAAAGTACCAAAACAAATTCTTAGAAAATAGGGATTTCAGCACCTGTAGTATCACTGCAATAGTTTGTATATTCTAATGTAGTAATAGTATTTTAGAGTGTATAGTGGACAGTACTCAAACACAAGAATCCCAAATATATATATTTTGTCATAACAAAATGTGCAAAAAGTCAAGGGAGTTGACCAAAATCTTTAAGCAACTGCCCTAAAACTTGGACTCTTGAGTGTGTGCAGTGCAAACATTTAAGTGGTATTGCTCATTGAACAAATTTCAATCAATACTCAGCAAATACAACAAGAAAAAACATGTGGCAATTCAGAATTTGTTTTCAGTGATTTTATTCTGTGTCTTTCTATTAGTCTACAGTCAAAATAAGGTCAGTGGAACATAACACAATATTTTATGAAATTATCCACAGTTTTCCTAATACAATTTTAGAGTAATCTGACAAGCATATAAAGAGCCCATTGTCCACAGTGGATGCTGTAGTTGGTTTGTAAGACTACGCTCACTCCTAATTGTAAACCTTGCCTAATTACTGTAAATAGGCTGTAGGGCTATAGAGATACATGACAGATGTGCATATTAACTTTTTCTGATTTGTTTCTGACAGGTCTGTACACCACAGTAGGCTATGTCTGTTTCATGTTCATTGCACAGTTGACATTGTAAACCTTTTCAAACATCAGTACAGCATTAACCCAAACTGGATGTAAGCTGACAGGCATCTAATCGTACAGTTTCCTTGTTCAAGGAGAACAACATTGTTTTTAGCCGTGCATCTATGAACAAGTGTTACAGGTACTGGTTTGTTAATTTCAATTATTTTACTCAACAACCGTGTCTTATGAATTTTTTCTTCTTGTCTTACAGGTGTGCTGCTGCTGCTGCCGCTGGTTCCAGTTGCACCTCTATACACGTTCCATCTTTCTATCCCTCTAGTCTATACCGCTCTGTCTTTTTTTGGATTTTCTTCTCTTTCTGTCCCTTATACTGCTGTCTAAATTTTGGATTATTCTATCTTTCTCTCCTCTAGTCTATCCCACTCTATCTAATTTTGGATGACATTCTACCATTGTGTGACACAATTTGAGATTCTGCTTTGAGAAACTGCTTTGAAAAACGATTTTGAGATTTGCACCTTTTGATACATTGCTTTGGTGTTCACTATATTGATTGCATTGTCTGATTGCACTCACACCCCATTACACCGAATTCTCTCTCTCTGAATTCGTTTGCTCTCTCTCTCTCTCTCTCTCTCTCTCTCTCTCTCTTTCACACTCTCTCTGTTGCTAACTGTGCTCCCACTGCATTTGGCAGGATTTGAAAAGCACTAATCTGTATCCAGACAGAATTTAAAGAATTGCTATTCATAGACTACAGAACTACTGAGTACTTTAATATTGAATCTGAATAGAAAGAATATTGAATGGAGTTATTTTTATTTTTTATTTATACAGTTTAAAGTTACAGGGACAGTGCACATTAATAAACATTTCTGTAAATGTGCCAGCTTAGCCATCTTGGCTAATTTTCAACTGCAGTCCCTGGGCAGGTGTAATGACAGCTACAAAAGACACATAAAATACATTAAATCAGGAACAGCAATACTGTACATATAGCAGAGCACACTTCATAAGAACACATAAAATACTTTAAAACAAGGACAACAATACATAAAACAAAGCACGCTTCAGATTATTTGAATAAGTTACAGTGTATGGCCACACACTTGATTGTCTTTTAACCATGATTTTAAATTAATTTTAAATGAACGATATGTGTCACAGTCTCTGATAAGTGTTGGCAGACTGTTCCATGTGTGAGCTGCTCTCACTGAAAAAGCTGACTGTCCGAAGGCAGTCCTCCTCATAGGTATTATACAATCCCCTCTTGCCACAGACCTAGTATGTCTATCATTAGTTGTTTTCTGCTTTATAAAAGCACTAAGAGGGGGAGGAGCCAAGCCATGCAGAATCTTATAGACAAGACAAGCGTCTGTAAATTTGATAAGATTGTCCCAGCTCAGTAAATTATGATTTCTTAGGCAGTAACAATGGTGATGGGTGTTTGGCTTCCTGTCAAGCACCTTAAGAGCCTGGTGGTATACTGACTGTACAGGTTTGAGTGTTGTACAGGAGGCTTGTGCCCAGCTAGTCAAACAGTATGACAAATATGACATGATCATGGCCTTGAAATATAGTGTTGCTGCCTTAGTAGTTAGACAGTTTCTGATATGGCGGAAATTTGACAAGTTGAACTTTACTACCTTTGTTACCATCTTAATTTGTTTTTTAAATGTAAGATTAGAATCAATTGTTACACCAAGATATTTGAAATCAGATACCACTGTCAGCTTTTCCCCTGCAACATAAACGTTAGGTGTGAGATTATCTGTTGACCTCTTAGTGAAGAACATACAAACTGTTTTCTTTATGTTTAAGTGAAGACAGGAGTTATTAAGCCACTGTGTGACATAGGCCATCACTGCCGTGAGCTTACATGCAGCTTGCTGTTTGGTCGCTGCATGTACATAAATGACAGTATCATCTGCGTACATTTGAAGCTCAGACTCATTGCATACAGTGGGAAGATCATTTATGTAAAGGCTAAACAACAGGGGCCCCAGAATTGATCCCTGAGGTACACCGATATCACAACTAAGGGCTGATGACAGCTCCCCATTTATCTTAACCCTCTGTGCTCTGCCTTCCAGATAGGATTGCATCCATTTAATAGCATTCGGGGAGAAGTTGAACATTGAAAGCTTTGCAAGTAGGACATCATGATCCACAGTGTCAAAGGCTTTCTTTAGATCTAAGAATATGGCCCCAACAACTCCCCCCTTATCTAGTTTAGATTTCATATTCTCCAGGAGAAAGCAGTTAGCAGTTTCCGTTGAATGGTTAGATCTAAAACCAAACTGCATGGGATGCAGTCTGAAAGGGCTTTTGTTAAGGTGGCTAGTAAGTTGTTCTGCTACATATCTTTCAATTACCTTTGACACGATAGGTACTATGCTAATTGGCCTGTAATTGCATACCTCTGAAGGACCACCTGTTTTGTAAGTAGGTGTTATTATGGCTGTCTTCCATGCTCTTGGGAAGACCCCTTCATTAATGGATCTATTGATAACATTTGTTATTGGACCAGACAAACACTCATTAAACATTTTCAGGAACATTGTGTCCAGTCCATACACATCTTTGGCTTTGGAATTCTTTAGGGAGTTTATAATCATTCTTACTTTTGTTTCAGAAATTTCCCTAATCTCAAACACAGGTTGATTGTAATTTACAGGCATCATACTTAGTAGATTGGTGGAAGAGCTCTGTATTAGTGTCCGTACTGATTCCACAAAATATGAATTAAAAGTTGCTGCTATTTGAGCTTCATCCTGTGTAATACTGCCATTCACACAGATTTCAAGGCGCTTTTCATTACCAGTATGATGTTTCCCTGTCAACCTCTTTAAGTTTTCCCAAATCAATTTGGAATTTCCCTTTGCTTGGTCAATGATATTAATAAAAAATTTTGCTTTTGCTTTCCTAATTTCTTTTGTTACCTTATTTCGTAGTCCCACAAACTTTAATCTATCAGTAACTAATTTTGATTTTAGAACTGCTTTCAGTGCCGCATCACGTTCTCTCATCCATTTATGTATGTCACCAAAAAGTATTCATTATACATTGGATTGTGGACAAAAAGACCTGGCAGTCAGAGTCAACATCAGAATAAGACAGAATATTATTCCATTTAATCCCTTTAATTGCATTTTCAAAGTTATTTTGTTCTCCCTTAGGTATTCTGAGCTGACTGGGCTTTCTTACATCACAAGGACTAAGGCGCTTTTTGGACAATTTCCTAACTACAAGGGTTAAGTTATGATCAGATAGCCCAGTGATCATATTAAATGTTTTGACAATACTCTCTGGTTTATTACTGAATATCAAATCTATCTGTGTTTTTGACAACTGTGTTATTCTTGTTGGTCCCTTAATTAGCTGTGTCAGGTCAAAGATATTTGTAATTCGTTTAAGAGCACTTCTATTGCATTTATCTTCCCAATTTATGTTAAAATCCCCCATTAAAATTACCTCTTTGTTGAAATTACATTCTTTTAGTATACTGCTTAATTGGTCAAAAAAAGTAGTTTTGGAAGAGGGTGGTCTATACAAACCAACAAGGGTGAAAGACATTTGTGGAGATAATGTAATATTAAGTCCAATACATTCAAGTCCATTATCACATCGCCACTGGATTTGACGGCAACTGATATTATCTCTGACATAAAACATTATCCCCCCTCCTCTTCCTTCAGGTCTGTCCCTCCTGTAGATATTGTAGCCCGGGACGCTTAGTGCTGCACTTGGAGAGTTTTTATGTAGCCAGGTCTCTGATAGACACAGGTAATCCAAATTCGAGTCTGCGATAAGATGTTGAATTTGTTCACTTTTCCCAGTGACACTGCGAATGTTTATGTGCCCTCCAAGTAATCCCTTGGGTTTTGCTCGCGGATCCCACAGTATTCGTGCCTGATTGACAGTTTGGAAGAAGTTCCACCTCTTGCGCTTAATGATTGCAGGGTTTAAGAGTTTATGCTTCCTTTTGATTAGCTGTTGTGTCGTCGCCTTATTTTGATTGGCTGCTGCTGGTAGTTGCCTGGTAACGGTATTTACAGGGTCCAGTTCAATATCGGAAGACACTGAAATCAAAGTGGATACTTTTCTATGGCTCATGTCAATTCCCGGACAAGAACAGGGAGATGCAGATAACATCGGGCCTTGACACTCACCCAACTCGCCGACCACCTGCACGTCGCCGGCTGTCTCCACCGTGGTGAGTTCAGTTTGTTTATTAGGCCCGGGATTGGGCTGGACATCCCCAGAGAGTAGGAGAGTTGTTGTCAACAGGTAGCTGAGCAATTTCCGAAATGCGTGGTATCCGTTGTTGTTTCGACTCTTGGATGAATCGTTACGTTGCGGTACAAAGTACGCTTGACCGTTGTTTAAGACATCACGATATGCTCCATACTGTCCGCTCCGAAAAAACGGCAAGCAGACGTGCTTTGTAGGGAAGTTGGCTTTTCCCGACGTCGACATTGTGACATCCCAGCATGGTCGCACTGACATGATCATTAATACCGCTACATAGCTGGTGATTATGGTGACATGCCAGAAATAAGGCGCAGAATTGCGTATCCACTCATTGCGAGATTTTCTTTGCTGAGGTCTGCGTGATTGCAAAATGACATTAGACTTTGGAGGAGCAGCACCTGCCTCACTGCACCCTCCTTGGTCGGCCATCTTGAGCTGACCAACTACATATATTTAATTGTTTAGACTGTTTAGAGTTCTTTAGACTTGTGTGTACTGAATTATATTTAAACTATTGAGAATTTTATACATAAGTTAATTCTGATTGTTGCAGATCCACGCTAATAACAGTCTGAGTAGAATCCATTTGTTTGATCTGAATAGCCATATCAAAGTGTTTATTAAAAGTTGCCAAGGAGAAGAAACTCGACATCTGAAGCAGCCGTATCCTGTCAGCAGAACAACGTACCTGACTGGTGAATGGTAAACAGGTGGTAGAATACTGATGCTGAAAGCACTCATATTTGTTTAGACTTTTCCCTAATACTTCATGCTCAACTGAGTGAGCTGAATTGAATTTGTTTACACTGAATTAAAATCAACTGATCTGTTGCATTTGACATAAGAAATTAGACAAATTTTAATAGTTTATTGATACAGAACTCTTGATACACATTTATTTACATCTGTTGCTATCTACTGTGTGTATTTTAGACGGATACCAGTTATATACACAACACTTACATATTACATTGATTTGATTTAGATTTGTGTTTACTGAATTACATTCAAATTAAACAAGTAGAAATAGCCTGCTGCTTGTAATATTTCAAAAGTACATTCTATTACTGATTACCAGGCAACTGAGTTGAGTCGTCTCAGAACTCAAATTTGACTGACATTACACTGAAAAGGAGTTATTACATTATTTTCAGTTCTTTTGGAGACAGAACAATTAATAGATAAGCTGATACAGATCATTCTTCATATTTCTGTATTGAGATCGCACTTACTGACATTTCTATCTCTGAATTGCATTTACTGCAATACATACCGTTCTCTACCAGTGTATATTTAAGGACGTAACATCTAAATATTGAGTAAGGTCAGGTAATTCCTTAGACCTGTCTGTAGCTGTCTGAATTCTATTGCAAACATATTTTGTAAATATAGTGGAAATAAGTGTTTGCTGCTTCCAAATACAAGAGTAGGCTACATCCTATTACTGATTGTAGCTGATAAATATAGTCTCAATTTCAGTTGTCAATAGCCATATCTGCCAATTTACAGCTACATTGTATAAGGTATCAAAAGAGAATCAACAACCTAAATGGACATTTGAACTTTTATATTGACCTGTGTAGAACATTGAAGTGAGTGAGAAATACTGTTTGAGTGAAAAAAACAATTAAAAAAAACTGTCATATCACCCAGTTCTTACAGTAGTGTTCATTGTATAGTGGTATTAACACTTGCACCTTAAATTTGGAATATAAGTAAATTTACAGAAAATATTTACATTTATTCCTGTTAGATTTACGCTGATTGCATTTCTATAGCAGTGTTTGTCACTTTTGTACACATTTTCATCACTTATTGATTGTATAGGGAACAAAGGTACATTTTATCTGTGTCCAATAGTGTAATAAAGAGTAAATACTTTGCAACAAGCTTATTTTCTTTGGGGAAAAACTGCTGAACTCGGGATAACCATGCCAAGGCGAGGGAAAAGATCAGAAGCATCAAAACAGCGTTGGAGGAAGCTGAGCTTAGAAGTTGGTGTACCCAGTCAGCAGACACACACAGCAGAGTCTGGTCACACAGCCCCTGTACAGGTCACAGCCAGCCAGCCAGATGTGATGTATGTCAGAGCCTCCCACTGCCAGGCTGATGCTAGATATAATGAGTACTCCAGAAATGCTCAGTGCGCTTGTAATTCTCTCACATTTCTTGTCCATCACAATGAAAATGAGCAGCTCCAAAGCCCTGATCTTGATTGCATACTGGAGGAAGGCGATGCTGTGTACACTAGTGTCAGGGCAATGCTCGAGATAGAGAACAGATTTAAGGAGAGACGTTTGGCCCGTTGATGAGCTCCCATGCTGGGCTATGTGCAATAACCATGAGTACGATGTCATCAAAGCAGATGTAATGCATGGTTTCTTCACTGCTACTGCCCCTTGTGCAGAAATGGAAGCGCTGTACCCAAACCTTGCAACAAGACTTCAGTGTCTCTCAACCGATGTCAATCAAGCATTGCTTACATTATCTGGGACCACCACTGCTGTATTCAGAGACACCTCTGGAAGATATGGCATCTTTGACCCACACTCCAGGTCAGCTGATGGACTGATACTGATGGAACACTCTGGAGGCAAAGCTTTAATGCTGTCTTTCAAAAGTTTGAATGACATGATTGAGAGATTACATATGATGTTTGACTGGGTGTCTCCTGATAAGCAATATAATTTCATGCCCGTCTCATTTCAGAGGGTAGATGTATCTGTAAATGATGTTCTACACCAAGCAGATCCTGCTGCACACATCCCTGATCCAGCTGCATGTGCTGAAACGGCAGAGGTCACACTTTCTGTTCAGCAAGTTGAAACACAGACCGGTAATGATGCAAAATTATCAAACCAACAACAAGGAAAGACTTCATATGGCAAGCAATTTGAGCTACATGCATCCAGTAATTTCAAAAAAATGACCAAAGGGCAACGGAAAAAGAAAATTCAAAGAGCTGTAGCAAAGAGAAAAAGTGAAAAAGCTTCAAGCTATGAAAACAGAAAGGCAAAAAAGAGGCTGCATGATAAGAACAAATATTCAAAGTCTCTACTGTTCAGGATGAATAAAAAACTGTCATTAACTCATAGATATTCAAATGACTTTGAATACCATGCAAAGAAAATAAGTAATATCAGTACACGATACAATCAAGATGAAAAATTTCGGATGAAACGGAAATCCTATATCACTACACGATACAATCAAGATGAAGAATTTCTGACAAAACGGAAATCCTGTTTCACTACACGATACAATCAAGATGAAGAATTTCGGACAAAATGGAAATCCTATTTCACTACACGATACAATCAAGATGAAGAATTTCGGACAAAATGGAAATCCTATTTCACTACACGATACAATCAAGATGAAGAATTTCGGACAAAACGGAAATCCTGTTTCACTACACGATACAATCAAGATGAAAAATTTCGGATGAAACGGAAATCATATATCACTACACGATACAATCAAGATGAAGTATTTCGCACAAAACAAATGTCTTATATAACAGAACGATATGCAAATGACCAAGTGTACAGAAAGAAACAAAAACAGTCTCTACTAAACATATATATAAATGATCCAAAGTTCAGATCACACCATGTAAAACGCTGTGCACTTCACACAAAAAACAGGTATGCCAGTGAACCAGCTTTCAGGATGCTTCACAAATTGCGCTGTGCCCAACGCATAAAGAGAAAATATAGACAAGGCAACTTTTGGTGCCCCAACAGACTTCAGCAACTCGTTACAACCAATAATCGACCCAATGAAATGCAAAGCAGGCTGATACAGCTGGCTATATCATCTTTCAAGCAGGCTATACAACGTGCCCCGACGTGTGTGTGTACAGTGTGTCACAGAGTGCTGTTTCCTGATCAAGTGAAACAATGCAACTGTGCAGCATACATAAAGAACCCCGCTATCATTCCTGCTTGCCTGACTGGTACCTATGTTCATGTATGCAATGAAACATGTGCAGGCCTCGAACAATGCTGCATTCCTGAGAGGAGAACAGAATGGATCTGTCATAGCTGTCATGAGAATCTCAAGTCAGGACGTATGCCAACAATAGCAGTAGCCAACAAGTTAGCGCTGTCACCAATTCCATCAGAGCTGCGTGATTTAAACATACTGGAAAGACAACTCCTGGCAAAAATGTTGCCCTTTTCAAAGATTGTGACACTTGCAAAAGGGAAACAGAGAGCTATACACGGTGCTATGGTGTGCGTACCATCGGAGGTGGAAACAACAGTGACCAGCTTACCAAGATCTCACAGCACCTCCCAGCTCTTGAAAGTGAAATTGAAACGACGCCTGAGTTATAAATCATACCAGCAATTTCAGACAGTGAACATGAAAAATGTCCTTGCTGGCCTAGCAAAACTGAAAGAGACTCACTCTGAATACAAAGACATAACCATCAACAATAATGCTGTCTTTCATGTTGACAACATGACACATGACCAAATTGATGACGTTGAAGTGACAGGGGCACAAGTATCCATCGCACCCGGTGTTATCTCTGTGCAGGCATCTCACTGTCAAGCTCACAAGGACTATAAGGAGTTTTCAAGAAATCATCAATGCACATGTATGGCTCTCACATTTTTGGCCCACCATAATGAGGAAGCAGAGTTAAGCAGTGCTGATCTTGACAACATACTAAAGCGTGGTGATTCTCTCTATACTGATGTCAAACAAAAGCTCATTGCAGAGGAGAAGTTTAGAGACACCACTTGACCATGGAAGAACTGCCACAGACTGTTCAAACTGAGAGAGATGAATACACAGTGATCAAGTCTCCAGTGATGATGGGATACCTGAGAGCCAAAGCTTTGCGTGCTGACTGGGAGAGTTGGTGGCTTGATCTTTCCACAAGACTTGAGTGTCTGTCATCAGAGGTCCACCATGCATTGCTTATTGTATCTCCTGAGTGCATTGCTGTGTTTCGTGACAGATCAGGAAGATTTGGTTTCTTTGATTCTCACTCTAGAACTGCTGATGGTTTGCGTGACCCTGGTAACGGAACTGCTGTGATGCTCACTTTTACACATCTGAGTGATATGATTGAAAGAATTCACATGTTGTTCCAAATTCATGCTGATGAAGCCCCATATGATTTCATGCCAGTGTCATTTGAAAGTGTAAACATGCCCTCTGATGAAAATGGTGCATCACAAAATGCCATGGCTGTGTCATATAATGACTCTGAGTTAATGGATGTTGACAACTGTGATGGTAGTGATTTAACAATGGAACAAGAGCATGGTTGGCAAATCAAAAAGGAACACAACACCATTTGCCACCTGTAGGAGAAAATGATGCACAGCATGAACAAACTAGTACATCAGATTCCCAAAGTGATGTGATGGAGGTTGATAATGATAACGTACTTGAGCAGAACACAGATGCAACACTTAGAAATGAAAGTGATGGACAAAATGAGCAGTCACCTAACTCAGAGGAGGAGAAAGATGATCTGAGACCTGGTCTTGCCCTTGACACTTGCCTGCAACCAACTGATATTGGACAGGATATTCTATCATATGGTGAAGGAATATTCAGTATCGCCCCTGCCGAAGGAAAAAGGCCAAAACTAGAAGCAATGGCTTTCCCTGTTCAGTTCCCTACTGGAAATAACACACTCGATGAGGTCAGACAGATAAAAATATCTCCAAGCATGTACTTCAATGCAAGGCTGTTTTCTGTGGATACTCGTTTTGCGAGAGAACAAACCTACCTCTTCTTTGCACAGTTTGTCACAGAGATACACATGGCCACATCTAGTATGTCAATACAGTTAAGAAAAGGGAAAGCTAAAACCAAAGATGGCCGCAAAATATCTAACAGGCTATTGCGGGATAAGCGTGAGGTTGAGAAACTGGTACACAATAAGGATGCAACAAGATTCATGCAGCCTCTGAGAGGGACTCCAGCATACTGGGACAAAACGCTAAAAGATCTGCTCGCCATGATCAGACAGTTGGGGAAGCCTACTTTCTTCTGTACATTCAGTGCTGCAGAGATGAGATGGCCAGAGGTTATAACAGCAATAAAAGCACAACAAGGTGAACAGGTGGAATTTTCAGAGCTTGACTGGACTACAAAATGTGACATACTACGAAGCAACCCTGTCACAGTCATGCGCATGTTTGAGAAACGTGTCGATGCGTTAATGAGAGATCTGCTCATGTCAGAGGCACAGCCCATTGGTGAGGTACTCGATTACTTTTACCGTGTCGAATTCCAGGCTAGAGGCAGCCCGCATATTCATCTCATGGTTTGGATACAAGATGCGCCTGTATTCGAAGAAGACTCTGATGCAACCGTGTGTGCCTTTGTCGATCGCTACATAACATGCCAGCTGCCAGATGCAATCAAAGACCCTGAGCTGTACAGCATAGTTACGGAGGTTCAGACGCACAGCAGAAATCATTCCACTTCATGCAGGAAAGGCTCTAAACTCTGCCGTTTTGGTTTTCCAAAGCCACCTATGCCACAGACAAAGATAACTCGCCCAAGGTCAGCAAACATGGATGAAGCAGACACCTCAGTTCCAAAAGAGTCAAACAACAATGATTCAGACACACAGGCAGCCAAATTGAAGCTCAAACCAGTGTGGGATCTGCTCAACGACCCTAACGTCTCTTTCGACAGTCTATCAGAGCTGTTAGCCCAATGTAATTTGAGCTTGGAGGAATACAAGCAATGCGCTGAGGCAATGACCAAGTCGAGTGTGATTATCATGAAGCGAGATCCAAAAGACTGTTGGGTGAATGGATACAACGCAGATCTACTGAGAGCCTGGAATGCCAACATGGATATCCAGTACATTCTCGACCACTACAGATGCATTATGTACATGTTGTCGTACATATCCAAACCCGAACACGACATGAGTGAATATCTAAAGGCAATAATCCAAGATGTCAGGCAAACAGATGTAACTCAGCAGGAGGAAATGAAGCAAGTTATGCAGGCTTACTCTAAACATAGACAAGTTAGCGCTCAAGAGTCTGTGGCCCGAACGTGCAGCCTGCCACTGAAAAAAAGCTCCCGCAACGTTGTGTTTATACAGACAGATGACAATGCCCTGAAAATGAGTCTTCCCATGAGTGCACTGGAGAACAAGACACCAGAGTCACTGGATGTGTGGATGACAGGATTACCAGAGAAATACAGGGCAAGACCAGAAACACCTGAATTTGAAACTATGTGTCTGGCAGACTTTGCTTCAGGTTGTAGAGTTGTCTATGGCAGGCAAAAGAATGGGAAGAATGTTGTGCCTCTACTCAATGACGCGGGACACATTCAAAAACCAACAGTAGGGAAACCTGCAATTATCAGATATGTCCGCTTTTCCCAGGAAAGAGATCCAGAGAAACACTATGGCAGGCTACTCAAACTGTATCTCCCTAACCGCTCTGACTCACAGCTGAAAACCGAGAGATTCCCAACATATGAAGCATTTTACAAAAGTGCCTGTGTGAAACTTCCAGGAACTGAGTACATCCACTCTGTGTACGAAATTGTGAATGAAAACAGAGCACAATATGAGCAACATGAAGAAGAGGTAGAGAGAGCCGTTAAGGAGTTTGAACAGAATGGCTCTTTTGAGGATGCATGGTCCACTTTTGCACCTGAAATTGATCTAGTTCGGTTGGAATGTATTGCAGAACAAGAGCAAGTACACCCTGATGAACAAAATGAACAAGATGATATTCCAGACTACAGCACTCGCTCAGATGAAAGAGGAGGAACAGTACCAACAGTGGAAGGCCCCAAAATAAACAATAAAGTCATCCACTCGATGTATCAAAACCTGAACCAGACACAGGCCTCTATATTTTACACAGTCCGTGATTGGTGCACAAAGCGCGTGTGGGGCCAAAATCCTGACCAGTTCTTCTATTTCATCACTGGAGGCGCCGGCTGTGGCAAGTCACATCTCATCAAATGCATCTATGCTGAGGCCACTAAGATACTGTGTGAACTCCCCCGACTCTGTGAAGAAACAGACATATCGATGCCCACAGTGTTACTGACTGCATTCACTGGTACCGCAGCATTCAACATATCAGGAAAAACACTGTATTCCACTCTCAAACTGCCGAGAAGTTTAAAGCCACCTTATCAAGGACTTGGAAATGCACTAGATGAAGTCAGATCTACACTGTCAAATGCAGAGATAATTATCATTGATGAAGTGTCAATGGTTTCGAAACATCTGTTTGCCTATGTCAACTGGAGATTGCAGCAGATCAAAGGCAGCAAAAAACCTTTTGGAGGCATGTCAGTTATTGCGGTTGGAGACTTTCATCAGCTGCCCCCACTTGGAAAAGCAAAAGCCCTCTGCGTGTTTGAGGATCATGTGATCGACTTCTGGCAAGAGCATTTTCAAATGATCACGCTGACAGAGATCATGCGACAGAAAGAGGATGTTGCTTTTGCCCAACTGCTGAACAGAATCCGGGTGAAACAAAAGACAGAGCCCCTATCTGAGGATGACAAAGCTTTGCTCTCACAAGCTGTGACTGACCCGGCAAACTGCCCCAATGATGTGATACACATATTTGCAACCAACAAAGAGGTGGATGAACACAATGCTGCAACAATATCCGCTCTTCACAGCAATATCATTAATATAGATGCAGATGACTACAAAAAAGATCCACGGACAGGAAAGGAGATCTGCCTGACATGATACAAGCTGCCAAGGGTGCCCGTGTAATGCTCATCAGAAATATAGATGTGGAAGACGGCCTGGTGAACGGTTCGTTTGGCAAGATTTCCAGAATTGTGACTCAGACTCTAAATGGTGTGAGCAGAGTACAAATGCTTGGCCTGGAGCTTGACAGTTCAAGTGCAGGACAGAAACACTGCAACAAGGTACCTGGTGGACCTGATAACCTGGTGTACATTGAGAGAATAGAGGAAAACCTGAGCAGAAAAGGAGTGGTTCGCAGGCAATTCCCAATGAAGTTAGCGTTTGCATGCACAACGCACAAAGTTCAAGGCATGACAACACAGTCTGCAGTAGTTTCACTGAAACATGTATTTGAACCAGGCATGGCATATGTTGCACTGAGCAGAACAACTTCCCTCCGTGGACTGCATGTCACTCATTTGGATGAAAAGAAAATATACACAGATCCTGAAATCACAGCCTCTCTGCAGAGCATGAGAAAAGCATCACTTGACCACATGATGCCACTATTACAAATTGCACGAGCATCAAATCAAACACCTACTCTAAAAATCATTCATCACAACACAGAGGGATTACAGTGTCACATTCAGGATATCAAAAGTCATCATGAGTTGAGACTTGCAGATATTTTGTGTTTTACGGAAACTTGGCTTTCAGGCTCTTCTGTTGATGAAAGTCTCCAACTGGAAGGCTACAACATGTTCAAACGCAACAGACACGCCTCGTACACAAACTCTTCTCAGATTTCTGACAAAAACGGTGGAGGAGTTGTTGTCTATGTGAAAAGCCACTGTGAAGCTCAGGCCATACAGTATATGCACAATGTGACTGACCTGGAGTATGTTGTCGTCAAAATTGAGGCCCCAGTGAGTGCACTGATCGCTGTAGTCTACAGACCTCCAAAGTACAGCCTGCTGCAATTCCTGTCTAACCTGCGCAGCCTACTGGATTGTTTGGACATCATAGATCACCACCCGATCATTGTCTGTGGAGACTTCAATGAGGATCTGTTATCAAAAGAAAGGAAGCCCATCTTTGAGCTGTTTCAGTTGAGAGGATACACACAACTCATCAACACTGCCACCACTGAGAAGCAGACCCTGCTGGATCACATTTTCATTTCCAGACCAGAGCAATGCCTGCAGTCAGGTGTTCTGCAAACGTATTACAGCTATCATGATCCAACCTTCTGCGTTTTGTCTTCAAACATGACATGATTGGAGCGTCATATCACACATGTTGCATTAATGGTTACATTGTTGTTGTTGAACTTATAATAGCAGACCTTGCATTTGGTAACTTTGTATTTGATAACTTAATTATTGGAGCGTAATGTTACATATCTTGTATTAATGGTTACATTATTGTTGTTGAACTTATGATAGCAGACTTTGCATCTGGTAATCAAGTATATGATAATCTAATTTTTGGAGCCTAATTTCACAAGTCCTATATTAATTGGTCAACTTAATCAACCTATCAACTAATTTGGAAAAAAATGTGGGTGGAAGGAAGACACAGCTCTTCAGTTGTGTCTTCCTTACTTCACCCCACACACCAATGCCCCACCCATTAATCAACCTATCAACTCATTTGGAAAATTTAAACCTCCACCTCTGGCCACTTGCCCGAGGATATTATTGATGCTGGCCCCTCCCCTCCTCCAGCCCTTGTGTGCTGTGAGGTGCTGGATCAGCTGACCTTCCCATCAATGGTGGACTCCAGCACAGTACTAAGCTCTTCCTCACAGTCCATAAGGTATTGGACTTTTAAATATTACATTTAATACATTCAGTGTTTCCCACAGAATTCGAATGTACTTGTGGTGGTAGGTGGGTTGGCAATGGGGGGGGGGGGGCTTTTTATTCTTGTATTCTCTTATATTGTCAATATATAGGCTAATATCAATGAAGGATCCCACTACCTGGATGGCTGAAAAATTATCTAATATATTCCATTTTAAATAGTTCCATTTGTCAAACAAATAACTAACCTGTATATATCTAAAGTACTTTGTGTCAAAGATAACATAACTTAAAAATATAAACAGTGCTACACTGTTCTGTCTGTTGCTTGCTTTAGTCTACAAGGTGAAGAATAGAAATGAGACTCCTTTTACAGAGAAATCTGCTGTTCTGCCCCTCTGCCCTGCTACATCTCTCTGTGCTGTCAGTCTCACCTGTATCTTTACATCGTTACATTACAGCCTTTGACATTATTATCTGCTCTGTTTTACTGCTCAGCTCCTCTGGTCCAGACTGTCCTGCTCCTCCTCAGGACGAGTCCTTTTCCTTCTTTGAAAATATTTTTCAATATTAATCTGGATTGAGGGAGCAAACATTCAGAGTCAGAGTTAAAAAGTTAATATTAACGTTATCAGTCCACTCAGTGGATACTGACTAGCAGCTAGGCTATACAGCGTGCTAATCTCGGAAACTCAGCTGGATTCCGAGTAACGTTAACTGTTAGTTCTTCTTTTCGGGAATTCAGTCGGCCGTTTTCTTGGCATGGCGAGGGGAGATTGCCCACTAGTTAATTGATCGCGGATGGCGTCGTTCTCTCGGACGGATAAAAAAATAAAAATAAAAAATGCTAAAATGGGTCGCCAAATATACTTTGGCGGCCGTGAATATACCTGGGCGGCCCGCCCAAGTAAAGTCTATGTGTGGGAAACACTGACATTGTTGTTGTTGACTGTTTGCACTAATCATATTGTTTCACTAACCAATACTACTTTACATACTACATACATACACACATACTTCTTTTTACACATTATTGTTGCTCTACACTGTATTACAACTTCCTGTTTTTCTTTTCAGAACTACTGCCAACCTCCTCGCTCCACATCACCTTCTGGACACCCAGCGCTACACGGAGCGGTAGAAGGCAACTAGTAATACAGGAGAAGAGACACAGCTTTGAGGATCATAATTTTAGATAAAGAGGCTGTTGTTAAGGAGGCCATATACATCAAACTGGAATGACCTTCACTAAACAGAGGGGAGGAGTGCAACATCACCGCTACATACAACGCTGTCATAACATCTGGAGGACCATAGTGCCAATGCCAAGTTTTAACATCTTTCCAGCAGTTTCAGACTTATTCACACCTCCACTCATGCGACTCAAAAGACTCTCATGTTCATGGTGTGAATCACCCACACAGGTTAAATGCCAGGGAATTCTCCACCATTCAGTACAGCTGGAGAAGCCTCTCGGATGAGTGGTGAAACACCTTCCACTCTTCCAGTGGATTTTGTTATTTATTTTGTTTATTTTTATTTTTTGACATCTTACTTCCTTAATTTAATGTGTTTTGTGTTGAAACAATTATTGTTTTTGCTCTTATTATGTGGCAAGGCCTACATCTACTTAAAAACCTTTAACCATTTCCGCTTCTAATAGTACTTCTACTACTGCTTCTACTGCCCCCTAGCACTAGTACTACAACACTACTACAGTAGTGCAACTACTAATTCAACTACTTCCACTGCTTGAACTCCTGCAACTACTACATTTTCTGAATATTTTGACTTTTATTAGTAAAAGTTCTTTTCAAAAAATCAATAATTGTGTACATAAAGTGCCTTGATTTTCAGAATTGTATCTTCAATTTTGAATTCATGAAAACTATTTGTGTTCTGCCCTTATTGTCACACAAAGCTCTCATTCAGGAGCAGACAGGAAAAATGTTGAAGCCAGCTGTAGGTCATTCCTTCCTTCCCTTTTTCCCTCTTCCTTCTGGAATGAAGGAAAGAAACAAAGAGGGAAGAAAAGAACATAGCTTTTCTTCCTTGTTTCTTTCCTTCATTCCAGAGTTTGATTTTGGTTTTGTTTGGTCTCTGCTTTTTTTGTTTTTTTGTTTTGATGTTTAACTGTGTCCCTGAATTGATGGGGGGCCCACAAGCAGGCTTTGAGGCCTGATTGGTTGCCCCATCACCCTTATGATTTTGGTTTTGTTTATGTATTTTTATTTTGATGTTTAATTGTTTCCCTGATTTGATGGGGGGCCTACAGGCAGGTGGAAACACTGTAAGGCCTGATAGGTTACCCCATCGCCCTTATAGTTGTTGTTTTTTTTAGATTGTTTTATATTCTCATCTCATGTATATAGTCTAATATGTATTGTCAATACTGAGACCAATTTATTGTAAATGTACATATATTTGATCAAATATATACCATTATACAGTATATTTTAATATGTATTTTATCAGATTTTAGAGCATTATCAATACCAGATTTATGATTCATCAGGAATCTGAAGACACATTTAATGTTTGTCTAGCAGTCTATGTTCTAATGTAATACCCATGATTTCTCTTTTATTCCTGTATAAATTGAGAAATACATTATTTTGAAATACAGCATGACTTCCATTTCCGTATATACATGTCAGTTCAGGTTGACAATTTGAAACATTCTGTATGTTACATTATATTGACAACACCTAAACTATTTTAGATAAAGAGCTTGATGTACACTTAATAAGATCCATTATTATAACTTCTAGTACTGTACTACTACTGCAGCTACTTCTACTGCTACTACTACTACTACTGCAGCTACTTCTACTGCTACTACTACTGCAGCTACTACTACTGCTACTACTTCTAATACTGCTACTACTGCTACTACTACCACTACTTCTACTGCTACTACTTCTAATACTGCTACTACTGCTAGTACTACCACTACTTCTACTGCTACTACTACTACTTATACTGCTACCACTACTACTTCTAATACTGCTACTACTACTACTGCTACTACTACTACTTCTACTGCTACCACTACTACTTCTAATACTGCTACTACTATTACTGCTACTACTACTGCTACCACTACTACTTCTAATACTGCTACTACTACTGCTACTACTACTGCTACTACTACTACTACTACTGCAGCTACTTCTACTGCTACTACGACTACTACTGCAGCTACTACTACTGCTACTACTTCTAATACTGCTACTACTACTACTGCTACTACTACTACTTCTACTACTACTGCTACTACTACTACCTCTAATACTACTACTACTACTGCTACTGCTATCACTACTACTGCTAATAGTACTACTACTGCTACTTCTACTACTATTATTACTTCTTATACTACTACTATTACTACTGCTACTACTTCTAATACTACTACTACTTCTAATACTGCTACTATTACTACTGCTACTACTTCTAATGCTGCTACTATTACTACTGCTACTACTTCTAATACTACTGCTATTACTACTGCTACTTCTAATACTGCTACTATTACTACTGCTACTACTTCTAATACTACTACTACTTCTAATACTGTTACTACTACTGCTATTTCTAATACTACTACTACTAATACTGCTACTATTACTACTGCTACTACTTCTAATACTACTACTACTTCTAATACTGCTACTATTACTACTGCTACTACTTCTAATACTACTACTGCTTCTAATACTGCTACTATTACTAATGCTACTACTTCTAATACTACTACTACTAATACTGCTACTGTTACTACTGTTACTACTTCTAATACTACTACTAAACTACTTCTAATACTGCTACTATTACTACTGCTACTACTTCTAATACTACTACTACTGCTACTATTACTACTGCTACTACTTCTATTACTACTACTATTACTACTGCTACTAGTTCTAATACTACTACTACTTCTAATACTGCTACTATTACTACTGCTACGACTTCTAATACTGTTACTACTACTGCTACTACTGCTACTGCTACTAGTATTACTACTACTGTTACTACTACTACTATTTCTAATGCTGCTACTACTACTGCCACTACTACTGCTACTGCAGCTACTACTACTGCTACTACTACTACTTCTAATACTGCTACTACTTCTACTGCTACTACTACTACTTCTACTACTACTGCTACTACTACCTCTAATACTACTACTACTACTACTACTGTTACTACTGCTAATAGTACTACTACTGCTACTTCTACTACTACTACTACTTCTAATACTACTACTTCTAACACTGCTACTACTACAACTATTACTTCAGCTAAGTACTGCTTCAAACACCAGATCGAAATACTCAAAATGTACAAACATTTAAACTCTTGGTAATGAAATTCAACTGTCTTCAGCCCTCTCTGGTTGAAGCAAGCACACAAATTTTCTTCAGAAAATGTAACCTTTTCTAGTGTTATTCTTCTTACTTATTATTATTCAACAACTTCTTTTTATTCTTCTTCTTTAATGCGGCTTGAACCGTTTGAGCTATCGATGCGGTTCCAACTCTCAAACGTTCAGCATGTTCGGGAATAGCGTGCTTCTATTTTTATAAGCATTCCGATGTTTACTTTTTCCGCTATTTACATTTAAACGGGAATTTTTTTCCCAATAGAAATGAATTGCGGAATGTTCAGCTCACTAGAGTGCATGATGTCATCCCCACTCTAGCCGCTCTTCAGACTTCAGATGTTGTGATTTTGTACTAAATATTCAAATTTCTTAAACTGTTGTTATTCCCACAACTTTCACACTATATACACGTTACACATCAAACTGTTCAGCTACTCCTTCTGCCACTCACAATGTAAATATCAAAGTCATAGTTCAGCTTTTTCAGCTATGATTGTTTGTTCAACACTAGTGCAAAACTGTGTTTTACAGCCCCTTTCTATCTTTTAAACAGCTTTGTCATTTCCACATTCTCAAATTGTCACTATTCCCACAATTTTCATACTACATACATATATTTTACAGCAAACTGTTCAGCTACTCCTTCTGCCACTCACAATGTAAATATCTAAGTAATAGCATTTGTAGTTTTTGAGCTGTGATGGTTTGTTCAACACTAGTGCTTTACAGTAATTTTGCCTACTTTAAACAGCTTTTTCTTTCTGCATATGCAGTATTTAAACTGTAGTAGTTCCCACAAGTTTCACACTACATACATATATTATATATCAAACTGTTCAGCTATTTCTTCTCTCTCACACAATATAAATATCTAAGTGATGGGATTTGTAGTTTTTGAGCTATGATGGTTTGTTCAACACTAGTGCTGTACAGTTTTTGGCTCCTATGAGCAGATTTTTTCTGCTTACACATATTTGAACTATCACAATGTCCACAACTTTAAGACTACATGCATATATTACACATTAAAATGTTCAGCCAGTCCTACTCTTTTTCACAATGTAAATATCTAAGTGCTGGGATTTGTAGTTTTTTAGTTAGGTACGTTTGTTCAACATTAGTGCTCCAATTCAACTTTTTCCACTTCATTTTACTACAGTTCAACTTCTTCAACTTTCTTTCAACTGTAATAATTCCCACAAATTTGAACAGTTCATTCACATATTACACATCAAACTGTTCAGCTGTTCCTGCTTTAACTTATGTGTAAATATCTAAGTGATAGCATTTGTAGTTTTTGAGTTAGGGACGTTTGTTCAACACTAGTGCTTTACAGTCATTTTGCCTACTTTAAATAGCTTTTTCTTCTTGCATATTCAGTATTTGAACTGTAGTAGTTTCCACTATTTTCACACTACATACATATATTATATATATAACTGTTCAGCTACTTCTTCTGTCACTGACAATGTAAATATCTAAGTGGTAGCATTTGTAGCTTTTGAGCTATGATGGTTTGTTCAACATTAGTTATTATTAGCTGTACTGTTTTTGGCTCTTATGAACAGATTTTTCCTGTTTACACATATTTGAACTGTCACAGTTTCCAGAATTTTAGCACTATGTGCATATATTACACATTAAAATGTTCAGCCAGTTCTGCTCTTTCTCACAATCTAAATGGTGGGATTTGTAGTTTTTGAATTATGAACGTTTGAGCTCCACTTGCGCCTCTGCTGCTCTCCTAATGCAGCTTTCCTAATGCTGCTGGCACTTCTCCACTTTCATACACACGTGTCTCTCTCTCTCTCTGTTAATACTGCTACTACTGCTACTTCTACTTCTAATACTACTACTACTGCTTCTAATACTGCTACTATTACTACTGCTACTACTTCTAATACTACTACTACTAATACTGCTACTATTACTACTGCTACTACTTCTAATACTACTACTAGCCTACTTCTAATACTGCTAATATTACTACTGCTACTACTTCTAATACTACTACTACTAATACTGCTACTATTACTACTGCTACTACTTCTAATACTACTACTAGCCTACTTCTAATACTGCTACTACTTCTAATGCTGCTACTATTACTACTGCTACTACTTCTAATACTACTACTATTACTACTGCTACTACTTCTAATACTACTACTACTTCTAATACTGCTACTATTACAACTGCTACTACTTCTAATACTAGGTTACTACTAGGTTACTACTAGCCTACTTCTAATACTGCTACTACTTCGAATGCTGCTACTATTACTACTGCTACTACTTCTAATACTACTACTACTTCTAATACTGCTACTATTACAACTGCTACTACTTCTAACACTACTACTACTTCTAATACTGTTACTACTACTGCTACTAGCACTACTACTACTGTTACTACTACTACTATTTCTAATGCTGCTACTACTACTGCCACTACTACTGCTACTGCAGCTACTACTACTGCTACTACTACTACTTCAAATACTGCTACTACTTCTACTGCTACTACTTCTACTACTACTGCTACTACCTCTACTACTACTACTACTACTACTGCTACTGCTATCACTACTACTGCTAATAGTACTACTACTGCTACTTCTACTACTACTACTAGTTCTAATACTGCTACTTCTAACACTGCTACTACTACAGCTGTTACTTCAGCAAAGTACTGCTTCAAACACCAGATCGAAATACTCAAAATGTACAGACATTTAAACTCTTTGTAATGAAATTCAACTGTCTTCAGCCTTCTCTTGCTGAAGCAAGCACACACATTTTCTTCAGAAAATTTAACCTTTTCTAGTTTAGTTTAACTAGCCAAAAATACACCGATTACGCAGTAACTAATTCATACGAAACTAATTTGTTAACGCTATGTTAGCGTTACATCTTCTAGTTAGTGTTAATCCTTGTAGGATTGCCCGCGCACGCAAACGTAACGTTAGCCACGGATAACTAGTCAAGCTAACATTAGCTAGTTTAGCCAACTCCCCACACATGCAGTCTTTGCTATTTTACTGGAATTTATGGACGTTACAAAGAATACAACACAATCACCCCTCCACATTAACAACATTAACGTTACCTCTTGCCGACATTGTCTAGTTTGACGTTAGCTAGTTAGCGTTAATTAGCTTAATGTTGCTCGCACATTTAAGCTAGCCATCAACTCGGTCATGTTAGCCCTTTGGAATTCGGTATTTTAAGATTCAAAACCAGCTGGAGTGTATGGTGAACAACAATATAAAGTTATTCTAAAATGCTGCTTCTGTTGACATGCCAAATAATTGGTTTAATAGGTGATTAGGAGAAACTTACCCCAGTCTTTCGATGAGAAGAAAATGGCGCTGTGAAAATTCTTGTCGGTTTGAAACGAGAAGGAGGTGGGCGGGGCTTTCCAGAGTACTTCTTACACCATGTATTTTAACTACGAAAATTTTCACCAACACTGTGGGGCATCTTAGTCAAGCTGTTGTTGTAATAACTCTGAAAGAGTCCATGTACTTTGACACTGCATATTTTACACTGGGGAATTTACTGTGTAACACCTGCCTGTAGTAAACTCAGCCAATCAGAAGTCATGTAAAACTACACTGTAGTCATGGCCGGATTAACCATATGGGCAACTGGGCGAGTGCCCAGGGGCACCAAGACTCCTGGGGCACCAAGCAACCGATGTTATTTTTATTTTTATTTTTTTAATAATTAAAAAAATGAAATAAATTTAATTGCAATAATACAGTAGGCCTACATAAGTTTGGGACAACAGTGACCAAAAAATCACTCACGTTAACTTCTTGTCCCACAATGTGTCTCAGTGACTGCCCATGGTGCCTGCGGCTGCGGCGGGTGGGGGTAGGTGGGAGTCAGCTCAGCCAATCAGCAGCCATGTAACACTACACTATAGTAATCTCAGCCAATCAGCAGCCATGTAACAGTCAAATGTAGTCAGCTCAGCCAATCAGAAGACATGCAACACTAGACTGTAGTCAGCTCAGCCAGTCAGCAGCCATGTAACACTAGACTGTAGCCAGCTCAGCCAATCAGAAGTCATGTACCACTAGCCTGTAATCAGCTCAGCCAATCAGCAGCCATGTAACACTAGACTGTAGTAAGCTCAGCCAATCAGCAGCCATGTAACACTCAAATGTAGTCAGCCCAGCCTATCAGAAGTCATGTAACACCAGCCTGTAGTCAGCTCAGCCAATCAGCAGTCATGAAAAACTACACTGTAGTCAGCTCAGCCAATCAGCAGCCATATAACACTCAAATGTAGTCAGCTCAGCCAATGAGTAGCCATGTAACAGTAACCTGCAGTCAGCACAGCCAGTCAGAAGTCAGGTAACACTAACCTGTTGTCAGCTCAGCCAATCAGCAGCTGTGTAACACTAGCCTGTAGTCAGCTCTGCCAATCAGAAGTCATGTAACACTCAAATTTAGTGAGCTCAGCCAATCAGCAGTCATGTAACACCATACTGTAGTCAGCCCAGCCATTCAGCAGCCATGTAACACTCAAATATAGTCAGCTCAGCCAATCAGAAGTCATGTAACACTAGCCTGTAGTAAGCTCAGCTAATCAGCAATATTGTAACACTAGCCTGTCATCAGCACAGCCAATCAGAAGTAATGTAACACTCGCCTGTCCTCAGCTCAGCCAATCAGAAGTCATATAAGACTAGCCTGTAGTAAGTTCAATCAATCAGATCGCTCCTTTCCTCCTGCTGTGGTCCAATCAGATCCCTCCTTTCCTCTTGCTGTGGTCCAATCAGATCCCTCCTTTTATGCCACGGTCCAATCAGATCCCTCCTTTTATGCCACGGTCCAATCAGAGCTCTCCTTTCATCTTGCTGTCGTCCAATCAGATCGCTCCTTTCCTCCTGCTGTTGTCCAATCAGATCCCTCCTTTTATGCCACGGTCCAATCAGAGCTCTCCTTTCATCTTGCTGTGGTCCAATCAGATCGCTCCTTTCCTCCTGCTGTGGTCCAATCAGATCCCTCCTTTTATGCCACGGTCCAATCAGAGCTCTCCTTTCATCTTGCTGTCGTTCAATCAGATCGCTCCTTTTCTCCTGCTGTGGTCCAATCAGAGCTCTCCTTTCATCTTGCTGTGGTCCAATCAGATCGCTCCTTTCCTCCTGCTGTGGTCCAATCAGATCCCTCCTTTCCTCTTGCTGTGGTCCAATCAGATCCCTCCTTTTTTGCCACAGTCCAATCAGAGCTCTCCTTTCATCTTGCTGTGGTCCAATCAGATCACTCCTTTCCTCCTGCTGTGTTCCAATCAGATCCTTCCTTTCCTCTTGCTGTGGTCCAATCAGATCCCTCCTTTTATGCCACGGTCCAATCAGAGCTCTCCTTTCATCTTGCTGTGGTCCAATCAGATCGCTCCTTTCTTCCTGCTGTGGTCCAATCAGATCCCTCCTTTCCTCTTGCTGTGGTCCAATCAGATCCCTCCTTTTATGCCACGGTCCATTCAGAGCTCTCCTTTCATTTTGCTGTGGTCCAATCAGATCGCTCCTTTCCTCCTGCTGTGGTCCAATCAGATCCCTCCTTTCCTCTTGCTGTGGTCCAATCAGATCCCTCCTTTTATGCCACGGTCCAATCAGAGCTCTCCTTTCATCTTGCTGTGGTCCAATCAGATCGCTCCTTTCCTCCTGCTGTGTTCCAATCAGATCCCTCCTTTCCTCTTGCTGTGGTCCAATCAGATCCCTCCTTTTATGCCACGGTCCAATCAGAGCTCTCCTTTCATCTTGCTGTGGTCCAATCAGATCGCTCCTTTCCTCCTGCTGTGGTCCAATCAGATCCCTCCTTTTATGCCACGGTCCAATCAGAGCTCTCCTTTCATCTTGCTGTGGTCCAATCAGATCGCTCCTTTCCTCCTGCTGTGGTCCAATCAGATCCCTCCTTTTATGCCACGGTCCAATCAGAGCTCTCCTTTCATCTTGCTGTGGTCCAATCAGATCGCTCCTTTCCTCCTGCTGTGGTCCAATCAGATCCCTCCTTTCCTCTTGCTGTGGTCCAATCAGATCCCTCCTTTTATGCCACGGTCCAATCAGAGCTCTCCTTTCATTTTGCTGTGGTCCAATCAGATCGCTCCTTTCCTCCTGCTGTGGTCCAATCAGATCCCTCCTTTCCTCTTGCTGTGGTCCAATCAGATCCCTCCTTTTATGCCACGGTCCAATCAGAGCTCTCCTTTCATCTTGCTGTGGTCCAATCAGATCGCTCCTTTCCTCCTGCTGTGTTCCAATCAGATCCCTCCTTTCCTCTTGCTGTGGTCCAATCAGATCCCTCCTTTTATGCCACGGTCCAATCAGAGCTCTCCTTTCATCTTGCTGTGGTCCAATCGATCGCTCCTTTCCTCCTGCTGTGGTCCAATCAGATCCCTCCTTTTATGCCACGGTCCAATCAGAGCTCTCCTTTCATCTTGCTGTCGTCCAATCAGATCGCTCATTTTCTCTTGCTGTGGTCCAATCAGAGCTCTCCTTTCATCTTGCTGTGGTCCAATCAGATCGCTCCTTTCCTCCTGCTGTGGTCCAATCAGATCCCTCCTTTCCTCTTGCTGTGGTCCAATCAGATCCCTCCTTTTATGCCACGGTCCAATCAGAGCTCTCCTTTCAGCTTGCTGTGGTCCAATCAGATCGCTCCTTTCCTCCTGCTGTGGTCCAATCAGATCCCTCCTTTCCTCTTGCTGTGGTCCAATCAGATCCCTCCTTTTATGCCACGGTCCAATCAGAGCTCTCCTTTCATCTTGCTGTGGTCCAATCAGATCGCTCCTTTCCTCCTGCTGTGGTCCAATCAGATCCCTCCTTTCCTCTTGCTGTGGTCCAATCAGATCCCTCCTCTTATGCCACGGTCCAATCAGAGCTCTCCTTTCATCTTGCTGTGGTCCAATCAGATCGCTCCTTTCCTCCTGCTGTAGTCCAATCAGATCCCTCCTTTTATGCCACGGTCCAATCAGAGCTCTCCTTTCATCTTGCTGTCGTCCAATCAGATCGCTCCTTTTCTCCTGCTGTGGTCCAATCAGAGCTCTCCTTTCATCTTGCTGTGGTCCAATCAGATCGCTCCTTTCCTCCTGCTGTGGTCCAATCAGATACCTCCTTTTATGCCACGGTCCAATCAGAGCTCTCCTTTCATCTTGCTGTCGTTCAATCAGATCGCTCCTTTTCTCCTGCTGTGGTCCAATCAGAGCTCTCCTTTCATCTTGCTGTGGTCCAATCAGATCGCTCCTTTCCTCCTGCTGTGGTCCAATCAGATCCCTCCTTTCCTCTTGCTGTGGTCCAATCAGATCCCTCCTTTTTTGCCACAGTCCAATCAGAGCTCTCCTTTCATCTTGCTGTGGTCCAATCAGATCGCTCCTTTCCTCCTGCTGTGTTCCAATCAGATCCTTTCTTTCCTCTTGCTGTGGTCCAATCAGATCCCTCCTTTTATGCCACGGTCCAATCAGAGCTCTCCTTTCATCTTGCTGTGGTCCAATCAGATCGCACCTTTCTTCCTGCTGTGGTCCAATCAGATCCCTCCTTTCCTCTTGCTATGGTCCAATCAGATCCCTCCTTTTATGCCACGGTCCAATCAGAGCTCTCCTTTCATCTTGCTGTCGTCCAATCAGATCGCTCCTTTTCTCCTGCTGTGGTCCAATCAGAGCTCTCCTTTCATCTTGCTGTGGTCCAATCAGATCCCTCCTTTCCTCCTGCTGTGGTCCAATCAGATCCCTCCTTTTATGCCATGGTCCAATCAGAGCTCTCCTTTCATCTTGCTGTGGTCCAATCAGATCGCTCCTTTCCTCCTGCTGTGGTCCAATCAGATCCCTCCTTTTATGCCACGGTCCAATCAGAGCTCTCCTTTCATCTTGCTGTCGTCCAATCAGATCGCTCCTTTTCTCCTGCTGTGGTCCAATCAGAGCTCTCCTTTCATCTTGCTGTGGTCCAATCAGATCGCTCCTTTCCTCCTGCTGTGGTCCAATCAGATCCCTCCTTTCCTCTTGCTGTGGTCCAATCAGATCCCTCCTTTTATGCCACGGTCCAATCAGAGCTCTCCTTTCATTTTGCTGTGGTCCAATCAGATCGCTCCTTTCCTCCTGCTGTGGTCCAATCAGATCCCTCCTTTCCTCTTGCTGTGGTCCAATCAGATCCCTCCTTTTATGCCACGGTCCAATCAGAGCTCTCCTTTCATCTTGCTGTGGTCCAATCAGATCGCTCCTTTCCTCCTGCTGTGTTCCAATCAGATCCCTCCTTTCCCCTTGCTGTGGTCCAATCAGATCCCTCCTTTTATGCCACGGTCCAATCAGAGCTCTCCTTTCATCTTGCTGTGGTCCAATCAGATCGCTCCTTTCCTCCTGCTGTGGTCCAATCAGATCCCTCCTTTTATGCCACGGTCCAATCAGAGCTCTCCTTTCATCTTGCTGTCGTCCAATCAGATCGCTCCTTTTCTCCTGCTGTGGTCCAATCAGAGCTCTCCTTTCATCTTGCTGTGGTCCAATCAGATCGCTCCTTTCCTCCTGCTGTGGTCCAATCAGATCCCTCCTTATCTCTTGCTGTGGTCCAATCAGATCCCTCCTTTTATGCCACGGTCCAATCAGAGCTCTCCTTTCATCTTGCTGTGGTCCAATCAGATCGCTCCTTTCCTCCTGCTGTGGTCCAATCAGATCCCTCCTTTCCTCTTGCTGTGGTCCAATCAGATCCCTCCTTTTATGCCACGGTCCAATCAGAGCTCTCCTTTCATCTTGCTGTGGTCCAATCAGATCGCTCCTTTCCTCCAGCTGTGGTCCAATCAAATCCCTCCTTTCCTCTTGCTGTGGTCCAATCAGATCCCTCCTTTTATCCCACGGTCCAATCAGAGCTCTCCTTTCATTTTGCTGTCGTCCAATCAGATCGCTCCTTTCCTCCTGCTGTGGTCCAATCAGATCCCTCCTTTCCTCTTGCTGTGGTCCAATCAGATCCCTCCTTTTATGCCACGGTCCAATCAGAGCTCTCCTTTCATCTTGCTGTGGTCCAATCAGATCGCTCCTTTCCTCCTGCTGTGGTCCAATCAGATCCCTCCTTTCCTCTTGCTGTGGTCCAATCAGATCCCTCCTTTTATGCCACGGTCCAATCAGAGCTCTCCTTTCATCTTGCTGTGGTCCAATCAGATCGCTCCTTTCCTCCTGCTGTGGTCCAATCAGATCCCTCCTTTTATGCCACGGTCCAATTAGAGCTCTCCTTTCATCTTGCTGTCGTCCAATCAGATCGCTCCTTTTCTCCTGCTGTGGTCCAATCAGAGCTCTCCTTTCATCTTGCTGTCGTCCAATCAGATCCCTCCTTTTCTCCTGCTGTGGTCCAATCAGAGCTCTCCTTTCATCTTGCTGTGGTCCAATCAGAGCTCTCCTTTCATCTTGCTGTGGTCCAATCAGATCGCTCCTTTCCTCCTGCTGTGGTCCAATCAGATCCCTCCTTTCCTCTTGCTGTGGTCCAATCAGATCCCTCCTTTTATGCCACGGTCCAATCAGAGCTCTCCTTTCATCTTGCTGTTGTCCAATCAGATCGCTCCTTTCCTCAAGCTGTGGTCCAATCAGATCCCTCCTTTTATGCCACGGTCCAATCAGAGCTCTCCTTTCATCTTGCTGTCGTCCAATCAGATCGCTCCTTTCCTCCTGCTGTGGTCCAATCAGAGCTCTCCTTTCATCTTGCTGTGGTCCAATCAGATCGCTCCTTTCCTCCTGCCTTGGTCCAATCAGATCCCTCCTTTCATCTTGCTGTGGTCCAATCAGATCCCTCCTTTTATGCCACGGTCCAATCAGAGCTCTCCTTTCATCTTGCTGTGGTCCAATCAGATCGCTCCTTTCCTCCTGCTGTGTTCCAATCAGATCCCTCCTTTCCTCTTGCTGTGGTCCAATCAGATCCCTCCTTTTATGCCACGGTCCAATCAGAGCTCTCCTTTCATCTTGCTGTAGTCCAATCAGATCGCTCCTTTCCTCCTGCTGTGGTCCAATCATATCCCTCCTTTTATGCCACGGTCCAATCAGAGCTCTCCTTTCATCTTGCTGTCGTCCAATCAGATCGCTCCTTTTCTCCTGCTGTGGTCCAATCAGAGCTCTCCTTTCATCTTGCTGTGGTCCAATCAGATCGCTCCTTTCCTCCTGCTGTGGTCCAATCAGATCCCTCTTTTCCTCTTGCTGTGGTCCAATCAGATCCCTCCTTTTATGCCACGGTCCAATCAGAGCTCTCCTTTCATCTTGCTGTGGTCCAATCAGATCGCTCCTTTCCTCCTGCTGTGGTCCAATCAGATCCCTCCTTTTATGCCACGGTCCAATCAGAGCTCTCCTTTCATCTTGCTGTCGTCCAATCAGATCGCTCCTTTTCTCCTGCTGTGGTCCAATCAGATCCCTCCTTTCATCTTGCTGTGGTCCAATCAGATCGCGCCTTTCCTCCTGCTGTGGTCCAATCAGATCCCTCCTTTCCTCTTGCTGTGGTCCAATCAGATCCCTCCTTTTATGCCACGGTCCAATCAGAGCTCTCCTTTCATCTTGCTGTGGTCCAATCAGATCGCTCCTTTCCTCCTGCTGTGTTCCAATCAGATCCCTCCTTTCCTCTTGCTGTGGTCCAATCAGATCCCTCCTTTTATGCCACGGTCCAATCAGAGCTCTCCTTTCATCTTGCTGTGGTCCAATCAGATCGCTCCTTTCCTCCTGCTGTGGTCCAATCAGATCCCTCCTTTTATGCCACGGTCCAATCAGAGCTCTCCTTTCATCTTGCTGTCGTCCAATCAGATCGCTCCTTTTCTCCTGCTGTGGTCCAATCAGAGCTCTCCTTTCATCTTGCTGTGGTCCAATCAGATCGCTCCTTTCCTCCTGCTGTGGTCCAATCAGATCCCTCTTTTCCTCTTGCTGTGGTCCAATCAGATCCCTCCTTTTATGCCACGGTCCAATCAGAGCTCTCCTTTCATCTTGCTGTGGTCCAATCAGATCGCTCCTTTCCTCCTGCTGTGGTCCAATCAGATCCCTCCTTTCCTCTTGCTGTGGTCCAATCAGATCCCTCCTTTTATTCAACGGTCCAATCAGAGCTCTCCTTTCATCTTGCTGTGGTCCAATCAGATCGCTCCTTTCCTCCTGCTGTGGTCCAATCAGATCCCTCCTTTTATGCCACGGTCCAATCAGAGCTCTCCTTTCATCTTGCTGTCGTCCAATCAGATCGCTCCTTTTCTCCTGCTGTGGTCCAATCAGAGCTCTCCTTTCATCTTGCTGTCGTCCAATCAGATCCCTCCTTTTCTCCTGCTGTGGTCCAATCAGAGCTCTCCTTTCATCTTGCTGTGGTCCAATCAGATCGCTCCTTTCCTCCTGCTGTGGTCCAATCAGATCCCTCCTTTCCTCTTGCTGTGGTCCAATCAGATCCCTCCTTTTATGCCACGGTCCAATCAGAGCTCTCCTTTCATCTTGCTGTGGTCCAATCAGATCGCTCCTTTCCTCCTGCTGTGGTCCAATCAGATCCCTCCTTTCCTCTTGCTGTGGTCCAATCAGATCCCTCCTTTTATGCCACGGTCCAATCAGAGCTCTCCTTTCATCTTGCTGTCGTCCAATCAGATCGCTCCTTTTCTCCTGCTGTGGTCCAATCAGAGCTCTCCTTTCATCTAGCTGTGGTCCAATCAGAGCTCTCCTTTCATCTTGCTGTGGTCCAATCAGATCCCTCCTTTCCTCCTGCTGTTGTCCAATCAGATCCCTCCTTTTATGCCACGGTCCAATCAGAGCTCTCCTTTCATCTTGCTGTCGTCCAATCAGATCGCTCCTTTTCTCCTGCTGTGGTCCAATCAGAGCTCTCCTTTCATCTTGCTGTCGTCCAATCAGATCCCTCCTTTTCTCCTGCTGTGGTCCAATCAGAGCTCTCCTTTCATCTTGCTGTGGTCCAATCAGATCGCTCCTTTCCTCCTGCTGTGGTCCAATCAGATCGCTCCTTTCCTCTTGCTGTGGTCCAATCAGATCCCTCCTTTTATGCCACGGTCCAATCAGAGCTCTCCTTTCATCTTGCTGTGGTCCAATCAGATCGCTCCTTTCCTCCTGCTGTGGTCCAATCAGATCCCTCCTTTCCTCTTGCTGTGGTCCAATCAGATCCCTCCTTTTATCCCACGGTCCAATCAGAGCTCTCCTTTCATCTTGCTGTCGTCCAATCAGATCGCTCCTTTCCTCCTGCTGTGGTCCAATCAGATCCCTCCTTTCCTCTTGCTGTGGTCCAATCAGATCCCTCCTTTTATGCCACGGTCCAATCAGAGCTCTCCTTTCATCTTGCTGTGGTCCAATCAGATCGCTCCTTTCCTCCTGCTGTGGTCCAATCAGATCCCTCCTTTCCTCTTGCTGTGGTCCAATCAGATCCCTCCTTTTATGCCACGGTCCAATCAGAGCTCTCCTTTCATCTTGCTGTGGTCCAATCAGATCGCTCCTTTCCTCCTGCCATTGTCCAATCAGATCCCTCCTTTTATGCCACGGTCCAATCAGAGCTCTCCTTTCATCTTGCTGTCGTCCAATCAGATCGCTCCTTTTCTCCTGCTGTGGTCCAATCAGAGCTCTCCTTTCATCTTGCTGTCGTCCAATCAGATCCCTCCTTTCCTCTTGCTGTGGTCCAATCAGAGCTCTCCTTTCATCTTGCTGTGGTCCAATCAGATCGCTCCTTTCCTCCTGCTGTGGTCCAATCAGATCGCTCCTTTCCTCTTGCTGTGGTCCAATCAGATCCCTCCTTTTATGCCACGGTCCAATCAGGGCTCTCCTTTCATCTTGCTGTGGTCCAATCAGATCGCTCCTTTCCTCCTGCTGTGTTCCAATCAGATCCCTCCTTTCCTCTTGCTGTGGTCCAATCAAATCCCTCCTTTTATGCCACGGTCCAATCAGAGCTCTCCTTTCATCTTGCTGTGGTCCAATCAGATCGCTCCTTTCCTCCTGCTGTGGTCCAATCAGATCCCTCCTTTCCTCTTGCTGTGGTCCAATCAGATCCCTCCTTTTATGCCACGGTCCAATCAGAGCTCTCCTTTCATCTTGCTGTGGTCCAATCAGATCGCTCCTTTCCTCCTGCTGTGGTCCAATCAGATCCCTCCTTTCCTCTTGCTGTGGTCCAATCAGATCGCTCCTTTCCTCCTGCTGTGGTCCAATCAGATCCCTCCTTTCCTCTTGCTGTGGTCCAATCAGATCCCTCCTTTTATGCCACGGTCCAATCAGAGCTCTCCTTTCATCTTGCTGTGGTCCAATCAGATCGCTCCTTTCCTCCTGCTGTGGTCCAATCAGATCCCTCCTTTCCTCTTGCTGTGGTCCAATCAGATCCCTCCTTTTATGCCACGGTCCAATCAGAGCTCTCCTTTCATCTTGCTGTGGTCCAATCAGATCGCTCCTTTCCTCCTGCTGTGGTCCAATCAGATCCCTCCTTTCCTTTTGCTGTGGTCCAATCAGATCCCTCCTTTTATGCCACGGTCCAATCAGAGCTCTCCTTTCATCTTGCTGTGGTCCAATAAGATCGCTCCTTTCCTCCTGCTGTGGTCCAATAAGATCCCTCCTTTTATGCCACGGTCCAATCTGAGCTCTCCTTTCATCTTGCTGTGGTCCAATCAGATCGCTCCTTTCCTCCTGCTGTGTTCCAATCAGATCCTTCCTTTCCTCTTGCTGTGGTCCAATCAGATCCCTCCTTTTATGCCACAGTCCAATCAGAGCTCTCCTTTCATCTTGCTGTGGTCCAATCAGATCGCTCCTTTCCTCCTGCTGTGGTCCAATCAGATCCCTCCTTTTATGCCACGGTCCAATCAGAGCTCTCCTTTCATCTTGCTGTCGTCCAATCAAATCGCTCCTTTTCTCCTGCTGTGGTCCTATCAGAGCTCTCCTTTCATCTTGCTGTGGTCCAATCAGATTGCTCCTTTCCTCCTGCTGTGGTCCAATCAGATCCCTCCTTTCCTCTTGCTGTGGTCCAATCAGATCCCTCCTTTTATGCCACGGTCCAATCAGAGCTCTCCTTTCATCTTGCTGTGGTCCAATCAGATCGCTCCTTTTCTCCTGCTGTGTTCCAATCAGATCCCTCCTTTCCTCTTGCTGTGGTCCAATTAGATCGCTCCTTTTCTCCTGCTGTGGTCCAATCAGAGCTCTCCTTTCATCTTGCTGTGGTCCAATCAGATCGCTCCTTTCCTCCTGCTGTGGTCCAATCAGATCCCTCCTTTCCTCTTGCTGTGGTCCAATCAGATCCCTCCTTTTATCCCACGGTCCAATCAGAGCTCTCCTTTCATCTTGCTGTCGTCCAATCAGATCGCTCCTTTCCTCCTGCTGTGGTCCAATCAGATCCCTCCTTTCCTCTTGCTGTGGTCCAATCAGATCCCTCCTTTTATGCCACGGTCCAATCAGAGCTCTCCTTTCATCTTGCTGTGGTCCAATCAGATCGCTCCTTTCCTCCTGCTGTGGTCCAATCAGATCCCTCCTTTCCTCTTGCTGTGGTCCAATCAGATCCCTCCTTTTATGCCACGGTCCAATCAGAGCTCTCCTTTCATCTTGCTGTGGTCCAATCAGATCGCTCCTTTCCTCCTGCTGTGGTCCAATCAGATCCCTCCTTTTATGCCACGGTCCAATCAGAGCTCTCCTTTCATCTTGCTGTCGTCCAATCAGATCGCTCCTTTTCTCCTGCTGTGGTCCAATCAGAGCTCTACTTTCATCTTGCTGTGGTCCAATCAGATCCCTCCTTTACTCCTGCTGTGGTCCAATCAGAGCTCTCCTTTCATCTTGCTGTGGTCCAATCAGATCGCTCCTATCCTCCTGCTGTGGTCCAATCAGATCCCTCCTTTCCTCTTGCTGTTGTCCAATCAGATCCCTCCTTTTATGCCACGGTCCAATCAGAGCTCTCCTTTCATCTTGCTGTGGTCCAATCAGATCGCTCCTTTCTTCCTGCTGTGGTCCACTCAGATCCCTCCTTTCCTCTTGCTGTGGTCCAATCAGATCCCTCCTTTTATGCTACGGTCCAATCAGAGCTCTCCTTTCATCTTGCTGTGGTCCAATCAGATCGCTCCTTTCCTCCTGCTATGGTCCAATCAGATCCCTCCTTTCCTCTTGCTGTGGTCCAATCAGATCCCTCCTTTTATGCCACGGTCCAATCAGAGCTCTCCTTTCATCTTGCTGTGGTCCAATCAGATCGCTCCTTTCCTCCTGCTGTGGTCCAATCAGATCCGTCCTTTCCTCTTGCTGTGGTCCAATCAGATCCCTCCTTTTATGCCACGGTCCAATCAGAGCTCTCCTTTCATCTTGCTGTGGTCCAATCAGATCGCTCCTTTCCTCCTGCTGTGTTCCAATCAGATCCTTCCTTTCCTCTTGCTGTGGTCCAATCAGATCCCTCCTTTTATGCCACAGTCCAATCAGAGCTCTCCTTTCATCTTGCTGTGGTCCAATCAGATCGCTCCTTTCCTCCTGCTGTGGTCCAATCAGATCCCTCCTTTTATGCCACGGTCCAATCAGAGCTCTCCTTTCATCTTGCTGTGGTCCAATCAGATCGCTCCTTTCCTCCTGCTGTGGTCCAATCAGATCCCTCCTTTTATGCCACGGTCCAATCAGAGCTCTCCTTTAATCTTGCTGTCGTTCAATCAGATCGCTACTTTTCTCCTGCTGTGGTCCAATCAGAGCTCTCCTTTCATCTTGCTGTGGTCCAATCAGATCGCTCCTTTCCTCCTGCTGTTGTCCAATCAGATCCCTCCTTTCCTCTTGCTGTGGTCCAATCAGATCGCTCCTTTTATGCCACGGTCCAATCAGAGCTCTCCTTTCATCTTGCTGTGGTCCAATCAGATCGCTCCTTTCCTCCTGCTGTGTTCCAATCAGATCCCTCCTTTCCTCTTGCTGTGGTCCAATCAGATCCCTCCTTTTATGCCACGGTCCAATCAGAGCTCTCCTTTCATCTTGCTGTGGTCCAATCAGATCGCTCCTTTCCTCCTGCTGTGGTCCAATCAGATCCCTCCTTTCCTCTTGCTGTGGTCCAATCAGATCCCTCCTTTTATGCCACGGTCCAATCAGAGCTCTCCTTTCATCTTGCTGTGGTCCAATCAGATCGCTCCTTTCCTCCTGCTGTGGTCCAATCAGATCCCTCCTTTCCTTTTGCTGTGGTCCAATCAGATCCCTCCTTTTATGCCACGGTCCAATCAGAGCTCTCCTTTCATCTTGCTGTGGTCCAATAAGATCGCTCCTTTCCTCCTGCTGTGGTCCAATAAGATCCCTCCTTTTATGCCACGGTCCAATCTGAGCTCTCCTTTCATCTTGCTGTGGTCCAATCAGATCGCTCCTTTCCTCCTGCTGTGTTCCAATCAGATCCTTCCTTTCCTCTTGCTGTGGTCCAATCAGATCCCTCCTTTTATGCCACAGTCCAATCAGAGCTCTCCTTTCATCTTGCTGTGGTCCAATCAGATCGCTCCTTTCCTCCTGCTGTGGTCCAATCAGATCCCTCCTTTTATGCCACGGTCCAATCAGAGCTCTCCTTTCATCTTGCTGTCGTCCAATCAAATCGCTCCTTTTCTCCTGCTGTGGTCCTATCAGAGCTCTCCTTTCATCTTGCTGTGGTCCAATCAGATTGCTCCTTTCCTCCTGCTGTGGTCCAATCAGATCCCTCCTTTCCTCTTGCTGTGGTCCAATCAGATCCCTCCTTTTATGCCACGGTCCAATCAGAGCTCTCCTTTCATCTTGCTGTGGTCCAATCAGATCGCTCCTTTTCTCCTGCTGTGTTCCAATCAGATCCCTCCTTTCCTCTTGCTGTGGTCCAATTAGATCGCTCCTTTTCTCCTGCTGTGGTCCAATCAGAGCTCTCCTTTCATCTTGCTGTGGTCCAATCAGATCGCTCCTTTCCTCCTGCTGTGGTCCAATCAGATCCCTCCTTTCCTCTTGCTGTGGTCCAATCAGATCCCTCCTTTTATCCCACGGTCCAATCAGAGCTCTCCTTTCATCTTGCTGTCGTCCAATCAGATCGCTCCTTTCCTCCTGCTGTGGTCCAATCAGATCCCTCCTTTCCTCTTGCTGTGGTCCAATCAGATCCCTCCTTTTATGCCACGGTCCAATCAGAGCTCTCCTTTCATCTTGCTGTGGTCCAATCAGATCGCTCCTTTCCTCCTGCTGTGGTCCAATCAGATCCCTCCTTTCCTCTTGCTGTGGTCCAATCAGATCCCTCCTTTTATGCCACGGTCCAATCAGAGCTCTCCTTTCATCTTGCTGTGGTCCAATCAGATCGCTCCTTTCCTCCTGCTGTGGTCCAATCAGATCCCTCCTTTTATGCCACGGTCCAATCAGAGCTCTCCTTTCATCTTGCTGTCGTCCAATCAGATCGCTCCTTTTCTCCTGCTGTGGTCCAATCAGAGCTCTACTTTCATCTTGCTGTGGTCCAATCAGATCCCTCCTTTACTCCTGCTGTGGTCCAATCAGAGCTCTCCTTTCATCTTGCTGTGGTCCAATCAGATCGCTCCTATCCTCCTGCTGTGGTCCAATCAGATCCCTCCTTTCCTCTTGCTGTTGTCCAATCAGATCCCTCCTTTTATGCCACGGTCCAATCAGAGCTCTCCTTTCATCTTGCTGTGGTCCAATCAGATCGCTCCTTTCTTCCTGCTGTGGTCCACTCAGATCCCTCCTTTCCTCTTGCTGTGGTCCAATCAGATCCCTCCTTTTATGCTACGGTCCAATCAGAGCTCTCCTTTCATCTTGCTGTGGTCCAATCAGATCGCTCCTTTCCTCCTGCTATGGTCCAATCAGATCCCTCCTTTCCTCTTGCTGTGGTCCAATCAGATCCCTCCTTTTATGCCACGGTCCAATCAGAGCTCTCCTTTCATCTTGCTGTGGTCCAATCAGATCGCTCCTTTCCTCCTGCTGTGGTCCAATCAGATCCGTCCTTTCCTCTTGCTGTGGTCCAATCAGATCCCTCCTTTTATGCCACGGTCCAATCAGAGCTCTCCTTTCATCTTGCTGTGGTCCAATCAGATCGCTCCTTTCCTCCTGCTGTGTTCCAATCAGATCCTTCCTTTCCTCTTGCTGTGGTCCAATCAGATCCCTCCTTTTATGCCACAGTCCAATCAGAGCTCTCCTTTCATCTTGCTGTGGTCCAATCAGATCGCTCCTTTCCTCCTGCTGTGGTCCAATCAGATCCCTCCTTTTATGCCACGGTCCAATCAGAGCTCTCCTTTCATCTTGCTGTGGTCCAATCAGATCGCTCCTTTCCTCCTGCTGTGGTCCAATCAGATCCCTCCTTTTATGCCACGGTCCAATCAGAGCTCTCCTTTAATCTTGCTGTCGTTCAATCAGATCGCTACTTTTCTCCTGCTGTGGTCCAATCAGAGCTCTCCTTTCATCTTGCTGTGGTCCAATCAGATCGCTCCTTTCCTCCTGCTGTTGTCCAATCAGATCCCTCCTTTCCTCTTGCTGTGGTCCAATCAGATCGCTCCTTTTATGCCACGGTCCAATCAGAGCTCTCCTTTCATCTTGCTGTGGTCCAATCAGATCGCTCCTTTCCTCCTGCTGTGTTCCAATCAGATCCCTCCTTTCCTCTTGCTGTGGTCCAATCAGATCCCTCCTTTTATGCCACGGTCCAATCAGAGCTCTCCTTTCATCTTGCTGTGGTCCAATCAGATCGCTCCTTTCCTCCTGCTGTGGTCCAATCAGATCCCTCCTTTTATGCCACGGTCCAATCAGAGCTCTCCTTTCATCTTGCTGTGGTCCAATCAGATCGCTCCTTTCCTCCTGCTGTGTTCCAATCAGATCCTTCCTTTCCTCTTGCTGTGGTCCAATCAGATCCCTCCTTTTATGCCACAGTCCAATCAGAGCTCTCCTTTCATCTTGCTGTGGTCCAATCAGATTGCTCCTTTCCTCCTGCTGTGGTCCAATCAGATCCCTCCTTTTATGCCACGGTCCAATCAGAGCTCTCCTTTCATCTTGCTGTGGTCCAATCAGATCGCTCCTTTCCTCCTGCTGTGGTCCAATCAGATCCCTCCTTTTATGCCATGGTCCAATCAGAGCTCTCCTTTAATCTTGCTGTCGTTCAATCAGATCGCTACTTTTCTCCTGCTGTGGTCCAATCAGAGCTCTCCTTTCATCTTGCTGTGGTCCAATCAGATCGCTCCTTTCCTCCTGCTGTTGTCCAATCAGATCCCTCCTTTCCTCTTGCTGTGGTCCAATCAGATCGCTCCTTTTATGCCACGGTCCAATCAGAGCTCTCCTTTCATCTTGCTGTGGTCCAATCAGATCGCTCCTTTCCTCCTGCTGTGTTCCAATCAGATCCCTCCTTTCCTCTTGCTGTGGTCCAATCAGATCCCTCCTTTTATGCCACGGTCCAATCAGAGCTCTCCTTTCATCTTGCTGTGGTCCAATCAGATCGCTCCTTTCCTCCTGCTGTGGTCCAATCAGATCCCTCCTTTTATGCCACGGTCCAATCAGATCCCTCCTTTTATGCCACGGTCCAATCAGAGCTCTCCTTTCATCTTGCTGTGGTCCAATCAGATCGCTCCTTTCCTCTTGCTGTGGTCCAATCAGATCCCTCCTTTTATGCCACGGTCCAATCAGAGCTCTCCTTTCATCTTGCTGTCGTCCAATCAGATCGCTCCTTTTCTCCTGCTGTGGTCCAATCAGAGCTCTCCTTTCATCTTGCTGTGGTCCAATCAGATCGCTCCTTTCCTCCTGCTGTGTTCCAATCAGATCCCTCCTTTCCTCTTGCTGTGGTCCAATCAGATCCCTCCTTTTATGCCACGGTTTAATCAGATCCCTCCTTTTATGCCACGGTCCAATCAGAGCTCTCCTTTCATCTTGCTGTGGTCCAATCAGATCGCTCCTTTCCTCTTGCTGTGGTCCAATCAGATCCCTCCTTTTATGCCACGGTCCAATCAGAGCTCTCCTTTCATCTTGCTGTCGTCCAATCAGATCGCTCCTTTTCTCCTGCTGTGGTCCAATCAGAGCTCTCCTTTCATCTTGCTGTGGTCCAATCAGATCGCTCCTTTCCTCCTGCTGTGTTCCAATCAGATCCCTCCTTTCCTCTTGCTGTGGTCCAATCAGATCCCTCCTTTTATGCCACGGTCCAATCAGAGCTCTCCTTTCATCTTGCTGTGGTCCAATCAGATCGCTCCTTTCCTCCTGCTGTGGTCCAATCAGATCCCTCCTTTTATGCCACGGTCCAATCAGAGCTCTCCTTTAATCTTGCTGTCGTTCAATCAGATCGCTACTTTTCTCCTGCTGTGGTCCAATCAGAGCTCTCCTTTCATCTTGCTGTGGTCCAATCAGATCGCTCCTTTCCTCCTGCTGTTGTCCAATCAGATCCCTCCTTTCCTCTTGCTGTGGTCCAATCAGATCGCTCCTTTTATGCCACGGTCCAATCAGAGCTCTCCTTTCATCTTGCTGTGGTCCAATCAGATCGCTCCTTTCCTCCTGCTGTGTTCCAATCAGATCCCTCCTTTCCTCTTGCTGTGGTCCAATCAGATCCCTCCTTTTATGCCACGGTCAAATCAGAGCTCTCCTTTCATCTTGCTGTGGTCCAATCAGATCGCTCCTTTCCTCCTGCTGTGGTCCAATCAGATCCCTCCTTTTATGCGACGGTCCAATCAGAGCTCTCCTTTCATCTTGCTGTGGTCCAATCAGATCGCTCCTTTCCTCCTGCTGTGTTCCAATCAGATCCTTCCTTTCCTCTTGCTGTGGTCCAATCAGATCCCTCCTTTTATGCCACGGTCCAATCAGAGCTCTCCTTTCATCTTGCTGTGGTCCAATCAGATCGCTCCTTTCCTCCTGCTGTGGTCCAATCAGATCCCTCCTTTCATCTTGCTGTGGTCCAATCAGATCGCTCCTTTCCTCCTGCTGTGTTCCAATCAGATCCCTCCTTTCCTCTTGCTGTGGTCCAATCAGATCCCTCCTTTTATGCCACGGTCCAATCAGAGCTCTCCTTTCATCTTGCTGTGGTCCAATCAGATCGCTCCTTTCCTCCTGCTGTGGTCCAATCAGATCCCTCCTTTTATGCCACGGTCCAATCAGAGCTCTCCTTTAATCTTGCTGTCGTTCAATCAGATCGCTACTTTTCTCCTGCTGTGGTCCAATCAGAGCTCTCCTTTCATCTTGCTGTGGTCCAATCAGATCGCTCCTTTCCTCCTGCTGTTGTCCAATCAGATCCCTCCTTTCCTCTTGCTGTGGTCCAATCAGATCGCTCCTTTTATGCCACGGTCCAATCAGAGCTCTCCTTTCATCTTGCTGTGGTCCAATCAGATCGCTCCTTTCCTCCTGCTGTGTTCCAATCAGATCCCTCCTTTCCTCTTGCTGTGGTCCAATCAGATCCCTCCTTTTATGCCACGGTCCAATCAGAGCTCTCCTTTAATCTTGCTGTCGTTCAATCAGATCGCTACTTTTCTCCTGCTGTGGTCCAATCAGAGCTCTCCTTTCATCTTGCTGTGGTCCAATCAGATCGCTCCTTTCCTCCTGCTGTTGTCCAATCAGATCCCTCCTTTCCTCTTGCTGTGGTCCAATCAGATCGCTCCTTTTATGCCACGGTCCAATCAGAGCTCTCCTTTCATCTTGCTGTGGTCCAATCAGATCGCTCATTTCCTCCTGCTGTGTTCCAATCAGATCCCTCCTTTCCTCTTGCTGTGGTCCAATCAGATCCCTCCTTTTATGCCACGGTCCAATGAGAGCTCTCCTTTCATCTTGCTGTGGTCCAATCAGATCGCTCCTTTCCTCCTGCTGTGGTCCAATCAGATCCCTCCTTTTATGCCACGGTCCAATCAGATCCCTCCTTTTATGCCACGGTCCAATCAGAGCTCTCCTTTCATCTTGCTGTGGTCCAATCAGATCGCTCCTTTCCTCTTGCTGTGGTCCAGTCAGATCCCTCCTTTTATGCCACGGTCCAATCAGAGCTCTCCTTTCATCTTGCTGTCGTCCAATCAGATCGCTCCTTTTCTCCTGCTGTGGTCCAATCAGAGCTCTCCTTTCATCTTGCTGTGGTCCAATCAGATCGCTCCTTTCCTCCTGCTGTGTTCCAATCAGATCCCTCCTTTCCTCTTGCTGTGGTCCAATCAGATCCCTCCTTTTATGCCACGGTCCAATCAGAGCTCTCCTTTCATCTTGCTGTGGTCCAATCGATCGCTCCTTTCCTCCTGCTGTGGTCCAATCAGATCCCTCCTTTTATGCCACGGTCCAATCAGAGCTCTCCTTTCATCTTGCTGTCGTCCAATCAGATCGCTCATTTTCTCTTGCTGTGGTCCAATCAGAGCTCTCCTTTCATCTTGCTGTGGTCCAATCAGATCGCTCCTTTCCTCCTGCTGTGGTCCAATCAGATCGCTCCTTTCCTCCTGCTGTGGTCCAATCAGATCCCTCCTTTTATGCCACGGTCCAATCAGAGCTCTCCTTTCATCTTGCTGTGGTCCAATCAGATCGCTCCTTTCCTCCTGCTGTGGTCCAATCAGATCCCTCCTTTTATGCCACGGTCCAATCAGAGCTCTCCTTTCATCTTGCTGTCGTCCAATCAGATCGCTCCTTTTCTCCTGCTGTGGTCCAATCAGATCCCTCCTTTCATCTTGCTGTGGTCCAATCAGATCGCGCCTTTCCTCCTGCTGTGGTCCAATCAGATCCCTCCTTTCCTCTTGCTGTGGTCCAATCAGATCCCTCCTTTTATGCCACGGTCCAATCAGAGCTCTCCTTTCATCTTGCTGTGGTCCAATCAGATCGCTCCTTTCCTCCTGCTGTGTTCCAATCAGATCCCTCCTTTCCTCTTGCTGTGGTCCAATCAGATCCCTCCTTTAATGCCACGGTCCAATCAGAGCTCTCCTTTCATCTTGCTGTGGTCCAATCAGATCGCTCCTTTCCTCCTGCTGTGGTCCAATCAGATCCCTCCTTTCCTCTTGCTGTGGTCCAATCAGATCCCTCCTTTTATGCCACGGTCCAATCAGAGCTCTCCTTTCATCTTGCTGTGGTCCAATCAGATCGCTCCTTTCCTCCTGCTGTGGTCCAATCAGATCCCTCCTTTCCTCTTGCTGTGGTCCAATCAGATCCCTCCTTTTATGCCACGGTCCAATCAGAGCTCTCCTTTCATCTTGCTGTGGTCCAATCAGATCGCTCCTTTCCTCCTGCTGTGGTCCAATCAGATCCCTCCTTTCCTCTTGCTGTGGTCCAATCAGATCCCTCCTTTTATGCCACGGTCCAATCAGAGCTCTCCTTTCATCTTGCTGTGGTCCAATAAGATCGCTCCTTTCCTCCTGCTGTGGTCCAATCAGATCCCTCCTTTTATGCCACGGTCCAATCAGAGCTCTCATTTCATCTTGCTGTGGTCCAATCAGATCGCTCCTTTCCTCCTGCTGTGTTCCAATCAGATCCTTCCTTTCCTCTTGCTGTGGTCCAATCAGATCCCTCCTTTTATGCCACAGTCCAATCAGAGCTCTCCTTTCATCTTGCTGTGGTCCAATCAGATCGCTCCTTTCCTCCTGCTGTGGTCCAATCAGATCCCTCCTTTTATGCCACGGTCCAATCAGAGCTCTCCTTTCATCTTGCTGTCGTCCAATCAAATCGCTCCTTTTCTCCTGCTCTGGTCCAATCAGAGCTCTCCTTTCATCTTGCTGTGGTCCAATCAGATTGCTCCTTTCCTCCTGCTGTGGTCCAATCAGATCCCTCCTTTCCTCTTGCTGTGGTCCAATCAGATCCCTCCTTTTATGCCACGGTCCAATCAGAGCTCTCCTTTCATCTTGCTGTGGTCCAATCAGATCGCTCCTTTCCTCCTGCTGTGTTCCAATCAGATCCCTCCTTTCCTCTTGCTGTGGTCCAATCAGATCGCTCCTTTTCTCCTGCTGTGGTCCAATCAGAGCTCTCCTTTCATCTTGCTGTGGTCCAATCACATCGCTCCTTTCCTACTGCTGTGGTCCAATCAGATCTCTCCTTTCCTCTTGCTGTGGTCCAATCAGATCCCTCCTTTTATCCCACGGTCCAATCAGAGCTCTCCTTTCATCTTGCTGTCGTCCAATCAGATCGCTCCTTTCCTCCTGCTGTGGTCCAATCAGATCCCTCCTTTCCTCTTGCTGTGGTCCAATCAGATCCCTCCTTTTATGCCACGGTCCAATCAGAGCTCTCCTTTCATCTTGCTGTGGTCCAATCAGATCGCTCCTTTCCTGCTGCTGTGGTCCAATCAGATCCCTCCTTTCCTCTTGCTGTGGTCCAATCAGATCCCTCCTTTTATGCCACGGTCCAATCAGAGCGCTCCTTTCATCTTGCTGTGGTCCAATCAGATCGCTCCTTTCCTCCTGCTGTGGTCCAATCAGATCCCTCCTTTTATGCCACGGTCCAATCAGAGCTCTCCTTTCATCTTGCTGTCGTCCAATCAGATCGCTCCTTTTCTCCTGCTGTGGTCCAATCAGAGCTCTCCTTTCATCTTGCTGTGGTCCAATCAGATCGCGCCTTTCCTCCTGCTGTGGTCCAATCAGATCCCTCCTTTCCTCTTGCTGTGGTCCAATCAGATCCCTCCTTTTATGCCACGGTCCAATCAGAGCTCTCCTTTCATCTTGCTGTGGTCCAATCAGATCGCTCCTTTCCTCCTGCTGTGTTCCAATCAGATCCCTCCTTTCCTCTTGCTGTGGTCCAATCAGATCCCTCCTTTTATGCCACGGTCCAATCAGAGCTCTCCTTTCATCTTGCTGTGGTCCAATCAGATCGCTCCTTTCCTCCTGCTGTGGTCCAATCAGATCCCTCCTTTCATCTTGCTGTGGTCCAATCAGATCGCTCCTTTCCTCCTGCTGTGGTCCAATCAGATCCCTCCTTTCCTCTTGCTGTGGTCCAATCAGATCCCTCCTTTTATGCCACGGTCCAATCAGAGCTCTCCTTTCATCTTGCTGTGGTCCAATCAGATCGCTCCTTTCCTCCTGCTGTGGTCCAATCAGATCCCTCCTTTCCTCTTGCTGTGGTCCAATCAGATCCCTCCTTTTATGCCACGGTCCAATCAGAGCTCTCCTTTCATCTTGCTGTGGTCCAATCAGATCGCTCCTTTCCTCCTGCTGTGGTCCAATCAGATCCCTCCTTTCCTCTTGCTGTGGTCCAATCAGATCCCTCCTTTTATGCCACGGTCCAATCAGAGCTCTCCTTTCATCTTGCTGTGGTCCAATAAGATCGCTCCTTTCCTCCTGCTGTGGTCCAATCAGATCCCTCCTTTTATGCCACGGTCCAATCAGAGCTCTCCTTTCATCTTGCTGTGGTCCAATCAGATCGCTCCTTTCCTCCTGCTGTGTTCCAATCAGATCCTTCCTTTCCTCTTGCTGTGGTCCAATCAGATCCCTACTTTTATGCCACAGTCCAATCAGAGCTCTCCTTTCATCTTGCTGTGGTCCAATCAGATCGCTCCTTTCCTCCTGCTGTGGTCCAATCAGATCCCTCCTTTTATGCCACGGTCCAATCAGAGCTCTCCTTTCATCTTGCTGTCGTCCAATCAAATCGCTCCTTTTCTCCTGCTCTGGTCCAATCAGAGCTCTCCTTTCATCTTGCTGTGGTCCAATCAGATTGCTCCTTTCCTCCTGCTGTGGTCCAATCAGATCCCTCCTTTCCTCTTGCTGTGGTCCAATCAGATCCCTCCTTTAATGCCACGGTCCAATCAGAGCTCTCCTTTCATCTTGCTGTGGTCCAATCAGATCGCTCCTTTCCTCCTGCTGTGTTCCAATCAGATCCCTCCTTTCCTCTTGCTGTGGTCCAATCAGATCGCTCCTTTTCTCCTGCTGTGGTCCAATCAGAGCTCTCCTTTCATCTTGCTGTGGTCCAATCACATCGCTCCTTTCCTACTGCTGTGGTCCAATCAGATCTCTCCTTTCCTCTTGCTGTGGTCCAATCAGATCCCTCCTTTTATCCCACGGTCCAATCAGAGCTCTCCTTTCATCTTGCTGTCGTCCAATCAGATCGCTCCTTTCCTCCTGCTGTGGTCCAATCAGATCCCTCCTTTCCTCTTGCTGTGGTCCAATCAGATCCCTCCTTTTATGCCACGGTCCAATCAGAGCTCTCCTTTCATCTTGCTGTGGTCCAATCAGATCGCTCCTTTCCTGCTGCTGTGGTCCAATCAGATCCCTCCTTTCCTCTTGCTGTGGTCCAATCAGATCCCTCCTTTTATGCCACGGTCCAATCAGAGCGCTCCTTTCATCTTGCTGTGGTCCAATCAGATCGCTCCTTTCCTCCTGCTGTGGTCCAATCAGATCCCTCCTTTTATGCCACGGTCCAATCAGAGCTCTCCTTTCATCTTGCTGTCGTCCAATCAGATCGCTCCTTTTCTCCTGCTGTGGTCCAATCAGAGCTCTCCTTTCATCTTGCTGTGGTCCAATCAGATCGCGCCTTTCCTCCTGCTGTGGTCCAATCAGATCCCTCCTTTCCTCTTGCTGTGGTCCAATCAGATCCCTCCTTTTATGCCACGGTCCAATCAGAGCTCTCCTTTCATCTTGCTGTGGTCCAATCAGATCGCTCCTTTCCTCCTGCTGTGTTCCAATCAGATCCCTCCTTTCCTCTTGCTGTGGTCCAATCAGATCCCTCCTTTTATGCCACGGTCCAATCAGAGCTCTCCTTTCATCTTGCTGTGGTCCAATCAGATCGCTCCTTTCCTCCTGCTGTGGTCCAATCAGATCCCTCCTTTTATGCCACGGTCCAATCAGAGCTCTCCTTTCATCTTGCTGTCGTCCAATCAGATCGCTCCTTTTCTCCTGCTGTGGTCCAATCAGAGCTCTCCTTTCATCTTGCTGTGGTCCAATCAGATCGCTCCTTTCCTCCTGCTGTGGTCCAATCAGATCCCTCCTTTCCTCTTGCTGTGGTCCAATCAGATCCCTCCTTTTATGCCACGGTCCAATCAGAGCTCTCCTTTCATCTTGCTGTCGTCCAATCAAATCGCTCCTTTTCTCCTGCTGTGGTCCTATCAGAGCTCTCCTTTCATCTTGCTGTGGTCCAATCAGATTGCTCCTTTCCTCCTGCTGTGGTCCAATCAGATCCCTCCTTTCCTCTTGCTGTGGTCCAATCAGATCCCTCCTTTTATGCCACGGTCCAATCAATGCTCTCCTTTCATCTTGCTGTGGTCCAATCAGATCGCTCCTTTTCTCCTGCTGTGTTCCAATCAGATCCCTCCTTTCCTCTTGCTGTGGTCCAATTAGATCGCTCCTTTTCTCCTGCTGTGGTCCAATCAGAGCTCTCCTTTCATCTTGCTGTGGTCCAATCAGATCGCTCCTTTCCTCCTGCTGTGGTCCAATCAGATCCCTCCTTTCCTCTTGCTGTGGTCCAATCAGATCCCTCCTTTTATCCCACGGTCCAATCAGAGCTCTCCTTTCATCTTGCTGTCGTCCAATCAGATCGCTCCTTTCCTCCTGCTGTGGTCCAATCAGATCCCTCCTTTCCTCTTGCTGTGGTCCAATCAGATCCCTCCTTTTATGCCACGGTCCAATCAGAGCTCTCCTTTCATCTTGCTGTGGTCCAATCAGATCGCTCCTTTCCTCCTGCTGTGGTCCAATCAGATCCCTCCTTTCCTCTTGCTGTGGTCCAATCAGATCCCTCCTTTTATGCCACGGTCCAATCAGAGCTCTCCTTTCATCTTGCTGTGGTCCAATCAGATCGCCCCTTTCCTCCTGCTGTGGTCCAATCAGATCCCTCCTTTTATGCCACGGTCCAATCAGAGCTCTCCTTTCATCTTGCTGTCGTCCAATCAGATCGCTCCTTTTCTCCTGCTGTGGTCCAATCAGAGCTCTACTTTCATCTTGCTGTGGTCCAATCAGATCCCTCCTTTACTCCTGCTGTGGTCCAATCAGAGCTCTCCTTTCATCTTGCTGTGGTCCAATCAGATCGCTCCTATCCTCCTGCTGTGGTCCAATCAGATCCCTCCTTTCCTCTTGCTGTTGTCCAATCAGATCCCTCCTTTTATGCCACGGTCCAATCAGAGCTCTTCTTTCATCTTGCTGTGGTCCAATCAGATCGCTCCTTTCTTCCTGCTGTGGTCCACTCAGATCCCTCCTTTCCTCTTGCTGTGGTCCAATCAGATCCCTCCTTTTATGCTACGGTCGAATCAGAGCTCTCCTTTCATCTTGCTGTGGTCCAATCAGATCGCTCCTTTCCTCCTGCTATGGTCCAATCAGATCCCTCCTTTCCTCTTGCTGTGGTCCAATCAGATCCCTCCTTTTATGCCACGGTCCAATCAGAGCTCTCCTTTCATCTTGCTGTGGTCCAATCAGATCGCTCCTTTCCTCCTGCTGTGGTCCAATCAGATCCGTCCTTTCCTCTTGCTGTGGTCCAATCAGATCCCTCCTTTTATGCCACGGTCCAATCAGAGCTCTCCTTTCATCTTGCTGTGGTCCAATGAGATCGCTCCTTTCCTCCTGCTGTGGTCCAATCAGATCCCTCCTTTTATGCCACGGTCCAATCAGAGCTCTCCTTTCATTTTGCTGTCGTCCAATCAGATCGCTCCTTTTCTCCTGCTGTGGTCCAATCAGATCCCTCCTTTAATCTTGCTGTGGTCCAATCAGATCGCGCCTTTCCTCCTGCTGTGGTCCAATCAGATCCCTCCTTTCCTCTTGCTGTGGTCCAATCAGATCCCTCCTTTTATGCCACGGTCCAATCAGAGCTCTCCTTTCATCTTGCTGTGGTCCAATCAGATCGCTCCTTTCCTCCTGCTGTGTTCCAATCAGATCCCTCCTTTCCTCTTGCTGTGGTCCAATCAGATCCCTCCTTTTATGCCACGGTCCAATCAGAGCTCTCCTTTCATCTTGCTGTGGTCCAATCAGATCGCTCCTTTCCTCCTGCTGTGGTCCAATCAGATCCCTCCTTTTATGCCACGGTCCAATCAGAGCTCTCCTTTCATCTTGCTGTCGTCCAATCAGATCGCTCCTTTTCTCCTGCTGTGGTCCAATCAGAGCTCTCCTTTCATCTTGCTGTGGTCCAATCAGATCGCTCCTTTCCTCCTGCTGTGGTCCAATCAGATCCCTCTTTTCCTCTTGCTGTGGTCCAATCAGATCCCTCCTTTTATGCCACGGTCCAATCAGAGCTCTCCTTTCATCTTGCTGTGGTCCAATCAGATCGCTCCTTTCCTCCTGCTGTGGTCCAATCAGATCCCTCCTTTTATGCCACGGTCCAATCAGAGCTCTCCTTTCATCTTGCTGTGGTCCAATCAGATCGCTCCTTTTCTCCTGCTGTGGTCCAATCAGATCCCTCCTTTCATCTTGCTGTGGTCCAATCAGATCGCGCCTTTCCTCCTGCTGTGGTCCAATCAGATCCCTCCTTTCCTCTTGCTGTGGTCCAATCAGATCCCTCCTTTTATGCCACGGTCCAATCAGAGCTCTCCTTTCATCTTGCTGTGGTCCAATAAGATCGCTCCTTTCCTCCTGCTGTGGTCCAATCAGATCCCTCCTTTTATGCCACGGTCCAATCAGAGCTCTCCTTTCATCTTGCTGTGGTCCAATCAGATCGCTCCTTTCCTCCTGCTGTGTTCCAATCAGATCCTTCCTTTCCTCTTGCTGTGGTCCAATCAGATCCCTCCTTTTATGCCACAGTCCAATCAGAGCTCTCCTTTCATCTTGCTGTGGTCCAATCAGATCGCTCCTTTCCTCCTGCTGTGGTCCAATCAGATCCCTCCTTTTATGCCACGGTCCAATCAGAGCTCTCCTTTCATCTTGCTGTCGTCCAATCAGATCGCTCCTTTTCTCCTGCTGTGGTCCAATCAGAGCTCTCCTTTCATCTTGCTGTGGTCCAATCAGATCGCTCCTTTCCTCCTGCTGTTGTCCAATCAGATCCCTCCTTTCCTCTTGCTGTGGTCCAATCAGATCGCTCCTTTTATGCCAGGGTCCAATCAGAGCTCTCCTTTCATCTTGCTGTGGTCCAATCAGATCGCTCCTTTCCTCCTGCTGTGTTCCAATCAGATCCCTCCTTTCCTCTTGCTGTGGTCCAATCAGATCCCTCCTTTTATGCCACGGTCCAATCAGAGCTCTCCTTTCATCTTGCTGTGGTCCAATCAGATCGCTCCTTTCCTCCTGCTGTGGTCCAATCAGATCCCTCCTTTCCTCTTGCTGTGGTCCAATCAGATCCCTCCTTTTATGCCACGGTCCAATCAGAGCTCTCCTTTCATCTTGCTGTGGTCCAATCAGATCGCTCCTTTCCTCCTGCTGTGGTCCAATCAGATCCCTCCTTTCATCTTGCTGTGGTCCAATCAGATCGCTCCTTTCCTCCTGCTGTGGTCCAATCAGATCCCTCCTTTCCTCTTGCTGTGGTCCAATCAGATCCCTCCTTTTATGCCACGGTCCAATCAGAGCTCTCCTTTCATCTTGCTGTGGTCCAATCAGATCGCTCCTTTCCTCCTGCTGTGGTCCAATCAGATCCCTCCTTTCCTCTTGCTGTGGTCCAATCAGATCCCTCCTTTTATGCCACGGTCCAATCAGAGCTCTCCTTTCATCTTGCTGTGGTCCAATCAGATCGCTCCTTTCCTCCTGCTGTGGTCCAATCAGATCCCTCCTTTCCTCTTGCTGTGGTCCAATCAGATCCCTCCTTTTATGCCACGGTCCAATCAGAGCTCTCCTTTCATCTTGCTGTGGTCCAATAAGATCGCTCCTTTCCTCCTGCTGTGGTCCAATCAGATCCCTCCTTTTATGCCACGGTCCAATCAGAGCTCTCCTTTCATCTTGCTGTGGTCCAATCAGATCGCTCCTTTCCTCCTGCTGTGTTCCAATCAGATCCTTCCTTTCCTCTTGCTGTGGTCCAATCAGATCCCTCCTTTTATGCCACAGTCCAATCAGAGCTCTCCTTTCATCTTGCTGTGGTCCAATCAGATCGCTCCTTTCCTCCTGCTGTGGTCCAATCAGATCCCTCCTTTTATGCCACGGTCCAATCAGAGCTCTCCTTTCATCTTGCTGTCGTCCAATCAAATCGCTCCTTTTCTCCTGCTCTGGTCCAATCAGAGCTCTCCTTTCATCTTGCTGTGGTCCAATCAGATTGCTCCTTTCCTCCTGCTGTGGTCCAATCAGATCCCTCCTTTCCTCTTGCTGTGGTCCAATCAGATCCCTCCTTTTATGCCACGGTCCAATCAGAGCTCTCCTTTCATCTTGCTGTGGTCCAATCAGATCGCTCCTTTCCTCCTGCTGTGTTCCAATCAGATCCCTCCTTTCCTCTTGCTGTGGTCCAATCAGATCGCTCCTTTTCTCCTGCTGTGGTCCAATCAGAGCTCTCCTTTCATCTTGCTGTGGTCCAATCACATCGCTCCTTTCCTACTGCTGTGGTCCAATCAGATCTCTCCTTTCCTCTTGCTGTGGTCCAATCAGATCCCTCCTTTTATCCCACGGTCCAATCAGAGCTCTCCTTTCATCTTGCTGTCGTCCAATCAGATCGCTCCTTTCCTCCTGCTGTGGTCCAATCAGATCCCTCCTTTCCTCTTGCTGTGGTCCAATCAGATCCCTCCTTTTATGCCACGGTCCAATCAGAGCTCTCCTTTCATCTTGCTGTGGTCCAATCAGATCGCTCCTTTCCTCCTGCTGTGGTCCAATCAGATCCCTCCTTTCCTCTTGCTGTGGTCCAATCAGATCCCTCCTTTTATGCCACGGTGCAATCAGAGCGCTCCTTTCATCTTGCTGTGGTCCAATCAGATCGCTCCTTTCCTCCTGCTGTGGTCCAATCAGATCCCTCCTTTTATGCCACGGTCCAATCAGAGCTCTCCTTTCATCTTGCTGTCGTCCAATCAGATCGCTCCTTTTCTCCTGCTGTGGTCCAATCAGAGCTCTCCTTTCATCTTGCTGTGGTCCAATCAGATCACGCCTTTCCTCCTGCTGTGGTCCAATCAGATCCCTCCTTTCCTCTTGCTGTGGTCCAATCAGATCCCTCCTTTTATGCCACGGTCCAATCAGAGCTCTCCTTTCATCTTGCTGTGATCCAATCAGATCGCTCCTTTCCTCCTGCTGTGTTCCAATCAGATCCCTCCTTTCCTCTTGCTGTGGTCCAATCAGATCCCTCCTTTTATGCCACGGTCCAATCAGAGCTCTCCTTTCATCTTGCTGTGGTCCAATCAGATCGCTCCTTTCCTCCTGCTGTGTTCCAATCAGATCGCTCCTTTCCTCCTGCTGTGTTCCAATCAGATCCCTCCTTTCCTCTTGCTGTGGTCCAATCAGATCCCTCCTTTTATGCCACGGTCCAATCAGAGCTCTCCTTTCATCTTGCTGTGGTCCAATAAGATCGCTCCTTTCCTCCTGCTGTGGTCCAATCAGATCCCTCCTTTTATGCCACGGTCCAATCAGAGCTCTCCTTTCATCTTGCTGTGGTCCAATCAGATCGCTCCTTTCCTCCTGCTGTGTTCCAATCAGATCCTTCCTTTCCTCTTGCTGTGGTCCAATCAGATCCCTCCTTTTATGCCACAGTCCAATCAGAGCTCTCCTTTCATCTTGCTGTGGTCCAATCAGATCGCTCCTTTCCTCCTGCTGTGGTCCAATCAGATCCCTCCTTTTATGCCACGGTCCAATCAGAGCTCTCCTTTCATCTTGCTGTCGTCCAATCAAATCGCTCCTTTTCTCCTGCTGTGGTCCTATCAGAGCTCTCCTTTCATCTTGCTGTGGTCCAATCAGATTGCTCCTTTCCTCCTGCTGTGGTCCAATCAGATCCCTCCTTTCCTCTTGCTGTGGTCCAATCAGATCCCTCCTTTTATGCCACGGTCCAATCAGAGCTCTCCTTTCATCTTGCTGTGGTCCAATCAGATCGCTCCTTTTCTCCTGCTGTGGTCCAATCAGAGCTCTCCTTTCATCTTGCTGTGGTCCAATCAGATCGCTCCTTTCCTCCTGCTGTGGTCCAATCAGATCCCTCCTTTCCTCTTGCTGTGGTCCAATCAGATCCCTCCTTTTATCCCACGGTCCAATCAGAGCTCTCCTTTCATCTTGCTGTCGTCCAATCAGATCGCTCCTTTCCTCCTGCTGTGGTCCAATCAGATCCCTCCTTTCCTCTTGCTGTGGTCCAATCAGATCCCTCCTTTTATGCCACGGTCCAATCAGAGCTCTCCTTTCATCTTGCTGTGGTCCAATCAGATCGCTCCTTTCCTCCTGCTGTGGTCCAATCAGATCCCTCCTATCCTCTTGCTGTGGTCCAATCAGATCCCTCCTTTTATGCCACGGTCCAATCAGAGCTCTCCTTTCATCTTGCTGTTGTCCAATCAGATCGCTCCTTTCCTCCTGCTGTGGTCCAATCAGATCCCTCCTTTTATGCCACGGTCCAATCAGAGCTCTCCTTTCATCTTGCTGTCGTCCAATCAGATCGCTCCTTTTCTCCTGCTGTGGTCCAATCAGAGCTCTCCTTTCATCTTGCTGTGGTCCAATCAGATCGCGCCTTTCCTCCTGCTGTGGTCCAATCAGATCCCTCCTTTCCTCTTGCTGTGGTCCAATCAGATCCCTCCTTTTATGCCACGGTCCAATCAGAGCTCTCCTTTCATCTTGCTGTGGTCCAATCAGATCGCTCCTTTCCTCCTGCTGTGTTCCAATCAGATCCCTCCTTTCCTCTTGCTGTGGTCCAATCAGATCCCTCCTTTTATGCCACGGTCCAATCAGAGCTCTCCTTTCATCTTGCTGTGGTCCAATCAGATCGCTCCTTTCCTCCTGCTGTGGTCCAATCAGATCCCTCCTTTTATGCCACGGTCCAATCAGAGCTCTCCTTTCATCTTGCTGTCGTCCAATCAGATCGCTCCTTTTCTCCTGCTGTGGTCCAATCATAGCTCTCCTTTCATCTTGCTGTGGTCCAATCAGATCGCTCCTTTCCTCCTGCTGTGTTCCAATCAGATCCTTCCTTTCCTCTTGCTGTGGTCCAATCAGATCCCTCCTTTTATGACACAGTCCAATCAGAGCTCTCCTTTCATCTTGCTGTGGTCCAATCAGATCGCTCCTTTCCTCCTGCTGTGGTCCAATCAGATCCCTCCTTTTATGCCACGGTCCAATCAGAGCTCTCCTTTCATCTTGCTGTGGTCCAATCAGATCGCTCCTTTCCTCCTGCTGTGGTCCAATCAGATCACTCCTTTTATGCCACGGTCCAATCAGAGCTCTCCTTTAATCTTGCTGTCGTTCAATCAGATCGCTACTTTTCTCCTGCTGTGGTCCAATCAGAGCTCTCCTTTCATCTTGCTGTGGTCCAATCAGATCGCTCCTTTCCTCCTGCTGTTGTCCAATCAGATCCCTCCTTTCCTCTTGCTGTGGTCCAATCAGATCGCTCCTTTTATGCCACGGTCCAATCAGAGCTCTCCTTTCATCTTGCTGTGGTCCAATCAGATCGCTCCTTTCCTCCTGCTGTGTTCCAATCAGATCCCTCCTTTCCTCTTGCTGTGGTCCAATCAGATCCCTCCTTTTATGCCACGGTCCAATCAGAGCTCTCCTTTCATCTTGCTGTGGTCCAATCAGATCGCTCCTTTCCTCCTGCTGTGGTCCAATCAGATCCCTCCTTTCCTCTTGCTGTGGTCCAATCAGATCCCTCCTTTTATGCCACGGTCCAATCAGAGCTCTCCTTTCATCTTGCTGTGGTCCAATCAGATCGCTCCTTTCCTCCTGCTGTGGTCCAATCAGATCCCTCCTTTCCTCTTGCTGTGGTCCAATCAGATCGCTCCTTTCCTCCTGCTGTGGTCCAATCAGATCCCTCCTTTCCTCTTGCTGTGGTCCAATCAGATCCCTCCTTTTATGCCACGGTCCAATCAGAGCTCTCCTTTCATCTTGCTGTGGTCCAATCAGATCGCTCCTTTCCTCCTGCTGTGGTCCAATCAGATCCCTCCTTTCCTCTTGCTGTGGTCCAATCAGATCCCTCCTTTTATGCCACGGTCCAATCAGAGCTCTCCTTTCATCTTGCTGTGGTCCAATAAGATCGCTCCTTTCCTCCTGCTGTGGTCCAATCAGATCCCTCCTTTTATGCCACGGTCCAATCAGAGCTCTCCTTTCATCTTGCTGTGGTCCAATCAGATCGCTCCTTTCCTCCTGCTGTGTTCCAATCAGATCCTTCCTTTCCTCTTGCTGTGGTCCAATCAGATCCCTCCTTTTATGCCACAGTCCAATCAGAGCTCTCCTTTCATCTTGCTGTGGTCCAATCAGATCGCTCCTTTCCTCCTGCTGTGGTCCAATCAGATCCCTCCTTTTATGCCACGGTCCAATCAGAGCTCTCCTTTCATCTTGCTGTCGTCCAATCAAATCGCTCCTTTTCTCCTGCTGTGGTCCTATCAGAGCTCTCCTTTCATCTTGCTGTGGTCCAATCAGATTGCTCCTTTCCTCCTGCTGTGGTCCAATCAGATCCCTCCTTTCCTCTTGCTGTGGTCCAATCAGATCCCTCCTTTTATGCCACGGTCCAATCAGAGCTCTCCTTTCATCTTGCTGTGGTCCAATCAGATCGCTCCTTTTCTCCTGCTGTGGTCCAATCAGAGCTCTCCTTTCATCTTGCTGTGGTCCAATCAGATCGCTCCTTTCCTCCTGCTGTGGTCCAATCAGATCCCTCCTTTCCTCTTGCTGTGGTCCAATCAGATCCCTCCTTTTATCCCACGGTCCAATCAGAGCTCTCCTTTCATCTTGCTGTCGTCCAATCAGATCGCTCCTTTCCTCCTGCTGTGGTCCAATCAGATCCCTCCTTTCCTCTTGCTGTGGTCCAATCAGATCCCTCCTTTTATGCCACGGTCCAATCAGAGCTCTCCTTTCATCTTGCTGTGGTCCAATCAGATCCCTCCTTTTATGCCACGGTCCAATCAGAGCTCTCCTTTCATCTTGCTGTGTTCCAATCAGATCCCTCCTTTCCTCTTGCTGTGGTCCAATCAGATCCCTCCTTTTATGCCACGGTCCAATCAGAGCTCTCCTTTCATCTTGCTGTGGTCCAATCGATCGCTCCTTTCCTCCTGCTGTGGTCCAATCAGATCCCTCCTTTTATGCCACGGTCCAATCAGAGCTCTCCTTTCATCTTGCTGTCGTCCAATCAGATCGCTCATTTTCTCTTGCTGTGGTCCAATCAGAGCTCTCCTTTCATCTTGCTGTGGTCCAATCAGATCGCTCCTTTCCTCCTGCTGTGGTCCAATCAGATCGCTCCTTTCCTCCTGCTGTGGTCCAATCAGATCCCTCCTTTTATGCCACGGTCCAATCAGAGCTCTCCTTTCATCTTGCTGTGGTCCAATCAGATCGCTCCTTTCCTCCTGCTGTGGTCCAATCAGATCCCTCCTTTTATGCCACGGTCCAATCAGAGCTCTCCTTTCATCTTGCTGTCGTCCAATCAGATCGCTCCTTTTCTCCTGCTGTGGTCCAATCAGATCCCTCCTTTCATCTTGCTGTGGTCCAATCAGATCGCGCCTTTCCTCCTGCTGTGGTCCAATCAGATCCCTCCTTTCCTCTTGCTGTGGTCCAATCAGATCCCTCCTTTTATGCCACGGTCCAATCAGAGCTCTCCTTTCATCTTGCTGTGGTCCAATCAGATCGCTCCTTTCCTCCTGCTGTGTTCCAATCAGATCCCTCCTTTCCTCTTGCTGTGGTCCAATCAGATCCCTCCTTTAATGCCACGGTCCAATCAGAGCTCTCCTTTCATCTTGCTGTGGTCCAATCAGATCGCTCCTTTCCTCCTGCTGTGGTCCAATCAGATCCCTCCTTTCCTCTTGCTGTGGTCCAATCAGATCCCTCCTTTTATGCCACGGTCCAATCAGAGCTCTCCTTTCATCTTGCTGTGGTCCAATCAGATCGCTCCTTTCCTCCTGCTGTGGTCCAATCAGATCCCTCCTTTCATCTTGCTGTGGTCCAATCAGATCGCTCCTTTCCTCCTGCTGTGGTCCAATCAGATCCCTCCTTTCCTCTTGCTGTGGTCCAATCAGATCCCTCCTTTTATGCCACGGTCCAATCAGAGCTCTCCTTTCATCTTGCTGTGGTCCAATCAGATCGCTCCTTTCCTCCTGCTGTGGTCCAATCAGATCCCTCCTTTCCTCTTGCTGTGGTCCAATCAGATCCCTCCTTTTATGCCATGGTCCAATCAGAGCTCTCCTTTCATCTTGCTGTGGTCCAATCAGATCGCTCCTTTCCTCCTGCTGTGGTCCAATCAGATCCCTCCTTTCCTCTTGCTGTGGTCCAATCAGATCCCTCCTTTTATGCCACGGTCCAATCAGAGCTCTCCTTTCATCTTGCTGTGGTCCAATAAGATCGCTCCTTTCCTCCTGCTGTGGTCCAATCAGATCCCTCCTTTTATGCCACGGTCCAATCAGAGCTCTCATTTCATCTTGCTGTGGTCCAATCAGATCGCTCCTTTCCTCCTGCTGTGTTCCAAAAAGATCCTTCCTTTCCTCTTGCTGTGGTCCAATCAGATCCCTCCTTTTATGCCACAGTCCAATCAGAGCTCTCCTTTCATCTTGCTGTGGTCCAATCAGATCGCTCCTTTCCTCCTGCTGTGGTCCAATCAGATCCCTCCTTTTATGCCACGGTCCAATCAGAGCTCTCCTTTCATCTTGCTGTCGTCCAATCAAATCGCTCCTTTTCTCCTGCTCTGGTCCAATCAGAGCTCTCCTTTCATCTTGCTGTGGTCCAATCAGATTGCTCCTTTCCTCCTGCTGTGGTCCAATCAGATCCCTCCTTTCCTCTTGCTGTGGTCCAATCAGATCCCTCCTTTTATGCCACGGTCCAATCAGAGCTCTCCTTTCATCTTGCTGTGGTCCAATCAGATCGCTCCTTTCCTCCTGCTGTGTTCCAATCAGATCCCTCCTTTCCTCTTGCTGTGGTCCAATCAGATCGCTCCTTTTCTCCTGCTGTGGTCCAATCAGAGCTCTCCTTTCATCTTGCTGTGGTCCAATCACATCGCTCCTTTCCTACTGCTGTGGTCCAATCAGATCTCTCCTTTCCTCTTGCTGTGGTCCAATCAGATCCCTCCTTTTATCCCACGGTCCAATCAGAGCTCTCCTTTCATCTTGCTGTCGTCCAATCAGATCGCTCCTTTCCTCCTGCTGTGGTCCAATCAGATCCCTCCTTTCCTCTTGCTGTGGTCCAATCAGATCCCTCCTTTTATGCCACGGTCCAATCAGAGCTCTCCTTTCATCTTGCTGTGGTCCAATCAGATCGCTCCTTTCCTGCTGCTGTGGTCCAATCAGATCCCTCCTTTCCTCTTGCTGTGGTCCAATCAGATCCCTCCTTTTATGCCACGGTCCAATCAGAGCGCTCCTTTCATCTTGCTGTGGTCCAATCAGATCGCTCCTTTCCTCCTGCTGTGGTCCAATCAGATCCCTCCTTTTATGCCACGGTCCAATCAGAGCTCTCCTTTCATCTTGCTGTCGTCCAATCAGATCGCTCCTTTTCTCCTGCTGTGGTCCAATCAGAGCTCTCCTTTCATCTTGCTGTGGTCCAATCAGATCGCGCCTTTCCTCCTGCTGTGGTCCAATCAGATCCCTCCTTTCCTCTTGCTGTGGTCCAATCAGATCCCTCCTTTTATGCCACGGTCAAATCAGAGCTCTCCTTTCATCTTGCTGTGGTCCAATCAGATCGCTCCTTTCCTCCTGCTGTGTTCCAATCAGATCCCTCCTTTCCTCTTGCTGTGGTCCAATCAGATCCCTCCTTTTATGCCACGGTCCAATCAGAGCTCTCCTTTCATCTTGCTGTGGTCCAATCAGATCGCTCCTTTCCTCCTGCTGTGGTCCAATCAGATCCCTCCTTTCATCTTGCTGTGGTCCAATCAGATCGCTCCTTTCCTCCTGCTGTGGTCCAATCAGATCCCTCCTTTCCTCTTGCTGTGGTCCAATCAGATCCCTCCTTTTATGCCACGGTCCAATCAGAGCTCTCCTTTCATCTTGCTGTGGTCCAATCAGATCGCTCCTTTCCTCCTGCTGTGGTCCAATCAGATCCCTCCTTTCCTCTTGCTGTGGTCCAATCAGATCCCTCCTTTTATGCCACGGTCCAATCAGAGCTCTCCTTTCATCTTGCTGTGGTCCAATCAGATCGCTCCTTTCCTCCTGCTGTGGTCCAATCAGATCCCTCCTTTCCTCTTGCTGTGGTCCAATCAGATCCCTCCTTTTATGCCACGGTCCAATCAGAGCTCTCCTTTCATCTTGCTGTGGTCCAATAAGATCGCTCCTTTCCTCCTGCTGTGGTCCAATCAGATCCCTCCTTTTATGCCACGGTCCAATCAGAGCTCTCCTTTCATCTTGCTGTGGTCCAATCAGATCGCTCCTTTCCTCCTGCTGTGTTCCAATCAGATCCTTCCTTTCCTCTTGCTGTGGTCCAATCAGATCCCTACTTTTATGCCACAGTCCAATCAGAGCTCTCCTTTCATCTTGCTGTGGTCCAATCAGATCGCTCCTTTCCTCCTGCTGTGGTCCAATCAGATCCCTCCTTTTATGCCACGGTCCAATCAGAGCTCTCCTTTCATCTTGCTGTCGTCCAATCAAATCGCTCCTTTTCTCCTGCTCTGGTCCAATCAGAGCTCTCCTTTCATCTTGCTGTGGTCCAATCAGATTGCTCCTTTCCTCCTGCTGTGGTCCAATCAGATCCCTCCTTTCCTCTTGCTGTGGTCCAATCAGATCCCTCCTTTAATGCCACGGTCCAATCAGAGCTCTCCTTTCATCTTGCTGTGGTCCAATCAGATCGCTCCTTTCCTCCTGCTGTGTTCCAATCAGATCCCTCCTTTCCTCTTGCTGTGGTCCAATCAGATCGCTCCTTTTCTCCTGCTGTGGTCCAATCAGAGCTCTCCTTTCATCTTGCTGTGGTCCAATCACATCGCTCCTTTCCTACTGCTGTGGTCCAATCAGATCTCTCCTTTCCTCTTGCTGTGGTCCAATCAGATCCCTCCTTTTATCCCACGGTCCAATCAGAGCTCTCCTTTCATCTTGCTGTCGTCCAATCAGATCGCTCCTTTCCTCCTGCTGTGGTCCAATCAGATCCCTCCTTTCCTCTTGCTGTGGTCCAATCAGATCCCTCCTTTTATGCCACGGTCCAATCAGAGCTCTCCTTTCATCTTGCTGTGGTCCAATCAGATCGCTCCTTTCCTGCTGCTGTGGTCCAATCAGATCCCTCCTTTCCTCTTGCTGTGGTCCAATCAGATCCCTCCTTTTATGCCACGGTCCAATCAGAGCGCTCCTTTCATCTTGCTGTGGTCCAATCAGATCGCTCCTTTCCTCCTGCTGTGGTCCAATCAGATCCCTCCTTTTATGCCACGGTCCAATCAGAGCTCTCCTTTCATCTTGCTGTCGTCCAATCAGATCGCTCCTTTTCTCCTGCTGTGGTCCAATCAGAGCTCTCCTTTCATCTTGCTGTGGTCCAATCAGATCGCGCCTTTCCTCCTGCTGTGGTCCAATCAGATCCCTCCTTTCCTCTTGCTGTGGTCCAATCAGATCCCTCCTTTTATGCCACGGTCCAATCAGAGCTCTCCTTTCATCTTGCTGTGGTCCAATCAGATCGCTCCTTTCCTCCTGCTGTGTTCCAATCAGATCCCTCCTTTCCTCTTGCTGTGGTCCAATCAGATCCCTCCTTTTATGCCACGGTCCAATCAGAGCTCTCCTTTCATCTTGCTGTGGTCCAATCAGATCGCTCCTTTCCTCCTGCTGTGGTCCAATCAGATCCCTCCTTTTATGCCACGGTCCAATCAGAGCTCTCCTTTCATCTTGCTGTCGTCCAATCAGATCGCTCCTTTTCTCCTGCTGTGGTCCAATCAGAGCTCTCCTTTCATCTTGCTGTGGTCCAATCAGATCGCTCCTTTCCTCCTGCTGTGGTCCAATCAGATCCCTCCTTTCCTCTTGCTGTGGTCCAATCAGATCCCTCCTTTTATGCCACGGTCCAATCAGAGCTCTCCTTTCATCTTGCTGTCGTCCAATCAAATCGCTCCTTTTCTCCTGCTGTGGTCCTATCAGAGCTCTCCTTTCATCTTGCTGTGGTCCAATCAGATTGCTCCTTTCCTCCTGCTGTGGTCCAATCAGATCCCTCCATTCCTCTTGCTGTGGTCCAATCAGATCCCTCCTTTTATGCCACGGTCCAATCAGAGCTCTCCTTTCATCTTGCTGTGGTCCAATCAGATCGCTCCTTTTCTCCTGCTGTGTTCCAATCAGATCCCTCCTTTCCTCTTGCTGTGGTCCAATTAGATCGCTCCTTTTCTCCTGCTGTGGTCCAATCAGAGCTCTCCTTTCATCTTGCTGTGGTCCAATCAGATCGCTCCTTTCCTCCTGCTGTGGTCCAATCAGATCCCTCCTTTCCTCTTGCTGTGGTCCAATCAGATCCCTCCTTTTATCCCACGGTCCAATCAGAGCTCTCCTTTCATCTTGCTGTCGTCCAATCAGATCGCTCCTTTCCTCCTGCTGTGGTCCAATCAGATCCCTCCTTTCCTCTTGCTGTGGTCCAATCAGATCCCTCCTTTTATGCCACGGTCCAATCAGAGCTCTCCTTTCATCTTGCTGTGGTCCAATCAGATCGCTCCTTTCCTCCTGCTGTGGTCCAATCAGATCCCTCCTTTCCTCTTGCTGTGGTCCAATCAGATCCCTCCTTTTATGCCACGGTCCAATCAGAGCTCTCCTTTCATCTTGCTGTGGTCCAATCAGATCGCCCCTTTCCTCCTGCTGTGGTCCAATCAGATCCCTCCTTTTATGCCACGGTCCAATCAGAGCTCTCCTTTCATCTTGCTGTCGTCCAATCAGATCGCTCCTTTTCTCCTGCTGTGGTCCAATCAGAGCTCTACTTTCATCTTGCTGTGGTCCAATCAGATCCCTCCTTTACTCCTGCTGTGGTCCAATCAGAGCTCTCCTTTCATCTTGCTGTGGTCCAATCAGATCGCTCCTATCCTCCTGCTGTGGTCCAATCAGATCCCTCCTTTCCTCTTGCTGTTGTCCAATCAGATCCCTCCTTTTATGCCACGGTCCAATCAGAGCTCTCCTTTCATCTTGCTGTGGTCCAATCAGATCGCTCCTTTCTTCCTGCTGTGGTCCACTCAGATCCCTCCTTTCCTCTTGCTGTGGTCCAATCAGATCCCTCCTTTTATGCTACGGTCGAATCAGAGCTCTCCTTTCATCTTGCTGTGGTCCAATCAGATCGCTCCTTTCCTCCTGCTATGGTCCAATCAGATCCCTCCTTTCCTCTTGCTGTGGTCCAATCAGATCCCTCCTTTTATGCCACGGTCCAATCAGAGCTCTCCTTTCATCTTGCTGTGGTCCAATCAGATCGCTCCTTTCCTCCTGCTGTGGTCCAATCAGATCCGTCCTTTCCTCTTGCTGTGGTCCAATCAGATCCCTCCTTTTATGCCACGGTCCAATCAGAGCTCTCCTTTCATCTTGCTGTGGTCCAATGAGATCGCTCCTTTCCTCCTGCTGTGGTCCAATCAGATCCCTCCTTTTATGCCACGGTCCAATCAGAGCTCTCCTTTCATTTTGCTGTCGTCCAATCAGATCGCTCCTTTTCTCCTGCTGTGGTCCAATCAGATCCCTCCTTTCATCTTGCTGTGGTCCAATCAGATCGCGCCTTTCCTCCTGCTGTGGTCCAATCAGATCCCTCCTTTCCTCTTGCTGTGGTCCAATCAGATCCCTCCTTTTATGCCACGGTCCAATCAGAGCTCTCCTTTCATCTTGCTGTGGTCCAATCAGATCGCTCCTTTCCTCCTGCTGTGTTCCAATCAGATCCCTCCTTTCCTCTTGCTGTGGTCCAATCAGATCCCTCCTTTTATGCCACGGTCCAATCAGAGCTCTCCTTTCATCTTGCTGTGGTCCAATCAGATCGCTCCTTTCCTCCTGCTGTGGTCCAATCAGATCCCTCCTTTTATGCCACGGTCCAATCAGAGCTCTCCTTTCATCTTGCTGTCGTCCAATCAGATCGCTCCTTTTCTCCTGCTGTGGTCCAATCAGAGCTCTCCTTTCATCTTGCTGTGGTCCAATCAGATCGCTCCTTTCCTCCTGCTGTGGTCCAATCAGATCCCTCTTTTCCTCTTGCTGTGGTCCAATCAGATCCCTCCTTTTATGCCACGGTCCAATCAGAGCTCTCCTTTCATCTTGCTGTGGTCCAATCAGATCGCTCCTTTCCTCCTGCTGTGGTCCAATCAGATCCCTCCTTTTATGCCACGGTCCAATCAGAGCTCTCCTTTCATCTTGCTGTGGTCCAATCAGATCGCTCCTTTTCTCCTGCTGTGGTCCAATCAGATCCCTCCTTTCATCTTGCTGTGGTCCAATCAGATCGCGCCTTTCCTCCTGCTGTGGTCCAATCAGATCCCTCCTTTCCTCTTGCTGTGGTCCAATCAGATCCCTCCTTTTATGCCACGGTCCAATCAGAGCTCTCCTTTCATCTTGCTGTGGTCCAATAAGATCGCTCCTTTCCTCCTGCTGTGGTCCAATCAGATCCCTCCTTTTATGCCACGGTCCAATCAGAGCTCTCCTTTCATCTTGCTGTGGTCCAATCAGATCGCTCCTTTCCTCCTGCTGTGTTCCAATCAGATCCTTCCTTTCCTCTTGCTGTGGTCCAATCAGATCCCTCCTTTTATGCCACAGTCCAATCAGAGCTCTCCTTTCATCTTGCTGTGGTCCAATCAGATCGCTCCTTTCCTCCTGCTGTGGTCCAATCAGATCCCTCCTTTTATGCCACGGTCCAATCAGAGCTCTCCTTTCATCTTGCTGTCGTCCAATCAGATCGCTCCTTTTCTCCTGCTGTGGTCCAATCAGAGCTCTCCTTTCATCTTGCTGTGGTCCAATCAGATCGCTCCTTTCCTCCTGCTGTTGTCCAATCAGATCCCTCCTTTCCTCTTGCTGTGGTCCAATCAGATCGCTCCTTTTATGCCAGGGTCCAATCAGAGCTCTCCTTTCATCTTGCTGTGGTCCAATCAGATCGCTCCTTTCCTCCTGCTGTGTTCCAATCAGATCCCTCCTTTCCTCTTGCTGTGGTCCAATCAGATCCCTCCTTTTATGCCACGGTCCAATCAGAGCTCTCCTTTCATCTTGCTGTGGTCCAATCAGATCGCTCCTTTCCTCCTGCTGTGGTCCAATCAGATCCCTCCTTTCCTCTTGCTGTGGTCCAATCAGATCCCTCCTTTTATGCCACGGTCCAATCAGAGCTCTCCTTTCATCTTGCTGTGGTCCAATCAGATCGCTCCTTTCCTCCTGCTGTGGTCCAATCAGATCCCTCCTTTCATCTTGCTGTGGTCCAATCAGATCGCTCCTTTCCTCCTGCTGTGGTCCAATCAGATCCCTCCTTTCCTCTTGCTGTGGTCCAATCAGATCCCTCCTTTTATGCCACGGTCCAATCAGAGCTCTCCTTTCATCTTGCTGTGGTCCAATCAGATCGCTCCTTTCCTCCTGCTGTGGTCCAATCAGATCCCTCCTTTCCTCTTGCTGTGGTCCAATCAGATCCCTCCTTTTATGCCACGGTCCAATCAGAGCTCTCCTTTCATCTTGCTGTGGTCCAATCAGATCGCTCCTTTCCTCCTGCTGTGGTCCAATCAGATCCCTCCTTTCCTCTTGCTGTGGTCCAATCAGATCCCTCCTTTTATGCCACGGTCCAATCAGAGCTCTCCTTTCATCTTGCTGTGGTCCAATAAGATCGCTCCTTTCCTCCTGCTGTGGTCCAATCAGATCCCTCCTTTTATGCCACGGTCCAATCAGAGCTCTCCTTTCATCTTGCTGTGGTCCAATCAGATCGCTCCTTTCCTCCTGCTGTGTTCCAATCAGATCCTTCCTTTCCTCTTGCTGTGGTCCAATCAGATCCCTCCTTTTATGCCACAGTCCAATCAGAGCTCTCCTTTCATCTTGCTGTGGTCCAATCAGATCGCTCCTTTCCTCCTGCTGTGGTCCAATCAGATCCCTCCTTTTATGCCACGGTCCAATCAGAGCTCTCCTTTCATCTTGCTGTCGTCCAATCAAATCGCTCCTTTTCTCCTGCTCTGGTCCAATCAGAGCTCTCCTTTCATCTTGCTGTGGTCCAATCAGATTGCTCCTTTCCTCCTGCTGTGGTCCAATCAGATCCCTCCTTTCCTCTTGCTGTGGTCCAATCAGATCCCTCCTTTTATGCCACGGTCCAATCAGAGCTCTCCTTTCATCTTGCTGTGGTCCAATCAGATCGCTCCTTTCCTCCTGCTGTGTTCCAATCAGATCCCTCCTTTCCTCTTGCTGTGGTCCAATCAGATCGCTCCTTTTCTCCTGCTGTGGTCCAATCAGAGCTCTCCTTTCATCTTGCTGTGGTCCAATCACATCGCTCCTTTCCTACTGCTGTGGTCCAATCAGATCTCTCCTTTCCTCTTGCTGTGGTCCAATCAGATCCCTCCTTTTATCCCACGGTCCAATCAGAGCTCTCCTTTCATCTTGCTGTCGTCCAATCAGATCGCTCCTTTCCTCCTGCTGTGGTCCAATCAGATCCCTCCTTTCCTCTTGCTGTGGTCCAATCAGATCCCTCCTTTTATGCCACGGTCCAATCAGAGCTCTCCTTTCATCTTGCTGTGGTCCAATCAGATCGCTCCTTTCCTCCTGCTGTGGTCCAATCAGATCCCTCCTTTCCTCTTGCTGTGGTCCAATCAGATCCCTCCTTTTATGCCACGGTGCAATCAGAGCGCTCCTTTCATCTTGCTGTGGTCCAATCAGATCGCTCCTTTCCTCCTGCTGTGGTCCAATCAGATCCCTCCTTTTATGCCACGGTCCAATCAGAGCTCTCCTTTCATCTTGCTGTCGTCCAATCAGATCGCTCCTTTTCTCCTGCTGTGGTCCAATCAGAGCTCTCCTTTCATCTTGCTGTGGTCCAATCAGATCACGCCTTTCCTCCTGCTGTGGTCCAATCAGATCCCTCCTTTCCTCTTGCTGTGGTCCAATCAGATCCCTCCTTTTATGCCACGGTCCAATCAGAGCTCTCCTTTCATCTTGCTGTGATCCAATCAGATCGCTCCTTTCCTCCTGCTGTGTTCCAATCAGATCCCTCCTTTCCTCTTGCTGTGGTCCAATCAGATCCCTCCTTTTATGCCACGGTCCAATCAGAGCTCTCCTTTCATCTTGCTGTGGTCCAATCAGATCGCTCCTTTCCTCCTGCTGTGTTCCAATCAGATCGCTCCTTTCCTCCTGCTGTGTTCCAATCAGATCCCTCCTTTCCTCTTGCTGTGGTCCAATCAGATCCCTCCTTTTATGCCACGGTCCAATCAGAGCTCTCCTTTCATCTTGCTGTGGTCCAATAAGATCGCTCCTTTCCTCCTGCTGTGGTCCAATCAGATCCCTCCTTTTATGCCACGGTCCAATCAGAGCTCTCCTTTCATCTTGCTGTGGTCCAATCAGATCGCTCCTTTCCTCCTGCTGTGTTCCAATCAGATCCTTCCTTTCCTCTTGCTGTGGTCCAATCAGATCCCTCCTTTTATGCCACAGTCCAATCAGAGCTCTCCTTTCATCTTGCTGTGGTCCAATCAGATCGCTCCTTTCCTCCTGCTGTGGTCCAATCAGATCCCTCCTTTTATGCCACGGTCCAATCAGAGCTCTCCTTTCATCTTGCTGTCGTCCAATCAAATCGCTCCTTTTCTCCTGCTGTGGTCCTATCAGAGCTCTCCTTTCATCTTGCTGTGGTCCAATCAGATTGCTCCTTTCCTCCTGCTGTGGTCCAATCAGATCCCTCCTTTCCTCTTGCTGTGGTCCAATCAGATCCCTCCTTTTATGCCACGGTCCAATCAGAGCTCTCCTTTCATCTTGCTGTGGTCCAATCAGATCGCTCCTTTTCTCCTGCTGTGGTCCAATCAGAGCTCTCCTTTCATCTTGCTGTGGTCCAATCAGATCGCTCCTTTCCTCCTGCTGTGGTCCAATCAGATCCCTCCTTTTATGCCACGGTCCAATCAGAGCTCTCCTTTCATCTTGCTGTGGTCCAATCAGATCGCTCCTTTCCTCCTGCTGTGGTCCAATCAGATCCCTCCTTTTATGCCACGGTCCAATCAGATCCCTCCTTTTATGCCACGGTCCAATCAGAGCTCTCCTTTCATCTTGCTGTGGTCCAATCAGATCGCTCCTTTCCTCTTGCTGTGGTCCAATCAGATCCCTCCTTTTATGCCACGGTCCAATCAGAGCTCTCCTTTCATCTTGCTGTCGTCCAATCAGATCGCTCCTTTTCTCCTGCTGTGGTCCAATCAGAGCTCTCCTTTCATCTTGCTGTGGTCCAATCAGATCGCTCCTTTCCTCCTGCTGTGTTCCAATCAGATCCCTCCTTTCCTCTTGCTGTGGTCCAATCAGATCCCTCCTTTTATGCCACGGTCCAATCAGAGCTCTCCTTTCATCTTGCTGTGGTCCAATCGATCGCTCCTTTCCTCCTGCTGTGGTCCAATCAGATCCCTCCTTTTATGCCACTGTCCAATCAGAGCTCTCCTTTCATCTTGCTGTCGTCCAATCAGATCGCTCATTTTCTCTTGCTGTGGTCCAATCAGAGCTCTCCTTTCATCTTGCTGTGGTCCAATCAGATCGCTCCTTTCCTCCTGCTGTGGTCCAATCAGATCCCTCCTTTCCTCTTGCTGTGGTCCAATCAGATCCCTCCTTTTATGCCACGGTCCAATCAGAGCTCTCCTTTCATCTTGCTGTGGTCCAATCAGATCGCTCCTTTCCTCCTGCTGTGGTCCAATCAGATCCCTCCTTTCCTCTTGCTGTGGTCCAATCAGATCCCTCCTTTTATGCCACGGTCCAATCAGAGCTCTCCTTTCATCTTGCTGTGGTCCAATCAGATCGCTCCTTTCCTCCTGCTGTGGTCCAATCAGATCCCTCCTTTCCTCTTGCTGTGGTCCAATCAGATCCCTCCTTTTATGCCACGGTCCAATCAGAGTTCTCCTTTCATCTTGCTGTGGTCCAATCAGATCGCTCCTTTCCTCCTGCTGTGGTCCAATCAGATCCCTCCTTTCCTCTTGCTGTGGTCCAATCAGATCCCTCCTTTTATGCCACGGTCCAATCAGAGCTCTCCTTTCATCTTGCTGTGGTCCAATAAGATCGCTCCTTTCCTCCTGCTGTGGTCCAATCAGATCCCTCCTTTTATGCCACGGTCCAATCAGAGCTCTCCTTTCATCTTGCTGTGGTCCAATCAGATCGCTGCTTTCCTCCTGCTGTGTTCCAATCAGATCCTTCCTTTCCTCTTGCTGTGGTCCAATCAGATCCCTCCTTTTATGCCACAGTCCAATCAGAGCTCTCCTTTCATCTTGCTGTGGTCCAATCAGATCGCTCCTTTCCTCCTGCTGTGGTCCAATCAGATCCCTCCTTTTATGCCACGGTCCAATCAGAGCTCTCCTTTCATCTTGCTGTCGTCCAATCAAATCGCTCCTTTTCTCCTGCTCTGGTCCAATCAGAGCTCTCCTTTCATCTTGCTGTGGTCCAATCAGATTGCTCCTTTCCTCCTGCTGTGGTCCAATCAGATCCCTCCTTTCCTCTTGCTGTGGTCCAATCAGATCCCTCCTTTTATGCCACGGTCCAATCAGAGCTCTCCTTTCATCTTGCTGTGGTCCAATCAGATCGCTCCTTTCCTCCTGCTGTGTTCCAATCAGATCCCTCCTTTCCTCTTGCTGTGGTCCAATCAGATCGCTCCTTTTCTCCTGCTGTGGTCCAATCAGAGCTCTCCTTTCATCTTGCTGTGGTCCAATCAGATCGCTCCTTTCCTACTGCTGTGGTCCAATCAGATCTCTCCTTTCCTCTTGCTGTGGTCCAATCAGATCCCTCCTTTTATCCCACGGTCCAATCAGAGCTCTCCTTTCATCTTGCTGTCGTCCAATCAGATCGCTCCTTTCCTCCTGCTGTGGTCCAATCAGATCCCTCCTTTCCTCTTGCTGTGGTCCAATCAGATCCCTCCTTTTATGCCACGGTCCAATCAGAGCTCTCCTTTCATCTTGCTGTGGTCCAATCAGATCGCTCCTTTCCTCCTGCTGTGGTCCAATCAGATCCCTCCTTTCCTCTTGCTGTGGTCCAATCAGATCCCTCCTTTTATGCCACAGTCCAATCAGAGCGCTCCTTTCATCTTGCTGTGGTCCAATCAGATCGCTCCTTTCCTCCTGCTGTGGTCCAATCAGATCCCTCCTTTTATGCCACGGTCCAATCAGAGCTCTCCTTTCATCTTGCTGTCGTCCAATCAGATCGCTCCTTTTCTCCTGCTGTGGTCCAATCAGAGCTCTCCTTTCATCTTGCTGTGGTCCAATCAGATCGCTCCTTTCCTCCTGCTGTGGTCCAATCAGATCCCTCCTTTCCTCTTGCTGTGGTCCAATCAGATCCCTCCTTTTATGCCACGGTCCAATCAGAGCTCTCCTTTCATCTTGCTGTGGTCCAATCAGATCGCTCCTTTCCTCCTGCTGTGGTCCAATCAGATCCCTCCTTTCCTCTTGCTGTGGTCCAATCAGATCGCTCCTTTCCTCCTGCTGTGGTCCAATCAGATCCCTCCTTTCCTCTTGCTGTGGTCCAATCAGATCCCTCCTTTTATGCCACGGTCCAATCAGAGCTCTCCTTTCATCTTGCTGTGGTCCAATCAGATCGCTCCTTTCCTCCTGCTGTGGTCCAATCAGATCCCTCCTTTCCTCTTGCTGTGGTCCAATCAGATCCCTCCTTTTATGCCACGGTCCAATCAGAGCTCTCCTTTCATCTTGCTGTGGTCCAATCAGATCGCTCCTTTCCTCCTGCTGTGTTCCAATCAGATCCCTCCTTTCCTCTTGCTGTGGTCCAATCAGATCCCTCCTTTTATGCCACGGTCCAATCAGAGCTCTCCTTTCATCTTGCTGTGGTCCAATAAGATCGCTCCTTTCCTCCTGCTGTGGTCCAATCAGATCCCTCCTTTTATGCCACGGTCCAATCAGAGCTCTCATTTAATCTTGCTGTGGTCCAATCAGATCGCTCCTTTCCTCCTGCTGTGTTCCAATCAGATCCTTCCTTTCCTCTTGCTGTGGTCCAATCAGATCCCTCCTTTTATGCCACAGTCCAATCAGAGCTCTCCTTTCATCTTGCTGTGGTCCAATCAGATCGCTCCTTTCCTCCTGCTGTGGTCCAATCAGATCCCTCCTTTTATGCCACGGTCCAATCAGAGCTCTCCTTTCATCTTGCTGTCGTCCAATCAAATCTCTCCTTTTCTCCTGCTATGGTCCTATCAGAGCTCTCCTTTCCTCTTGCTGTGGTCCAATCAGATTGCTCCTTTCCTCCTGCTGTGGTCCAATCAGATCCCTCCTTTCCTCTTGCTGTGGTCCAATCAGATCCCTCCTTTTATGCCACGGTCCAATCAGAGCTCTCCTTTCATCTTGCTGTGGTCCAATCAGATCGCTCCTTTTCTCCTGCTGTGGTCCAATCAGAGCTCTCCTTTCATCTTGCTGTGGTCCAATCAGAGCTCTCCTTTCCTCCTGCTGTGGTCCAATCAGATCCCTCCTTTCCTCTTGCTGTGGTCCAATCAGATCCCTCCTTTTATCCCACGGTCCAATCAGAGCTCTCCTTTCATCTTGCTGTGGTCCAATCAGATCGCTCCTTTCCTCCTGCTGTGGTCCAATCAGATCCCTCCTTTCCTCTTGCTGTGGTCCAATCAGATCCCTCCCTTTATGCCACGGTCCAATCAGAGCTCTCCTTTCATCTTGCTGTGGTCCAATCAGATTGCTCCTTTCCTCCTGCTGTGGTCCAATCATATCCCTCCTTTCCTCTTGCTGTGGTCCAATCAGATCCCTCCTTTTATGCCACGGTCCAATCAGAGCTCTCCTTTCATCTTGCTGTGGTCCAATCAGATCGCTCCTTTCCTCCTGCTGTGGTCCAATCAGATCCCTCCTTTTATGCCACGGTCCAATCAGAGCTCTCCTTTCATCTTGCTGTCGTCCAATCAGATCGCTCCTTTTCTCCTGCTGTGGTCCAATCAGAGCTCTCCTTTCATCTTGCTGTGGTCCAATCAGATCGCTCCTTTCCTCCTGCTGTGGTCCAATCAGATCCCTCCTTTCCTCTTGCTGTGGTCCAATCAGATCCCTCCTTTTATGCCACGGTCCAATCAGAGCTCTCCTTTCATCTTGCTGTGGTCCAATCAGATCGCTCCTTTCCTCCTGCTGTGGTCCAATCAGATCCCTCCTTTCCTCTTGCTGTGGTCCAATCAGATCGCTCCTTTCCTCCTGCTGTGGTCCAATCAGATCCCTCCTTTCCTCTTGCTGTGGTCCAATCAGATCCCTCCTTTTATGCCACGGTCCAATCAGAGCTCTCCTTTCATCTTGCTGTGGTCCAATCAGATCGCTCCTTTCCTCCTGCTGTGGTCCAATCAGATCCCTCCTTTCCTCTTGCTGTGGTCCAATCAGATCCCTCCTTTTATGCCACGGTCCAATCAGAGCTCTCCTTTCATCTTGCTGTGGTCCAATCAGATCGCTCCTTTCCTCCTGCTGTGTTCCAATCAGATCCCTCCTTTCCTCTTGCTGTGGTCCAATCAGATCCCTCCTTTTATGCCACGGTCCAATCAGAGCTCTCCTTTCATCTTGCTGTGGTCCAATAAGATCGCTCCTTTCCTCCTGCTGTGGTCCAATCAGATCCCTCCTTTTATGCCACGGTCCAATCAGAGCTCTCATTTAATCTTGCTGTGGTCCAATCAGATCGCTCCTTTCCTCCTGCTGTGTTCCAATCAGATCCTTCCTTTCCTCTTGCTGTGGTCCAATCAGATCCCTCCTTTTATGCCACAGTCCAATCAGAGCTCTCCTTTCATCTTGCTGTGGTCCAATCAGATCGCTCCTTTCCTCCTGCTGTGGTCCAATCAGATCCCTCCTTTTATGCCACGGTCCAATCAGAGCTCTCCTTTCATCTTGCTGTCGTCCAATCAAATCTCTCCTTTTCTCCTGCTATGGTCCTATCAGAGCTCTCCTTTCCTCTTGCTGTGGTCCAATCAGATTGCTCCTTTCCTCCTGCTGTGGTCCAATCAGATCCCTCCTTTCCTCTTGCTGTGGTCCAATCAGATCCCTCCTTTTATGCCACGGTCCAATCAGAGCTCTCCTTTCATCTTGCTGTGGTCCAATCAGATCGCTCCTTTTCTCCTGCTGTGGTCCAATCAGAGCTCTCCTTTCATCTTGCTGTGGTCCAATCAGAGCTCTCCTTTCCTCCTGCTGTGGTCCAATCAGATCCCTCCTTTCCTCTTGCTGTGGTCCAATCAGATCCCTCCTTTTATCCCACGGTCCAATCAGAGCTCTCCTTTCATCTTGCTGTGGTCCAATCAGATCGCTCCTTTCCTCCTGCTGTGGTCCAATCAGATCCCTCCTTTCCTCTTGCTGTGGTCCAATCAGATCCCTCCCTTTATGCCACGGTCCAATCAGAGCTCTCCTTTCATCTTGCTGTGGTCCAATCAGATTGCTCCTTTCCTCCTGCTGTGGTCCAATCATATCCCTCCTTTCCTCTTGCTGTGGTCCAATCAGATCCCTCCTTTTATGCCACGGTCCAATCAGAGCTCTCCTTTCATCTTGCTGTGGTCCAATCAGATCGCTCCTTTCCTCCTGCTGTGGTCCAATCAGATCCCTCCTTTTATGCCACGGTCCAATCAGAGCTCTCCTTTCATCTTGCTGTCGTCCAATCAGATCGCTCCTTTTCTCCTGCTGTGGTCCAATCAGAGCTCTCCTTTCATCTTGCTGTGGTCCAATCAGATCGCTCCTTTCCTCCTGCTGTGGTCCAATCAGATCCCTCCTTTCCTCTTGCTGTGGTCCAATCAGATCCCTCCTTTTATGCCACGGTCCAATCAGAGCTCTCCTTTCATCTTGCTGTGGTCCAATCAGATCGTTCCTTTCCTACTGCTGTGGTCCAATCAGATCCCTCCTTTCCTCTTGCTGTGGTCCAATCAGATCCCTCCTTTTATGCCACGGTCCAATCAGAGCTCTCCTTTCATCTTGCTGTGGTCCAATCAGATCCCTCCTTTCCTCCTGCTGTGTTCCAATCAGATCCCTCCTTTCCTCTTGCTGTGGTCCAATCAGATCCCTCCTTTTATGCCACGGTCCAATCAGAGCTCTCCTTTCATCTTGCTGTGGTCCAATCAGATCGCTCCTTTCCTCCTGCTGTGGTCCAATCAGATCCCCCCTTTTATGCCACGGTCCAATCAGAGCTCTCCTTTCATCTTGCTGTCGTCCAATTAGATCGCTCCTTTTCTCCTGCTGTGGTCCAATCAGAGCTCTCCTTTCATCTTGCTGTGGTCCAATCAGATCGCTCCTTTCCTCCTGCTGTGGTCCAATCAGATCCCTCCTTTCCTCTTGCTGTGGTCCAATCAGATCCCTCCTTTTATGCCACGGTCCAATCAGAGCTCTCCTTTCATCTTGCTGTGGTCCAATCAGATCGCTCCTTTCCTCCTGCTGTGTTCCAATCAGATCCCTCCTTTCCTCTTGCTGTGGTCCAATCAGATCCCTCCTTTTATGCCACGGTCCAATCAGAGCTCTCCTTTCATCTTGCTGTGGTCCAATCAGATCGCTCCTTTCCTACTGCTGTGTTCCAATCAGATCCTTCCTGTCCTCTTGCTGTGGTCCAATCAGATCCCTCCTTTTATGCCACAGTCCAATCAGAGCTCTCCTTTCATCTTGCTGTGGTCCAATCAGATCGCTCCTTTCCTCCTGCTGTGGTCCAATCATATCCCTCCTTTCCTCTTGCTGTGGTCCAATCAGAGCTCTCCTTTCCTCTTGCTGTGGTCCAATCAGATCCCTCCTTTTATCCCACGGTCCAATCAGAGCTCTCCTTTCATCTTGCTGTGGTCCAATCAGATCGCTACTTTCCTCCTGCTGTGATCCAATCAGATCCTTCCTTTCCTCTTGCTGTGGTCCAATCAGATCCCTCTTTTTATGCCACGGTTCAATCAGAGCTCTCCTTTCATCTTGCTGTGGTCCAATCAGATCGCTCCTTTCCTCCTGCTGTGGTCCAATCATATCGCTCCTTTTCTCCTGCTGTGGTCCAATCAGAGCTCTCCTTTCATCTTGCTGTGGTCCAATCAGATCGCTCCTTTCCTCCTGCTGTGGTCCAATCAGATCCCTCCTTTTATGCCACGGTCCAATCAGAGCTCTCCTTTCATCTTGCTGTGGTCCAATCAGATCGCTCCTTTCTTCCTGCTGTGGTCCACTCAGATCCCTCCTTTCCTCTTGCTGTGGTCCAATCAGATCCCTCCTTTTATGCTACGGTCGAATCAGAGCTCTCCTTTCATCTTGCTGTGGTCCAATCAGATCGCTCCTTTCCTCCTGCTATGGTCCAATCAGATCCCTCCTTTCCTCTTGCTGTGGTCCAATCAGATCCCTCCTTTTATGCCACGGTCCAATCAGAGCTCTCCTTTCATCTTGCTGTGGTCCAATCAGATCGCTCCTTTCCTCCTGCTGTGGTCCAATCAGATCCGTCCTTTCCTCTTGCTGTGGTCCAATCAGATCCCTCCTTTTATGCCACGGTCCAATCAGAGCTCTCCTTTCATCTTGCTGTGGTCCAATCAGATCGCTCCTTTCCTCCTGCTGTGGTCCAATCAGATCCCTCCTTTTATGCCACGGTCCAATCAGAGCTCTCCTTTCATTTTGCTGTCGTCCAATCAGATCGCTCCTTTTCTCCTGCTGTGGTCCAATCAGATCCCTCCTTTCATCTTGCTGTGGTCCAATCAGATCGCGCCTTTCCTCCTGCTGTGGTCCAATCAGATCCCTCCTTTCCTCTTGCTGTGGTCCAATCAGATCCCTCCTTTTATGCCACGGTCCAATCAGAGCTCTCCTTTCATCTTGCTGTGGTCCAATCAGATCGCTCCTTTCCTCCTGCTGTGTTCCAATCAGATCCCTCCTTTCCTCTTGCTGTGGTCCAATCAGATCCCTCCTTTTATGCCACGGTCCAATCAGAGCTCTCCTTTCATCTTGCTGTGGTCCAATCAGATCGCTCCTTTCCTCCTGCTGTGGTCCAATCAGATCCCTCCTTTTATGCCACGGTCCAATCAGAGCTCTCCTTTCATCTTGCTGTCGTCCAATCAGATCGCTCCTTTTCTCCTGCTGTGGTCCAATCAGAGCTCTCCTTTCATCTTGCTGTGGTCCAATCAGATCGCTCCTTTCCTCCTGCTGTGGTCCAATCAGATCCCTCTTTTCCTCTTGCTGTGGTCCAATCAGATCCCTCCTTTTATGCCACGGTCCAATCAGAGCTCTCCTTTCATCTTGCTGTGGTCCAATCAGATCGCTCCTTTCCTCCTGCTGTGGTCCAATCAGATCCCTCCTTTTATGCCGCGGTCCAATCAGAGCTCTCCTTTCATCTTGCTGTCGTCCAATCAGATCGCTCCTTTTCTCCTGCTGTGGTCCAATCAGATCCCTCCTTTCATCTTGCTGTGGTCCAATCAGATCGCTCCTTTCCTACTGCTGTGGTCCAATCAGATCTCTCCTTTCCTCTTGCTGTGGTCCAATCAGATCCCTCCTTTTATCCCACGGTCCAATCAGAGCTCTCCTTTCATCTTGCTGTCGTCCAATCAGATCGCTCCTTTCCTCCTGCTGTGGTCCAATCAGATCCCTCCTTTCCTCTTGCTGTGGTCCAATCAGATCCCTCCTTTTATGCCACGGTCCAATCAGAGCTCTCCTTTCATCTTGCTGTGGTCCAATCAGATCGCTCCTTTCCTCCTGCTGTGGTCCAATCAGATCCCTCCTTTCCTCTTGCTGTGGTCCAATCAGATCCCTCCTTTTATGCCACAGTCCAATCAGAGCGCTCCTTTCATCTTGCTGTGGTCCAATCAGATCGCTCCTTTCCTCCTGCTGTGGTCCAATCAGATCCCTCCTTTTATGCCACGGTCCAATCAGAGCTCTCCTTTCATCTTGCTGTCGTCCAATCAGATCGCTCCTTTTCTCCTGCTGTGGTCCAATCAGAGCTCTCCTTTCATCTTGCTGTGGTCCAATCAGATCGCTCCTTTCCTCCTGCTGTGGTCCAATCAGATCCCTCCTTTCCTCTTGCTGTGGTCCAATCAGATCCCTCCTTTTATGCCACGGTCCAATCAGAGCTCTCCTTTCATCTTGCTGTGGTCCAATCAGATCGCTCCTTTCCTCCTGCTGTGGTCCAATCAGATCCCTCCTTTCCTCTTGCTGTGGTCCAATCAGATCGCTCCTTTCCTCCTGCTGTGGTCCAATCAGATCCCTCCTTTCCTCTTGCTGTGGTCCAATCAGATCCCTCCTTTTATGCCACGGTCCAATCAGAGCTCTCCTTTCATCTTGCTGTGGTCCAATCAGATCGCTCCTTTCCTCCTGCTGTGGTCCAATCAGATCCCTCCTTTCCTCTTGCTGTTGTCCAATCAGATCCCTCCTTTTATGCCACGGTCCAATCAGAGCTCTCCTTTCATCTTGCTGTGGTCCAATCAGATCGCTCCTTTCCTCCTGCTGTGTTCCAATCAGATCCCTCCTTTCCTCTTGCTGTGGTCCAATCAGATCCCTCCTTTTATGCCACGGTCCAATCAGAGCTCTCCTTTCATCTTGCTGTGGTCCAATAAGATCGCTCCTTTCCTCCTGCTGTGGTCCAATCAGATCCCTCCTTTTATGCCACGGTCCAATCAGAGCTCTCATTTAATCTTGCTGTGGTCCAATCAGATCGCTCCTTTCCTCCTGCTGTGTTCCAATCAGATCCTTCCTTTCCTCTTGCTGTGGTCCAATCAGATCCCTCCTTTTATGCCACAGTCCAATCAGAGCTCTCCTTTCATCTTGCTGTGGTCCAATCAGATCGCTCCTTTCCTCCTGCTGTGGTCCAATCAGATCCCTCCTTTTATGCCACGGTCCAATCAGAGCTCTCCTTTCATCTTGCTGTCGTCCAATCAAATCTCTCCTTTTCTCCTGCTATGGTCCTATCAGAGCTCTCCTTTCCTCTTGCTGTGGTCCAATCAGATTGCTCCTTTCCTCCTGCTGTGGTCCAATCAGATCCCTCCTTTCCTCTTGCTGTGGTCCAATCAGATCCCTCCTTTTATGCCACGGTCCAATCAGAGCTCTCCTTTCATCTTGCTGTGGTCCAATCAGATCGCTCCTTTTCTCCTGCTGTGGTCCAATCAGAGCTCTCCTTTCATCTTGCTGTGGTCCAATCAGAGCTCTCCTTTCCTCCTGCTGTGGTCCAATCAGATCCCTCCTTTCCTCTTGCTGTGGTCCAATCAGATCCCTCCTTTTATCCCACGGTCCAATCAGAGCTCTCCTTTCATCTTGCTGTGGTCCAATCAGATCGCTCCTTTCCTCCTGCTGTGGTCCAATCAGATCCCTCCTTTCCTCTTGCTGTGGTCCAATCAGATCCCTCCCTTTATGCCACGGTCCAATCAGAGCTCTCCTTTCATCTTGCTGTGGTCCAATCAGATTGCTCCTTTCCTCCTGCTGTGGTCCAATCATATCCCTCCTTTCCTCTTGCTGTGGTCCAATCAGATCCCTCCTTTTATGCCACGGTCCAATCAGAGCTCTCCTTTCATCTTGCTGTGGTCCAATCAGATCGCTCCTTTCCTCCTGCTGTGGTCCAATCAGATCCCTCCTTTTATGCCACGGTCCAATCAGAGCTCTCCTTTCATCTTGCTGTCGTCCAATCAGATCGCTCCTTTTCTCCTGCTGTGGTCCAATCAGAGCTCTCCTTTCATCTTGCTGTGGTCCAATCAGATCGCTCCTTTCCTCCTGCTGTGGTCCAATCAGATCCCTCCTTTCCTCTTGCTGTGGTCCAATCAGATCCCTCCTTTTATGCCACGGTCCAATCAGAGCTCTCCTTTCATCTTGCTGTGGTCCAATCAGATCGCTCCTTTCCTCCTGCTGTGGTCCAATCAGATCCCTCCTTTCCTCTTGCTGTGGTCCAATCAGATCGCTCCTTTCCTCCTGCTGTGGTCCAATCAGATCCCTCCTTTCCTCTTGCTGTGGTCCAATCAGATCCCTCCTTTTATGCCACGGTCCAATCAGAGCTCTCCTTTCATCTTGCTGTGGTCCAATCAGATCGCTCCTTTCCTCCTGCTGTGGTCCAATCAGATCCCTCCTTTCCTCTTGCTGTGGTCCAATCAGATCCCTCCTTTTATGCCACGGTCCAATCAGAGCTCTCCTTTCATCTTGCTGTGGTCCAATCAGATCGCTCCTTTCCTCCTGCTGTGTTCCAATCAGATCCCTCCTTTCCTCTTGCTGTGGTCCAATCAGATCCCTCCTTTTATGCCACGGTCCAATCAGAGCTCTCCTTTCATCTTGCTGTGGTCCAATAAGATCGCTCCTTTCCTCCTGCTGTGGTCCAATCAGATCCCTCCTTTTATGCCACGGTCCAATCAGAGCTCTCATTTAATCTTGCTGTGGTCCAATCAGATCGCTCCTTTCCTCCTGCTGTGTTCCAATCAGATCCTTCCTTTCCTCTTGCTGTGGTCCAATCAGATCCCTCCTTTTATGCCACAGTCCAATCAGAGCTCTCCTTTCATCTTGCTGTGGTCCAATCAGATCGCTCCTTTCCTCCTGCTGTGGTCCAATCAGATCCCTCCTTTTATGCCACGGTCCAATCAGAGCTCTCCTTTCATCTTGCTGTCGTCCAATCAAATCTCTCCTTTTCTCCTGCTATGGTCCTATCAGAGCTCTCCTTTCCTCTTGCTGTGGTCCAATCAGATTGCTCCTTTCCTCCTGCTGTGGTCCAATCAGATCCCTCCTTTCCTCTTGCTGTGGTCCAATCAGATCCCTCCTTTTATGCCACGGTCCAATCAGAGCTCTCCTTTCATCTTGCTGTGGTCCAATCAGATCGCTCCTTTTCTCCTGCTGTGGTCCAATCAGAGCTCTCCTTTCATCTTGCTGTGGTCCAATCAGAGCTCTCCTTTCCTCCTGCTGTGGTCCAATCAGATCCCTCCTTTCCTCTTGCTGTGGTCCAATCAGATCCCTCCTTTTATCCCACGGTCCAATCAGAGCTCTCCTTTCATCTTGCTGTGGTCCAATCAGATCGCTCCTTTCCTCCTGCTGTGGTCCAATCAGATCCCTCCTTTCCTCTTGCTGTGGTCCAATCAGATCCCTCCCTTTATGCCACGGTCCAATCAGAGCTCTCCTTTCATCTTGCTGTGGTCCAATCAGATTGCTCCTTTCCTCCTGCTGTGGTCCAATCATATCCCTCCTTTCCTCTTGCTGTGGTCCAATCAGATCCCTCCTTTTATGCCACGGTCCAATCAGAGCTCTCCTTTCATCTTGCTGTGGTCCAATCAGATCGCTCCTTTCCTCCTGCTGTGGTCCAATCAGATCCCTCCTTTTATGCCACGGTCCAATCAGAGCTCTCCTTTCATCTTGCTGTCGTCCAATCAGATCGCTCCTTTTCTCCTGCTGTGGTCCAATCAGAGCTCTCCTTTCATCTTGCTGTGGTCCAATCAGATCGCTCCTTTCCTCCTGCTGTGGTCCAATCAGATCCCTCCTTTCCTCTTGCTGTGGTCCAATCAGATCCCTCCTTTTATGCCACGGTCCAATCAGAGCTCTCCTTTCATCTTGCTGTGGTCCAATCAGATCGTTCCTTTCCTACTGCTGTGGTCCAATCAGATCCCTCCTTTCCTCTTGCTGTGGTCCAATCAGATCCCTCCTTTTATGCCACGGTCCAATCAGAGCTCTCCTTTCATCTTGCTGTGGTCCAATCAGATCCCTCCTTTCCTCCTGCTGTGTTCCAATCAGATCCCTCCTTTCCTCTTGCTGTGGTCCAATCAGATCCCTCCTTTTATGCCACGGTCCAATCAGAGCTCTCCTTTCATCTTGCTGTGGTCCAATCAGATCGCTCCTTTCCTCCTGCTGTGGTCCAATCAGATCCCCCCTTTTATGCCACGGTCCAATCAGAGCTCTCCTTTCATCTTGCTGTCGTCCAATTAGATCGCTCCTTTTCTCCTGCTGTGGTCCAATCAGAGCTCTCCTTTCATCTTGCTGTGGTCCAATCAGATCGCTCCTTTCCTCCTGCTGTGGTCCAATCAGATCCCTCCTTTCCTCTTGCTGTGGTCCAATCAGATCCCTCCTTTTATGCCACGGTCCAATCAGAGCTCTCCTTTCATCTTGCTGTGGTCCAATCAGATCGCTCCTTTCCTCCTGCTGTGTTCCAATCAGATCCCTCCTTTCCTCTTGCTGTGGTCCAATCAGATCCCTCCTTTTATGCCACGGTCCAATCAGAGCTCTCCTTTCATCTTGCTGTGGTCCAATCAGATCGCTCCTTTCCTACTGCTGTGTTCCAATCAGATCCTTCCTGTCCTCTTGCTGTGGTCCAATCAGATCCCTCCTTTTATGCCACAGTCCAATCAGAGCTCTCCTTTCATCTTGCTGTGGTCCAATCAGATCGCTCCTTTCCTCCTGCTGTGGTCCAATCATATCCCTCCTTTCCTCTTGCTGTGGTCCAATCAGAGCTCTCCTTTCCTCTTGCTGTGGTCCAATCAGATCCCTCCTTTTATCCCACGGTCCAATCAGAGCTCTCCTTTCATCTTGCTGTGGTCCAATCAGATCGCTACTTTCCTCCTGCTGTGATCCAATCAGATCCTTCCTTTCCTCTTGCTGTGGTCCAATCAGATCCCTCTTTTTATGCCACGGTTCAATCAGAGCTCTCCTTTCATCTTGCTGTGGTCCAATCAGATCGCTCCTTTCCTCCTGCTGTGGTCCAATCATATCGCTCCTTTTCTCCTGCTGTGGTCCAATCAGAGCTCTCCTTTCATCTTGCTGTGGTCCAATCAGATCGCTCCTTTCCTCCTGCTGTGGTCCAATCAGATCCCTCCTTTTATGCCACGGTCCAATCAGAGCTCTCCTTTCATCTTGCTGTGGTCCAATCAGATCGCTCCTTTCTTCCTGCTGTGGTCCACTCAGATCCCTCCTTTCCTCTTGCTGTGGTCCAATCAGATCCCTCCTTTTATGCTACGGTCGAATCAGAGCTCTCCTTTCATCTTGCTGTGGTCCAATCAGATCGCTCCTTTCCTCCTGCTATGGTCCAATCAGATCCCTCCTTTCCTCTTGCTGTGGTCCAATCAGATCCCTCCTTTTATGCCACGGTCCAATCAGAGCTCTCCTTTCATCTTGCTGTGGTCCAATCAGATCGCTCCTTTCCTCCTGCTGTGGTCCAATCAGATCCGTCCTTTCCTCTTGCTGTGGTCCAATCAGATCCCTCCTTTTATGCCACGGTCCAATCAGAGCTCTCCTTTCATCTTGCTGTGGTCCAATCAGATCGCTCCTTTCCTCCTGCTGTGGTCCAATCAGATCCCTCCTTTTATGCCACGGTCCAATCAGAGCTCTCCTTTCATTTTGCTGTCGTCCAATCAGATCGCTCCTTTTCTCCTGCTGTGGTCCAATCAGATCCCTCCTTTCATCTTGCTGTGGTCCAATCAGATCGCGCCTTTCCTCCTGCTGTGGTCCAATCAGATCCCTCCTTTCCTCTTGCTGTGGTCCAATCAGATCCCTCCTTTTATGCCACGGTCCAATCAGAGCTCTCCTTTCATCTTGCTGTGGTCCAATCAGATCGCTCCTTTCCTCCTGCTGTGTTCCAATCAGATCCCTCCTTTCCTCTTGCTGTGGTCCAATCAGATCCCTCCTTTTATGCCACGGTCCAATCAGAGCTCTCCTTTCATCTTGCTGTGGTCCAATCAGATCGCTCCTTTCCTCCTGCTGTGGTCCAATCAGATCCCTCCTTTTATGCCACGGTCCAATCAGAGCTCTCCTTTCATCTTGCTGTCGTCCAATCAGATCGCTCCTTTTCTCCTGCTGTGGTCCAATCAGAGCTCTCCTTTCATCTTGCTGTGGTCCAATCAGATCGCTCCTTTCCTCCTGCTGTGGTCCAATCAGATCCCTCTTTTCCTCTTGCTGTGGTCCAATCAGATCCCTCCTTTTATGCCACGGTCCAATCAGAGCTCTCCTTTCATCTTGCTGTGGTCCAATCAGATCGCTCCTTTCCTCCTGCTGTGGTCCAATCAGATCCCTCCTTTTATGCCGCGGTCCAATCAGAGCTCTCCTTTCATCTTGCTGTCGTCCAATCAGATCGCTCCTTTTCTCCTGCTGTGGTCCAATCAGATCCCTCCTTTCATCTTGCTGTGGTCCAATCAGATCGCGCCTTTCCTCCTGCTGTGGTCCAATCAGATCCCTCCTTTCCTCTTGCTGTGGTCCAATCAGATCCCTCCTTTTATGCCACGGTCCAATCAGAGCTCTCCTTTCATCTTGCTGTGGTCCAATAAGATCGCTCCTTTCCTCCTGCTGTGGTCCAATCAGATCCCTCCTTTTATGCCACGGTCCAATCAGAGCTCTCCTTTCATCTTGCTGTGGTCCAATCAGATCGCTCCTTTCCTCCTGCTGTGTTCCAATCAGATCCTTCCTTTCCTCTTGCTGTGGTCCAATCAGATCCCTCCTTTTATGCCACAGTCCAATCAGAGCTCTCCTTTCATCTTGCTGTGGTCCAATCAGATCGCTCCTTTCCTCCTGCTGTGGTCCAATCAGATCCCTCCTTTTATGCCACGGTCCAATCAGAGCTCTCCTTTCATCTTGCTGTCGTCCAATCAAATCGCTCCTTTTCTCCTGCTGTGGTCCTATCAGAGCTCTCCTTTCATCTTGCTGTGGTCCAATCAGATTGCTCCTTTCCTCCTGCTGTGGTCCAATCAGATCCCTCCTTTCCTCTTGCTGTGGTCCAATCAGATCCCTCCTTTTATGCCACGGTCCAATCAGAGCTCTCCTTTCATCTTGCTGTGGTCCAATCAGATCGCTCCTTTTCTCCTGCTGTGTTCCAATCAGATCCCTCCTTTCCTCTTGCTGTGGTCCAATTAGATCGCTCCTTTTCTCCTGCTGTGGTCCAATCAGAGCTCTCCTTTCATCTTGCTGTGGTCCAATCAGATCGCTCCTTTCCTCCTGCTGTGGTCCAATCAGATCCCTCCTTTCCTCTTGCTGTGGTCCAATCAGATCCCTCCTTTTATCCCACGGTCCAATCAGAGCTCTCCTTTCATCTTGCTGTCGTCCAATCAGATCGCTCCTTTCCTCCTGCTGTGGTCCAATCAGATCCCTCCTTTCCTCTTGCTGTGGTCCAATCAGATCCCTCCTTTTATGCCACGGTCCAATCAGAGCTCTCCTTTCATCTTGCTGTGGTCCAATCAGATCGCTCCTTTCCTCCTGCTGTGGTCCAATCAGATCCCTCCTTTCCTCTTGCTGTGGTCCAATCAGATCCCTCCTTTTATGCCACGGTCCAATCAGAGCTCTCCTTTCATCTTGCTGTGGTCCAATCAGATCGCCCCTTTCCTCCTGCTGTGGTCCAATCAGATCCCTCCTTTTATGCCACGGTCCAATCAGAGCTCTCCTTTCATCTTGCTGTCGTCCAATCAGATCGCTCCTTTTCTCCTGCTGTGGTCCAATCAGAGCTCTACTTTCATCTTGCTGTGGTCCAATCAGATCCCTCCTTTACTCCTGCTGTGGTCCAATCAGAGCTCTCCTTTCATCTTGCTGTGGTCCAATCAGATCGCTCCTATCCTCCTGCTGTGGTCCAATCAGATCCCTCCTTTCCTCTTGCTGTTGTCCAATCAGATCCCTCCTTTTATGCCACGGTCCAATCAGAGCTCTCCTTTCATCTTGCTGTGGTCCAATCAGATCGCTCCTTTCTTCCTGCTGTGGTCCACTCAGATCCCTCCTTTCCTCTTGCTGTGGTCCAATCAGATCCCTCCTTTTATGCTACGGTCGAATCAGAGCTCTCCTTTCATCTTGCTGTGGTCCAATCAGATCGCTCCTTTCCTCCTGCTATGGTCCAATCAGATCCCTCCTTTCCTCTTGCTGTGGTCCAATCAGATCCCTCCTTTTATGCCACGGTCCAATCAGAGCTCTCCTTTCATCTTGCTGTGGTCCAATCAGATCGCTCCTTTCCTCCTGCTGTGGTCCAATCAGATCCGTCCTTTCCTCTTGCTGTGGTCCAATCAGATCCCTCCTTTTATGCCACGGTCCAATCAGAGCTCTCCTTTCATCTTGCTGTGGTCCAATCAGATCGCTCCTTTCCTCCTGCTGTGGTCCAATCAGATCCCTCCTTTTATGCCACGGTCCAATCAGAGCTCTCCTTTCATTTTGCTGTCGTCCAATCAGATCGCTCCTTTTCTCCTGCTGTGGTCCAATCAGATCCCTCCTTTCATCTTGCTGTGGTCCAATCAGATCGCGCCTTTCCTCCTGCTGTGGTCCAATCAGATCCCTCCTTTCCTCTTGCTGTGGTCCAATCAGATCCCTCCTTTTATGCCACGGTCCAATCAGAGCTCTCCTTTCATCTTGCTGTGGTCCAATCAGATCGCTCCTTTCCTCCTGCTGTGTTCCAATCAGATCCCTCCTTTCCTCTTGCTGTGGTCCAATCAGATCCCTCCTTTTATGCCACGGTCCAATCAGAGCTCTCCTTTCATCTTGCTGTGGTCCAATCAGATCGCTCCTTTCCTCCTGCTGTGGTCCAATCAGATCCCTCCTTTTATGCCACGGTCCAATCAGAGCTCTCCTTTCATCTTGCTGTCGTCCAATCAGATCGCTCCTTTTCTCCTGCTGTGGTCCAATCAGAGCTCTCCTTTCATCTTGCTGTGGTCCAATCAGATCGCTCCTTTCCTCCTGCTGTGGTCCAATCAGATCCCTCTTTTCCTCTTGCTGTGGTCCAATCAGATCCCTCCTTTTATGCCACGGTCCAATCAGAGCTCTCCTTTCATCTTGCTGTGGTCCAATCAGATCGCTCCTTTCCTCCTGCTGTGGTCCAATCAGATCCCTCCTTTTATGCCACGGTCCAATCAGAGCTCTCCTTTCATCTTGCTGTCGTCCAATCAGATCGCTCCTTTTCTCCTGCTGTGGTCCAATCAGATCCCTCCTTTCATCTTGCTGTGGTCCAATCAGATCGCGCCTTTCCTCCTGCTGTGGTCCAATCAGATCCCTCCTTTCCTCTTGCTGTGGTCCAATCAGATCCCTCCTTTTATGCCACGGTCCAATCAGAGCTCTCCTTTCATCTTGCTGTGGTCCAATAAGATCGCTCCTTTCCTCCTGCTGTGGTCCAATCAGATCCCTCCTTTTATGCCACGGTCCAATCAGAGCTCTCCTTTCATCTTGCTGTGGTCCAATCAGATCGCTCCTTTCCTCCTGCTGTGTTCCAATCAGATCCTTCCTTTCCTCTTGCTGTGGTCCAATCAGATCCCTCCTTTTATGCCACAGTCCAATCAGAGCTCTCCTTTCATCTTGCTGTGGTCCAATCAGATCGCTCCTTTCCTCCTGCTGTGGTCCAATCAGATCCCTCCTTTTATGCCACGGTCCAATCAGAGCTCTCCTTTCATCTTGCTGTCGTCCAATCAGATCGCTCCTTTTCTCCTGCTGTGGTCCAATCAGAGCTCTCCTTTCATCTTGCTGTGGTCCAATCAGATCGCTCCTTTCCTCCTGCTGTTGTCCAATCAGATCCCTCCTTTCCTCTTGCTGTGGTCCAATCAGATCGCTCCTTTTATGCCAGGGTCCAATCAGAGCTCTCCTTTCATCTTGCTGTGGTCCAATCAGATCGCTCCTTTCCTCCTGCTGTGTTCCAATCAGATCCCTCCTTTCCTCTTGCTGTGGTCCAATCAGATCCCTCCTTTTATGCCACGGTCCAATCAGAGCTCTCCTTTCATCTTGCTGTGGTCCAATCAGATCGCTCCTTTCCTCCTGCTGTGGTCCAATCAGATCCCTCCTTTCCTCTTGCTGTGGTCCAATCAGATCCCTCCTTTTATGCCACGGTCCAATCAGAGCTCTCCTTTCATCTTGCTGTGGTCCAATCAGATCGCTCCTTTCCTCCTGCTGTGGTCCAATCAGATCCCTCCTTTCATCTTGCTGTGGTCCAATCAGATCGCTCCTTTCCTCCTGCTGTGGTCCAATCAGATCCCTCCTTTCCTCTTGCTGTGGTCCAATCAGATCCCTCCTTTTATGCCACGGTCCAATCAGAGCTCTCCTTTCATCTTGCTGTGGTCCAATCAGATCGCTCCTTTCCTCCTGCTGTGGTCCAATCAGATCCCTCCTTTCCTCTTGCTGTGGTCCAATCAGATCCCTCCTTTTATGCCACGGTCCAATCAGAGCTCTCCTTTCATCTTGCTGTGGTCCAATCAGATCGCTCCTTTCCTCCTGCTGTGGTCCAATCAGATCCCTCCTTTCCTCTTGCTGTGGTCCAATCAGATCCCTCCTTTTATGCCACGGTCCAATCAGAGCTCTCCTTTCATCTTGCTGTGGTCCAATAAGATCGCTCCTTTCCTCCTGCTGTGGTCCAATCAGATCCCTCCTTTTATGCCACGGTCCAATCAGAGCTCTCCTTTCATCTTGCTGTGGTCCAATCAGATCGCTCCTTTCCTCCTGCTGTGTTCCAATCAGATCCTTCCTTTCCTCTTGCTGTGGTCCAATCAGATCCCTCCTTTTATGCCACAGTCCAATCAGAGCTTCCTTTCATCTTGCTGTGGTCCAATCAGATCGCTCCTTTCCTCCTGCTGTGGTCCAATCAGATCCCTCCTTTTATGCCACGGTCCAATCAGAGCTCTCCTTTCATCTTGCTGTCGTCCAATCAAATCGCTCCTTTTCTCCTGCTCTGGTCCAATCAGAGCTCTCCTTTCATCTTGCTGTGGTCCAATCAGATTGCTCCTTTCCTCCTGCTGTGGTCCAATCAGATCCCTCCTTTCCTCTTGCTGTGGTCCAATCAGATCCCTCCTTTTATGCCACGGTCCAATCAGAGCTCTCCTTTCATCTTGCTGTGGTCCAATCAGATCGCTCCTTTCCTCCTGCTGTGTTCCAATCAGATCCCTCCTTTCCTCTTGCTGTGGTCCAATCAGATCGCTCCTTTTCTCCTGCTGTGGTCCAATCAGAGCTCTCCTTTCATCTTGCTGTGGTCCAATCACATCGCTCCTTTCCTACTGCTGTGGTCCAATCAGATCTCTCCTTTCCTCTTGCTGTGGTCCAATCAGATCCCTCCTTTTATCCCACGGTCCAATCAGAGCTCTCCTTTCATCTTGCTGTCGTCCAATCAGATCGCTCCTTTCCTCCTGCTGTGGTCCAATCAGATCCCTCCTTTCCTCTTGCTGTGGTCCAATCAGATCCCTCCTTTTATGCCACGGTCCAATCAGAGCTCTCCTTTCATCTTGCTGTGGTCCAATCAGATCGCTCCTTTCCTCCTGCTGTGGTCCAATCAGATCCCTCCTTTCCTCTTGCTGTGGTCCAATCAGATCCCTCCTTTTATGCCACGGTGCAATCAGAGCGCTCCTTTCATCTTGCTGTGGTCCAATCAGATCGCTCCTTTCCTCCTGCTGTGGTCCAATCAGATCCCTCCTTTTATGCCACGGTCCAATCAGAGCTCTCCTTTCATCTTGCTGTCGTCCAATCAGATCGCTCCTTTTCTCCTGCTGTGGTCCAATCAGAGCTCTCCTTTCATCTTGCTGTGGTCCAATCAGATCACGCCTTTCCTCCTGCTGTGGTCCAATCAGATCCCTCCTTTCCTCTTGCTGTGGTCCAATCAGATCCCTCCTTTTATGCCACGGTCCAATCAGAGCTCTCCTTTCATCTTGCTGTGATCCAATCAGATCGCTCCTTTCCTCCTGCTGTGTTCCAATCAGATCCCTCCTTTCCTCTTGCTGTGGTCCAATCAGATCCCTCCTTTTATGCCACGGTCCAATCAGAGCTCTCCTTTCATCTTGCTGTGGTCCAATCAGATCGCTCCTTTCCTCCTGCTGTGTTCCAATCAGATCGCTCCTTTCCTCCTGCTGTGTTCCAATCAGATCCCTCCTTTCCTCTTGCTGTGGTCCAATCAGATCCCTCCTTTTATGCCACGGTCCAATCAGAGCTCTCCTTTCATCTTGCTGTGGTCCAATAAGATCGCTCCTTTCCTCCTGCTGTGGTCCAATCAGATCCCTCCTTTTATGCCACGGTCCAATCAGAGCTCTCCTTTCATCTTGCTGTGGTCCAATCAGATCGCTCCTTTCCTCCTGCTGTGTTCCAATCAGATCCTTCCTTTCCTCTTGCTGTGGTCCAATCAGATCCCTCCTTTTATGCCACAGTCCAATCAGAGCTCTCCTTTCATCTTGCTGTGGTCCAATCAGATCGCTCCTTTCCTCCTGCTGTGGTCCAATCAGATCCCTCCTTTTATGCCACGGTCCAATCAGAGCTCTCCTTTCATCTTGCTGTCGTCCAATCAAATCGCTCCTTTTCTCCTGCTGTGGTCCTATCAGAGCTCTCCTTTCATCTTGCTGTGGTCCAATCAGATTGCTCCTTTCCTCCTGCTGTGGTCCAATCAGATCCCTCCTTTCCTCTTGCTGTGGTCCAATCAGATCCCTCCTTTTATGCCACGGTCCAATCAGAGCTCTCCTTTCATCTTGCTGTGGTCCAATCAGATCGCTCCTTTTCTCCTGCTGTGGTCCAATCAGAGCTCTCCTTTCATCTTGCTGTGGTCCAATCAGATCGCTCCTTTCCTCCTGCTGTGGTCCAATCAGATCCCTCCTTTCCTCTTGCTGTGGTCCAATCAGATCCCTCCTTTTATCCCACGGTCCAATCAGAGCTCTCCTTTCATCTTGCTGTCGTCCAATCAGATCGCTCCTTTCCTCCTGCTGTGGTCCAATCAGATCCCTCCTTTCCTCTTGCTGTGGTCCAATCAGATCCCTCCTTTTATGCCACGGTCCAATCAGAGCTCTCCTTTCATCTTGCTGTGGTCCAATCAGATCGCTCCTTTCCTCCTGCTGTGGTCCAATCAGATCCCTCCTATCCTCTTGCTGTGGTCCAATCAGATCCCTCCTTTTATGCCACGGTCCAATCAGAGCTCTCCTTTCATCTTGCTGTGGTCCAATCAGATCGCTCCTTTCCTCCTGCTGTGGTCCAATCAGATCCCTCCTTTTATGCCACGGTCCAATCAGAGCTCTCCTTTCATCTTGCTGTCGTCCAATCAGATCGCTCCTTTTCTCCTGCTGTGGTCCAATCAGAGCTCTCCTTTCATCTTGCTGTGGTCCAATCAGATCGCGCCTTTCCTCCTGCTGTGGTCCAATCAGATCCCTCCTTTCCTCTTGCTGTGGTCCAATCAGATCCCTCCTTTTATGCCACGATCCAATCAGAGCTCTCCTTTCATCTTGCTGTGGTCCAATCAGATCGCTCCTTTCCTCCTGCTGTGTTCCAATCAGATCCCTCCTTTCCTCTTGCTGTGGTCCAATCAGATCCCTCCTTTTATGCCACGGTCCAATCAGAGCTCTCCTTTCATCTTGCTGTGGTCCAATCAGATCGCTCCTTTCCTCCTGCTGTGGTCCAATCAGATCCCTCCTTTTATGCCACGGTCCAATCAGAGCTCTCCTTTCATCTTGCTGTCGTCCAATCAGATCGCTCCTTTTCTCCTGCTGTGGTCCAATCATAGCTCTCCTTTCATCTTGCTGTGGTCCAATCAGATCGCTCCTTTCCTCCTGCTGTGTTCCAATCAGATCCTTCCTTTCCTCTTGCTGTGGTCCAATCAGATCCCTCCTTTTATGACACAGTCCAATCAGAGCTCTCCTTTCATCTTGCTGTGGTCCAATCAGATCGCTCCTTTCCTCCTGCTGTGGTCCAATCAGATCCCTCCTTTTATGCCACGGTCCAATCAGAGCTCTCCTTTCATCTTGCTGTGGTCCAATCAGATCGCTCCTTTCCTCCTGCTGTGGTCCAATCAGATCACTCCTTTTATGCCACGGTCCAATCAGAGCTCTCCTTTAATCTTGCTGTCGTTCAATCAGATCGCTCCTTTTCTCCTGCTGTGGTCCAATCAGAGCTCTCCTTTCATCTTGCTGTGGTCCAATCAGATCACGCCTTTCCTCCTGCTGTGGTCCAATCAGATCCCTCCTTTCCTCTTGCTGTGGTCCAATCAGATCCCTCCTTTTATGCCACGGTCCAATCAGAGCTCTCCTTTCATCTTGCTGTGATCCAATCAGATCGCTCCTTTCCTCCTGCTGTGTTCCAATCAGATCCCTCCTTTCCTCTTGCTGTGGTCCAATCAGATCCCTCCTTTTATGCCACGGTCCAATCAGAGCTCTCCTTTCATCTTGCTGTGGTCCAATCAGATCGCTCCTTTCCTCCTGCTGTGTTCCAATCAGATCGCTCCTTTCCTCCTGCTGTGTTCCAATCAGATCCCTCCTTTCCTCTTGCTGTGGTCCAATCAGATCCCTCCTTTTATGCCACGGTCCAATCAGAGCTCTCCTTTCATCTTGCTGTGGTCCAATAAGATCGCTCCTTTCCTCCTGCTGTGGTCCAATCAGATCCCTCCTTTTATGCCACGGTCCAATCAGAGCTCTCCTTTCATCTTGCTGTGGTCCAATCAGATCGCTCCTTTCCTCCTGCTGTGTTCCAATCAGATCCTTCCTTTCCTCTTGCTGTGGTCCAATCAGATCCCTCCTTTTATGCCACAGTCCAATCAGAGCTCTCCTTTCATCTTGCTGTGGTCCAATCAGATCGCTCCTTTCCTCCTGCTGTGGTCCAATCAGATCCCTCCTTTTATGCCACGGTCCAATCAGAGCTCTCCTTTCATCTTGCTGTCGTCCAATCAAATCGCTCCTTTTCTCCTGCTGTGGTCCTATCAGAGCTCTCCTTTCATCTTGCTGTGGTCCAATCAGATTGCTCCTTTCCTCCTGCTGTGGTCCAATCAGATCCCTCCTTTCCTCTTGCTGTGGTCCAATCAGATCCCTCCTTTTATGCCACGGTCCAATCAGAGCTCTCCTTTCATCTTGCTGTGGTCCAATCAGATCGCTCCTTTTCTCCTGCTGTGGTCCAATCAGAGCTCTCCTTTCATCTTGCTGTGGTCCAATCAGATCGCTCCTTTCCTCCTGCTGTGGTCCAATCAGATCCCTCCTTTCCTCTTGCTGTGGTCCAATCAGATCCCTCCTTTTATCCCACGGTCCAATCAGAGCTCTCCTTTCATCTTGCTGTCGTCCAATCAGATCGCTCCTTTCCTCCTGCTGTGGTCCAATCAGATCCCTCCTTTCCTCTTGCTGTGGTCCAATCAGATCCCTCCTTTTATGCCACGGTCCAATCAGAGCTCTCCTTTCATCTTGCTGTGGTCCAATCAGATCGCTCCTTTCCTCCTGCTGTGGTCCAATCAGATCCCTCCTATCCTCTTGCTGTGGTCCAATCAGATCCCTCCTTTTATGCCACGGTCCAATCAGAGCTCTCCTTTCATCTTGCTGTGGTCCAATCAGATCGCTCCTTTCCTCCTGCTGTGGTCCAATCAGATCCCTCCTTTTATGCCACGGTCCAATCAGAGCTCTCCTTTCATCTTGCTGTCGTCCAATCAGATCGCTCCTTTTCTCCTGCTGTGGTCCAATCAGAGCTCTCCTTTCATCTTGCTGTGGTCCAATCAGATCGCGCCTTTCCTCCTGCTGTGGTCCAATCAGATCCCTCCTTTCCTCTTGCTGTGGTCCAATCAGATCCCTCCTTTTATGCCACGGTCCAATCAGAGCTCTCCTTTCATCTTGCTGTGGTCCAATCAGATCGCTCCTTTCCTCCTGCTGTGTTCCAATCAGATCCCTCCTTTCCTCTTGCTGTGGTCCAATCAGATCCCTCCTTTTATGCCACGGTCCAATCAGAGCTCTCCTTTCATCTTGCTGTGGTCCAATCAGATCGCTCCTTTCCTCCTGCTGTGGTCCAATCAGATCCCTCCTTTTATGCCACGGTCCAATCAGAGCTCTCCTTTCATCTTGCTGTCGTCCAATCAGATCGCTCCTTTTCTCCTGCTGTGGTCCAATCATAGCTCTCCTTTCATCTTGCTGTGGTCCAATCAGATCGCTCCTTTCCTCCTGCTGTGTTCCAATCAGATCCTTCCTTTCCTCTTGCTGTGGTCCAATCAGATCCCTCCTTTTATGACACAGTCCAATCAGAGCTCTCCTTTCATCTTGCTGTGGTCCAATCAGATCGCTCCTTTCCTCCTGCTGTGGTCCAATCAGATCCCTCCTTTTATGCCACGGTCCAATCAGAGCTCTCCTTTCATCTTGCTGTGGTCCAATCAGATCGCTCCTTTCCTCCTGCTGTGGTCCAATCAGATCACTCCTTTTATGCCACGGTCCAATCAGAGCTCTCCTTTAATCTTGCTGTCGTTCAATCAGATCGCTACTTTTCTCCTGCTGTGGTCCAATCAGAGCTCTCCTTTCATCTTGCTGTGGTCCAATCAGATCACGCCTTTCCTCCTGCTGTGGTCCAATCAGATCCCTCCTTTCCTCTTGCTGTGGTCCAATCAGATCCCTCCTTTTATGCCACGGTCCAATCAGAGCTCTCCTTTCATCTTGCTGTGATCCAATCAGATCGCTCCTTTCCTCCTGCTGTGTTCCAATCAGATCCCTCCTTTCCTCTTGCTGTGGTCCAATCAGATCCCTCCTTTTATGCCACGGTCCAATCAGAGCTCTCCTTTCATCTTGCTGTGGTCCAATCAGATCGCTCCTTTCCTCCTGCTGTGTTCCAATCAGATCGCTCCTTTCCTCCTGCTGTGTTCCAATCAGATCCCTCCTTTCCTCTTGCTGTGGTCCAATCAGATCCCTCCTTTTATGCCACGGTCCAATCAGAGCTCTCCTTTCATCTTGCTGTGGTCCAATAAGATCGCTCCTTTCCTCCTGCTGTGGTCCAATCAGATCCCTCCTTTTATGCCACGGTCCAATCAGAGCTCTCCTTTCATCTTGCTGTGGTCCAATCAGATCGCTCCTTTCCTCCTGCTGTGTTCCAATCAGATCCTTCCTTTCCTCTTGCTGTGGTCCAATCAGATCCCTCCTTTTATGCCACAGTCCAATCAGAGCTCTCCTTTCATCTTGCTGTGGTCCAATCAGATCGCTCCTTTCCTCCTGCTGTGGTCCAATCAGATCCCTCCTTTTATGCCACGGTCCAATCAGAGCTCTCCTTTCATCTTGCTGTCGTCCAATCAAATCGCTCCTTTTCTCCTGCTGTGGTCCTATCAGAGCTCTCCTTTCATCTTGCTGTGGTCCAATCAGATTGCTCCTTTCCTCCTGCTGTGGTCCAATCAGATCCCTCCTTTCCTCTTGCTGTGGTCCAATCAGATCCCTCCTTTTATGCCACGGTCCAATCAGAGCTCTCCTTTCATCTTGCTGTGGTCCAATCAGATCGCTCCTTTTCTCCTGCTGTGGTCCAATCAGAGCTCTCCTTTCATCTTGCTGTGGTCCAATCAGATCGCTCCTTTCCTCCTGCTGTGGTCCAATCAGATCCCTCCTTTCCTCTTGCTGTGGTCCAATCAGATCCCTCCTTTTATCCCACGGTCCAATCAGAGCTCTCCTTTCATCTTGCTGTCGTCCAATCAGATCGCTCCTTTCCTCCTGCTGTGGTCCAATCAGATCCCTCCTTTCCTCTTGCTGTGGTCCAATCAGATCCCTCCTTTTATGCCACGGTCCAATCAGAGCTCTCCTTTCATCTTGCTGTGGTCCAATCAGATCGCTCCTTTCCTCCTGCTGTGGTCCAATCAGATCCCTCCTATCCTCTTGCTGTGGTCCAATCAGATCCCTCCTTTTATGCCACGGTCCAATCAGAGCTCTCCTTTCATCTTGCTGTGGTCCAATCAGATCGCTCCTTTCCTCCTGCTGTGGTCCAATCAGATCCCTCCTTTTATGCCACGGTCCAATCAGAGCTCTCCTTTCATCTTGCTGTCGTCCAATCAGATCGCTCCTTTTCTCCTGCTGTGGTCCAATCAGAGCTCTCCTTTCATCTTGCTGTGGTCCAATCAGATCGCGCCTTTCCTCCTGCTGTGGTCCAATCAGATCCCTCCTTTCCTCTTGCTGTGGTCCAATCAGATCCCTCCTTTTATGCCACGGTCCAATCAGAGCTCTCCTTTCATCTTGCTGTGGTCCAATCAGATCGCTCCTTTCCTCCTGCTGTGTTCCAATCAGATCCCTCCTTTCCTCTTGCTGTGGTCCAATCAGATCCCTCCTTTTATGCCACGGTCCAATCAGAGCTCTCCTTTCATCTTGCTGTGGTCCAATCAGATCGCTCCTTTCCTCCTGCTGTGGTCCAATCAGATCCCTCCTTTTATGCCACGGTCCAATCAGAGCTCTCCTTTCATCTTGCTGTCGTCCAATCAGATCGCTCCTTTTCTCCTGCTGTGGTCCAATCATAGCTCTCCTTTCATCTTGCTGTGGTCCAATCAGATCGCTCCTTTCCTCCTGCTGTGTTCCAATCAGATCCTTCCTTTCCTCTTGCTGTGGTCCAATCAGATCCCTCCTTTTATGACACAGTCCAATCAGAGCTCTCCTTTCATCTTGCTGTGGTCCAATCAGATCGCTCCTTTCCTCCTGCTGTGGTCCAATCAGATCCCTCCTTTTATGCCACGGTCCAATCAGAGCTCTCCTTTCATCTTGCTGTGGTCCAATCAGATCGCTCCTTTCCTCCTGCTGTGGTCCAATCAGATCACTCCTTTTATGCCACGGTCCAATCAGAGCTCTCCTTTAATCTTGCTGTCGTTCAATCAGATCGCTACTTTTCTCCTGCTGTGGTCCAATCAGAGCTCTCCTTTCATCTTGCTGTGGTCCAATCAGATCGCTCCTTTCCTCCTGCTGTTGTCCAATCAGATCCCTCCTTTCCTCTTGCTGTGGTCCAATCAGATCGCTCCTTTTATGCCACGGTCCAATCAGAGCTCTCCTTTCATCTTGCTGTGGTCCAATCAGATCGCTCCTTTCCTCCTGCTGTGTTCCAATCAGATCCCTCCTTTCCTCTTGCTGTGGTCCAATCAGATCCCTCCTTTTATGCCACGGTCCAATCAGAGCTCTCCTTTCATCTTGCTGTGGTCCAATCAGATCGCTCCTTTCCTCCTGCTGTGGTCCAATCAGATCCCTCCTTTCCTCTTGCTGTGGTCCAATCAGATCCCTCCTTTTATGCCACGGTCCAATCAGAGCTCTCCTTTCATCTTGCTGTGGTCCAATCAGATCGCTCCTTTCCTCCTGCTGTGGTCCAATCAGATCCCTCCTTTCCTCTTGCTGTGGTCCAATCAGATCGCTCCTTTCCTCCTGCTGTGGTCCAATCAGATCCCTCCTTTCCTCTTGCTGTGGTCCAATCAGATCCCTCCTTTTATGCCACGGTCCAATCAGAGCTCTCCTTTCATCTTGCTGTGGTCCAATCAGATCGCTCCTTTCCTCCTGCTGTGGTCCAATCAGATCCCTCCTTTCCTCTTGCTGTGGTCCAATCAGATCCCTCCTTTTATGCCACGGTCCAATCAGAGCTCTCCTTTCATCTTGCTGTGGTCCAATAAGATCGCTCCTTTCCTCCTGCTGTGGTCCAATCAGATCCCTCCTTTTATGCCACGGTCCAATCAGAGCTCTCCTTTCATCTTGCTGTGGTCCAATCAGATCGCTCCTTTCCTCCTGCTGTGTTCCAATCAGATCCTTCCTTTCCTCTTGCTGTGGTCCAATCAGATCCCTCCTTTTATGCCACAGTCCAATCAGAGCTCTCCTTTCATCTTGCTGTGGTCCAATCAGATCGCTCCTTTCCTCCTGCTGTGGTCCAATCAGATCCCTCCTTTTATGCCACGGTCCAATCAGAGCTCTCCTTTCATCTTGCTGTCGTCCAATCAAATCGCTCCTTTTCTCCTGCTGTGGTCCTATCAGAGCTCTCCTTTCATCTTGCTGTGGTCCAATCAGATTGCTCCTTTCCTCCTGCTGTGGTCCAATCAGATCCCTCCTTTCCTCTTGCTGTGGTCCAATCAGATCCCTCCTTTTATGCCACGGTCCAATCAGAGCTCTCCTTTCATCTTGCTGTGGTCCAATCAGATCGCTCCTTTTCTCCTGCTGTGGTCCAATCAGAGCTCTCCTTTCATCTTGCTGTGGTCCAATCAGATCGCTCCTTTCCTCCTGCTGTGGTCCAATCAGATCCCTCCTTTCCTCTTGCTGTGGTCCAATCAGATCCCTCCTTTTATCCCACGGTCCAATCAGAGCTCTCCTTTCATCTTGCTGTCGTCCAATCAGATCGCTCCTTTCCTCCTGCTGTGGTCCAATCAGATCCCTCCTTTCCTCTTGCTGTGGTCCAATCAGATCCCTCCTTTTATGCCACGGTCCAATCAGAGCTCTCCTTTCATCTTGCTGTGGTCCAATCAGATCGCTCCTTTCCTCCTGCTGTGGTCCAATCAGATCCCTCCTATCCTCTTGCTGTGGTCCAATCAGATCCCTCCTTTTATGCCACGGTCCAATCAGAGCTCTCCTTTCATCTTGCTGTGGTCCAATCAGATCGCTCCTTTCCTCCTGCTGTGGTCCAATCAGATCCCTCCTTTTATGCCACGGTCCAATCAGAGCTCTCCTTTCATCTTGCTGTCGTCCAATCAGATCGCTCCTTTTCTCCTGCTGTGGTCCAATCAGAGCTCTCCTTTCATCTTGCTGTGGTCCAATCAGATCGCGCCTTTCCTCCTGCTGTGGTCCAATCAGATCCCTCCTTTCCTCTTGCTGTGGTCCAATCAGATCCCTCCTTTTATGCCACGGTCCAATCAGAGCTCTCCTTTCATCTTGCTGTGGTCCAATCAGATCGCTCCTTTCCTCCTGCTGTGTTCCAATCAGATCCCTCCTTTCCTCTTGCTGTGGTCCAATCAGATCCCTCCTTTTATGCCACGGTCCAATCAGAGCTCTCCTTTCATCTTGCTGTGGTCCAATCAGATCGCTCCTTTCCTCCTGCTGTGGTCCAATCAGATCCCTCCTTTTATGCCACGGTCCAATCAGAGCTCTCCTTTCATCTTGCTGTCGTCCAATCAGATCGCTCCTTTTCTCCTGCTGTGGTCCAATCATAGCTCTCCTTTCATCTTGCTGTGGTCCAATCAGATCGCTCCTTTCCTCCTGCTGTGTTCCAATCAGATCCTTCCTTTCCTCTTGCTGTGGTCCAATCAGATCCCTCCTTTTATGACACAGTCCAATCAGAGCTCTCCTTTCATCTTGCTGTGGTCCAATCAGATCGCTCCTTTCCTCCTGTTGTGGTCCAATCAGATCCCTCCTTTTATGCCACGGTCCAATCAGAGCTCTCCTTTCATCTTGCTGTGGTCCAATCAGATCGCTCCTTTCCTCCTGCTGTGGTCCAATCAGATCACTCCTTTTATGCCACGGTCCAATCAGAGCTCTCCTTTAATCTTGCTGTCGTTCAATCAGATCGCTACTTTTCTCCTGCTGTGGTCCAATCAGAGCTCTCCTTTCATCTTGCTGTGGTCCAATCAGATCGCTCCTTTCCTCCTGCTGTTGTCCAATCAGATCCCTCCTTTCCTCTTGCTGTGGTCCAATCAGATCGCTCCTTTTATGCCACGGTCCAATCAGAGCTCTCCTTTCATCTTGCTGTGGTCCAATCAGATCGCTCCTTTCCTCCTGCTGTGTTCCAATCAGATCCCTCCTTTCCTCTTGCTGTGGTCCAATCAGATCCCTCCTTTTATGCCACGGTCCAATCAGAGCTCTCCTTTCATCTTGCTGTGGTCCAATCAGATCGCTCCTTTCCTCCTGCTGTGGTCCAATCAGATCCCTCCTTTCCTCTTGCTGTGGTCCAATCAGATCCCTCCTTTTATGCCACGGTCCAATCAGAGCTCTCCTTTCATCTTGCTGTGGTCCAATCAGATCGCTCCTTTCCTCCTGCTGTGGTCCAATCAGATCCCTCCTTTCCTCTTGCTGTGGTCCAATCAGATCGCTCCTTTCCTCCTGCTGTGGTCCAATCAGATCCCTCCTTTCCTCTTGCTGTGGTCCAATCAGATCCCTCCTTTTATGCCACGGTCCAATCAGAGCTCTCCTTTCATCTTGCTGTGGTCCAATCAGATCGCTCCTTTCCTCCTGCTGTGGTCCAATCAGATCCCTCCTTTCCTCTTGCTGTGGTCCAATCAGATCCCTCCTTTTATGCCACGGTCCAATCAGAGCTCTCCTTTCATCTTGCTGTGGTCCAATCAGATCGCTCCTTTCCTCCTGCTGTGGTCCAATCAGATCCTTCCTTTCCTCTTGCTGTGGTCCAATCAGATCCCTCCTTTTATGCCACAGTCCAATCAGAGCTCTCCTTTCATCTTGCTGTGGTCCAATCAGATCGCTCCTTTCCTCCTGCTGTGGTCCAATCAGATCCCTCCTTTTATGCCACGGTCCAATCAGAGCTCTCCTTTCATCTTGCTGTCGTCCAATCAAATCGCTCCTTTTCTCCTGCTGTGGTCCTATCAGAGCTCTCCTTTCATCTTGCTGTGGTCCAATCAGATTGCTCCTTTCCTCCTGCTGTGGTCCAATCAGATCCCTCCTTTCCTCTTGCTGTGGTCCAATCAGATCCCTCCTTTTATGCCACGGTCCAATCAGAGCTCTCCTTTCATCTTGCTGTGGTCCAATCAGATCGCTCCTTTTCTCCTGCTGTGTTCCAATCAGATCCCTCCTTTCCTCTTGCTGTGGTCCAATTAGATCGCTCCTTTTCTCCTGCTGTGGTCCAATCAGAGCTCTCCTTTCATCTTGCTGTGGTCCAATCAGATCGCTCCTTTCCTCCTGCTGTGGTCCAATCAGATCGCTCCTTTCCTCTTGCTGTGGTCCAATCAGATCCCTCCTTTTATCCCACGGTCCAATCAGAGCTCTCCTTTCATCTTGCTGTCGTCCAATCAGATCGCTCCTTTCCTCCTGCTGTGGTCCAATCAGATCCCTCCTTTCCTCTTGCTGTGGTCCAATCAGATCCCTCCTTTTATGCCACGGTCCAATCAGAGCTCTCCTTTCATCTTGCTGTGGTCCAATCAGATCGCTCCTTTCCTCCTGCTGTGGTCCAATCAGATCCCTCCTTTCCTCTTGCTGTGGTCCAATCAGATCCCTCCTTTTATGCCACGGTCCAATCAGAGCTCTCCTTTCATCTTGCTGTGGTCCAATCAGATCGCTCCTTTCCTCCTGCTGTGGTCCAATCAGATCCCTCCTTTCCTCTTGCTGTGGTCCAATCAGATCCCTCCTTTTATGCCACGGTCCAATCAGAGCTCTCCTTTCATCTTGCTGTCGTCCAATCAGATCGCTCCTTTTCTCCTGCTGTGGTCCAATCAGAGCTCTCCTTTCATCTTGCTGTGGTCCAATCAGAGCTCTCCTTTCATCTTGCTGTGGTCCAATCAGATCCCTCCTTTCCTCCTGCTGTTGTCCAATCAGATCCCTCCTTTTATGCCACGGTCCAATCAGAGCTCTCCTTTCATCTTGCTGTCGTCCAATCAGATCGCTCCTTTTCTCCTGCTGTGGTCCAATCAGAGCTCTCCTTTCATCTTGCTGTCGTCCAATCAGATCCCTCCTTTTCTCCTGCTGTGGTCCAATCAGAGCTCTCCTTTCATCTTGCTGTGGTCCAATCAGATCGCTCCTTTCCTCCTGCTGTGGTCCAATCAGATCGCTCCTTTCCTCTTGCTGTGGTCCAATCAGATCCCTCCTTTTATGCCACGGTCCAATCAGAGCTCTCCTTTCATCTTGCTGTGGTCCAATCAGATCGCTCCTTTCCTCCTGCTGTGTTCCAATCAGATCCCTCCTTTCCTCTTGCTGTGGTCCAATCAGATCCCTCCTTTTATGCCACGGTCCAATCAGAGCTCTCCTTTCATCTTGCTGTGGTCCAATCAGATCGCTCCTTTCCTCCTGCTGTGGTCCAATCAGATCCCTCCTTTCCTCTTGCTGTGGTCCAATCAGATCCCTCCCTTTATGCCACGGTCCAATCAGAGCTCTCCTTTCATCTTGCTGTGGTCCAATCAGATCGCTCCTTTCCTCCTGCTGTGGTCCAATCAGATCCCTCCTTTCCTCTTGCTGTGGTCCAATCAGATCCCTCCTTTTATGCCACGGTCCAATCAGAGCTCTCCTTTCATCTTGCTGTGGTCCAATAAGATCGCTCCTTTCCTCCTGCTGTGGTCCAATCAGATCCCTCCTTTTATGCCACGGTCCAATCAGAGCTCTCCTTTCATCTTGCTGTGGTCCAATCAGATCGCTCCTTTCCTCCTGCTGTGTTCCAATCAGATCCTTCCTTTCCTCTTGCTGTGGTCCAATCAGATCCCTCCTTTTATGACACAGTCCAATCAGAGCTCTCCTTTCATCTTGCTGTGGTCCAATCAGATCGCTCCTTTCCTCCTGCTGTGGTCCAATCAGATCCCTCCTTTTATGCCACGGTCCAATCAGAGCTCTCCTTTCATCTTGCTGTGGTCCAATCAGATCGCTCCTTTCCTCCTGCTGTGGTCCAATCAGATCCCTCCTTTTATGCCACGGTCCAATCAGAGCTCTCCTTTAATTTTGCTGTCGTTCAATCAGATCGCTACTTTTCTCCTGCTGTGGTCCAATCAGAGCTCTCCTTTCATCTTGCTGTGGTCCAATCAGATCGCTCCTTTCCTCCTGCTGTTGTCCAATCAGATCCCTCCTTTCCTCTTGCTGTGGTCCAATCAGATCGCTCCTTTTATGCCACGGTCCAATCAGAGCTCTCCTTTCATCTTGCTGTGGTCCAATCAGATCGCTCCTTTCCTCCTGCTGTGTTCCAATCAGATCCCTCTTTTCCTCTTGCTGTGGTCCAATCAGATTCCTCCTTTTATGCCACGGTCCAATCAGAGCTCTCCTTTCATCTTGCTGTGGTCCAATCAGATCGCTCCTTTCCTCCTGCTGTGGTCCAATCAGATCCCTCCTTTTATGCCACGGTCCAATCAGATCCCTCCTTTTATGCCACGGTCCAATCAGAGCTCTCCTTTCATCTTGCTGTGGTCCAATCAGATCGCTCCTTTCCTCTTGCTGTGGTCCAATCAGATCCCTCCTTTTATGCCACGGTCCAATCAGAGCTCTCCTTTCATCTTGCTGTCGTCCAATCAGATCGCTCCTTTTCTCCTGCTGTGGTCCAATCAGAGCTCTCCTTTCATCTTGCTGTGGTCCAATCAGATCGCTCCTTTCCTCCTGCTGTGTTCCAATCAGATCCCTCCTTTCCTCTTGCTGTGGTCCAATCAGATCCCTCCTTTTATGCCACGGTCCAATCAGAGCTCTCCTTTCATCTTGCTGTGGTCCAATCGATCGCTCCTTTCCTCCTGCTGTGGTCCAATCAGATCCCTCCTTTTATGCCACTGTCCAATCAGAGCTCTCCTTTCATCTTGCTGTCGTCCAATCAGATCGCTCATTTTCTCTTGCTGTGGTCCAATCAGAGCTCTCCTTTCATCTTGCTGTGGTCCAATCAGATCGCTCCTTTCCTCCTGCTGTGGTCCAATCAGATCCCTCCTTTCCTCTTGCTGTGGTCCAATCAGATCCCTCCTTTTATGCCACGGTCCAATCAGAGCTCTCCTTTCATCTTGCTGTGGTCCAATCAGATCGCTCCTTTCCTCCTGCTGTGGTCCAATCAGATCCCTCCTTTCCTCTTGCTGTGGTCCAATCAGATCCCTCCTTTTATGCCACGGTCCAATCAGAGCTCTCCTTTCATCTTGCTGTGGTCCAATCAGATCGCTCCTTTCCTCCTGCTGTGGTCCAATCAGATCCCTCCTTTCCTCTTGCTGTGGTCCAATCAGATCCCTCCTTTTATGCCACGGTCCAATCAGAGTTCTCCTTTCATCTTGCTGTGGTCCAATCAGATCGCTCCTTTCCTCCTGCTGTGGTCCAATCAGATCCCTCCTTTCCTCTTGCTGTGGTCCAATCAGATCCCTCCTTTTATGCCACGGTCCAATCAGAGCTCTCCTTTCATCTTGCTGTGGTCCAATAAGATCGCTCCTTTCCTCCTGCTGTGGTCCAATCAGATCCCTCCTTTTATGCCACGGTCCAATCAGAGCTCTCCTTTCATCTTGCTGTGGTCCAATCAGATCGCTCCTTTCCTCCTGCTGTGTTCCAATCAGATCCTTCCTTTCCTCTTGCTGTGGTCCAATCAGATCCCTCCTTTTATGCCACAGTCCAATCAGAGCTCTCCTTTCATCTTGCTGTGGTCCAATCAGATCGCTCCTTTCCTCCTGCTGTGGTCCAATCAGATCCCTCCTTTTATGCCACGGTCCAATCAGAGCTCTCCTTTCATCTTGCTGTCGTCCAATCAAATCGCTCCTTTTCTCCTGCTCTGGTCCAATCAGAGCTCTCCTTTCATCTTGCTGTGGTCCAATCAGATTGCTCCTTTCCTCCTGCTGTGGTCCAATCAGATCCCTCCTTTCCTCTTGCTGTGGTCCAATCAGATCCCTCCTTTTATGCCACGGTCCAATCAGAGCTCTCCTTTCATCTTGCTGTGGTCCAATCAGATCGCTCCTTTCCTCCTGCTGTGTTCCAATCAGATCCCTCCTTTCCTCTTGCTGTGGTCCAATCAGATCGCTCCTTTTCTCCTGCTGTGGTCCAATCAGAGCTCTCCTTTCATCTTGCTGTGGTCCAATCAGATCGCTCCTTTCCTACTGCTGTGGTCCAATCAGATCTCTCCTTTCCTCTTGCTGTGGTCCAATCAGATCCCTCCTTTTATCCCACGGTCCAATCAGAGCTCTCCTTTCATCTTGCTGTCGTCCAATCAGATCGCTCCTTTCCTCCTGCTGTGGTCCAATCAGATCCCTCCTTTCCTCTTGCTGTGGTCCAATCAGATCCCTCCTTTTATGCCACGGTCCAATCAGAGCTCTCCTTTCATCTTGCTGTGGTCCAATCAGATCGCTCCTTTCCTCCTGCTGTGGTCCAATCAGATCCCTCCTTTCCTCTTGCTGTGGTCCAATCAGATCCCTCCTTTTATGCCACAGTCCAATCAGAGCCCTCCTTTCATCTTGCTGTGGTCCAATCAGATCGCTCCTTTCCTCCTGCTGTGGTCCAATCAGATCCCTCCTTTTATGCCACGGTCCAATCAGAGCTCTCCTTTCATCTTGCTGTCGTCCAATCAGATCGCTCCTTTTCTCCTGCTGTGGTCCAATCAGAGCTCTCCTTTCATCTTGCTGTGGTCCAATCAGATCGCGCCTTTCCTCCTGCTGTGGTCCAATCAGATCCCTCCTTTCCTCTTGCTGTGGTCCAATCAGATCCCTCCTTTTATGCCACGGTCCAATCAGAGCTCTCCTTTCATCTTGCTGTGGTCCAATCAGATCGCTCCTTTCCTCCTGCTGTGTTCCAATCAGATCCCTCCTTTCCTCTTGCTGTGGTCCAATCAGATCCCTCCTTTTATGCCACGGTCCAATCAGAGCTCTCCTTTCATCTTGCTGTGGTCCAATCAGATCGCTCCTTTCCTCCTGCTATGGTCCAATCAGATCCCTCCTTTTATGCCACGGTCCAATCAGAGCTCTCCTTTCATCTTGCTGTCGTCCAATCAGATCGCTACTTTTCTCCTGCTGTGGTCCAATCAGAGCTCTCCTTTCATCTTGCTGTGGTCCAATCAGATCGCTCCTTTCCTCCTGCTGTGGTCCAATCAGATCCCTCCTTTCCTCTTGCTGTGGTCCAATCAGATCCCTCCTTTTATGCCACGGTCCAATCAGAGCTCTCCTTTCATCTTGCTGTGGTCCAATCAGATCGCTCCTTTCCTCCTGCTGTGGTCCAATCAGATCCCTCCTTTCCTCTTGCTGTGGTCCAATCAGATCGCTCCTTTCCTCCTGCTGTGGTCCAATCAGATCCCTCCTTTCCTCTTGCTGTGGTCCAATCAGATCCCTCCTTTTATGCCACGGTCCAATCAGAGCTCTCCTTTCATCTTGCTGTGGTCCAATCAGATCGCTCCTTTCCTCCTGCTGTGGTCCAATCAGATCCCTCCTTTCCTCTTGCTGTGGTCCAATCAGATCCCTCCTTTTATGCCACGGTCCAATCAGAGCTCTCCTTTCATCTTGCTGTGGTCCAATCAGATCGCTCCTTTCCTCCTGCTGTGTTCCAATCAGATCCCTCCTTTCCTCTTGCTGTGGTCCAATCAGATCCCTCCTTTTATGCCACGGTCCAATCAGAGCTCTCCTTTCATCTTGCTGTGGTCCAATAAGATCGCTCCTTTCCTCCTGCTGTGGTCCAATCAGATCCCTCCTTTTATGCCACGGTCCAATCAGAGCTCTCATTTAATCTTGCTGTGGTCCAATCAGATCGCTCCTTTCCTCCTGCTGTGTTCCAATCAGATCCTTCCTTTCCTCTTGCTGTGGTCCAATCAGATCCCTCCTTTTATGCCACAGTCCAATCAGAGCTCTCCTTTCATCTTGCTGTGGTCCAATCAGATCGCTCCTTTCCTCCTGCTGTGGTCCAATCAGATCCCTCCTTTTATGCCACGGTCCAATCAGAGCTCTCCTTTCATCTTGCTGTCGTCCAATCAAATCTCTCCTTTTCTCCTGCTATGGTCCTATCAGAGCTCTCCTTTCCTCTTGCTGTGGTCCAATCAGATTGCTCCTTTCCTCCTGCTGTGGTCCAATCAGATCCCTCCTTTCCTCTTGCTGTGGTCCAATCAGATCCCTCCTTTTATGCCACGGTCCAATCAGAGCTCTCCTTTCATCTTGCTGTGGTCCAATCAGATCGCTCCTTTTCTCCTGCTGTGGTCCAATCAGAGCTCTCCTTTCATCTTGCTGTGGTCCAATCAGAGCTCTCCTTTCCTCCTGCTGTGGTCCAATCAGATCCCTCCTTTCCTCTTGCTGTGGTCCAATCAGATCCCTCCTTTTATCCCACGGTCCAATCAGAGCTCTCCTTTCATCTTGCTGTGGTCCAATCAGATCGCTCCTTTCCTCCTGCTGTGGTCCAATCAGATCCCTCCTTTCCTCTTGCTGTGGTCCAATCAGATCCCTCCCTTTATGCCACGGTCCAATCAGAGCTCTCCTTTCATCTTGCTGTGGTCCAATCAGATTGCTCCTTTCCTCCTGCTGTGGTCCAATCATATCCCTCCTTTCCTCTTGCTGTGGTCCAATCAGATCCCTCCTTTTATGCCACGGTCCAATCAGAGCTCTCCTTTCATCTTGCTGTGGTCCAATCAGATCCCTCCTTTCCTCTTGCTGTGGTCCAATCAGATCCCTCCTTTTATGCCACGGTCCAATCAGAGCTCTCCTTTCATCTTGCTGTGGTCCAATCAGATCGCTCCTTTCCTCTTGCTGTGGTCCAATCAGATCACTCCTTTTATGCCACGGTGCAATCAGAGCTCTCCTTTCATTTTGCTGTCGTCCAATCAGATCGCTCCTTTCCTCCTGCTGTGGTCCAATCAGAGCTCTCCTTTCATCTTGCTGTCGTCCAATCAGATCGCTCCTTTCCTCCTGCTGTGGTCCAATCAGATCCCTCCTTTCCTCATGCTGTGGTCCAATCAGATCACTCCTTTTATGCCACGGTCCAATCAGAGCTCTCCTTTCATCTTGCTGTCGTCCAATCAGATCCCTCCTTTCCACTTGCTGTGGTCCAATCAGATCGCTCCTTTTATGCCACAGTCCAATCAGAGCTCTCCTTTCCTCCTGCTGTGGTCCAATCAGAGCTCTCCTTTCATCTTGCTGTCGTCCAATCAGATCGCTCCTTTCCTCCTGCTTTGGTCCAATCAGATCCCTCCTTTTATGCCACGGTCCAATCAGAGCTCTCCTTTCATCTTGCTGTCGTCCAATCAGGTCGCTCCTTTCCTCCTGCTGTGGTCCAATCAGAGCTCTCCTTTCATCTTGCTGTCGTCCAATCAGATCGCTCCTTTCCTCCTGCTGTGGTCCAATCAGAGCTCTCCTTTCATCTTGCTGTCGTCCAATCAGATCGCTCCTTTCCTCCTGCTGTGGTCCAATCAGATCCCTCCTTTCCTCTTGCTGTGGTCGAATCAGATCCCTCTTTTTATGCCACGGTCCAATCAGAGCTCTCCTTTCATCTTGCTGTCGTCCAATCAGATCGCTCCTTTCCTCCTGCTTTGGTACAATCAGATCCCACCTTTTATGCCACGGTCCAATCAGAGCTCTCCTTTCATCTTGCTGTCGTCCAATCAGATCGCTGCTTTCCTCCTGCTGTGGTCCAATCAGATCCCTCCTTTCCTCTTTCTGTGGTCCAATCAGATCCCTCCTTTTATGCCAAGGTCCAATCAGAGCTCTCCTTTCATCTTGCTGTCGTCCAATCAGATCGCTCCTTTCCTCCTGCTGTGGCCCAATCAGATCCCTCCTTTCCTCTTTTTGTTGTCCAATCAGATCCCTCCTTTTATGCCACGGTACAATCAGAGCTCTCCTTTCATTTTGCTGTCGTCCAATCAGATCACTCCTTTCCTCCTGCTGTCGTCCAATCAGATCGCTCCTTTCCTCCTGCTGTGGTCCAATCAGATCACTCCTTTTCTCTTTTTGTGGTCCAATCAGATCCCTCCTTTTATGCCACGGTCCAATCAGAGCTCTCCTTTCATCTTGCTGTCGTCCAATCAGATCGCTCCTTTCCTCCTGCTGTCGTCCAATCAGATCGCTCCTTTCCTCCTGCTGTGGTCCAAATAAATACCTCCTTTCCTCTTGCTGTGGTCCAATCAGATCCCTACTTTTATGCCACGGTCCAATCAGAGCTCTCCTTTCATCTTGCTGTGGTCCAATCAGATCCCTACTTTCCTCCTGCTGTGGTCCAATTAGATCCCTCCTTTCCTCTTGCTGTGGTCCAATCAGATCCCTCTTTTTATGCCACGGTCCAATCAGAGCTCTCCTTTCATCTTGCTGTCGTCCAATCAGATCGCTCCTTTCCTCCTGCTGTGGTCCAATCAGATCCCTCCTTTCCTCTTGCTGTGGTCCAATCAGATCCCTCCTTTTATGACACGGTCCAATCAGAGCTCTCCTTTCATCTTGCTGTCGTCCAATCAGATCGCTCCTTTCCTCCTGCTGTGGTCCAATCAGATCCCTCCTTTACTTTTGCTGTGGTCCAATCAGATCCCTCCTTTTATGCCACGGTCCAATCAGAGCTCTCCTTTCATCTTGCTGTCGTCTAATCAGATCCCTCCTTTCCGCTTGCTATGGTCCAATCAGATCCCTCCTTTTATGCCACGGTCCAATCAGATCGCTCCTTTCATCTTGCTGTCGTCCAATCAGATCGCTCCTTTTCTCCTGCTGTGGTACAATCAGATCCCTCCTTTTATGCCACGGTCCAATCAGAGCTCTCCTTTCATCTTTCTGTCGTCCAATCAGATCGCTGCTTTCCTCCTGCTGTGGGCCAATCAGATCCCTCCTTTCCTCTTGCTGTTGTCCAATCAGATCTCTCCTTTTATTCCACGGTCCAATCAGAGCTCTCCTTTCCTCTTGATGTGGTCCAATCAGATCCCTCCCTTTATGCCACGGTCCAATCAGAGCTCTCCTTTCATCTTGCTGTCGTCCAATCAGATCGCTGCTTTCCTCCTGCTGTGGGCCAATCAGATCCCTCCTTTCCTCTTGCTGTTGTCCAATCAGATCTCTCCTTTTATTCCACGGTCCAATCAGAGCTCTCCTTTCCTCTTGATGTGGTCCAATCAGATCCCTCCCTTTATGCCACGGTCCAATCAGAGCTCTACTTTCATCTTGCTGTCGTCCAATCAGATCGCTCCTTTCCTCCTGCTGTGGTCAAATCAGATCACTCCTTTTATGCCATGGTCCAATCAGAGCTCTCCTTTCCTCCTGCTGTGGTCCAATCAGATCCCTACTTTCCTCTTGCTATGATCCAATCAGATCCCTCCTTTTATGCCATGGTCCAATCAGAGCTCTCCTTTCATCTTGCTGTCGTCCAATCAGATCGCTCCTTTCCTGCTGCTGTGGTACAATCAGATCCCTCCTTTTATGCCACGGTCCAATCAGAGCTCTCCTTTCATCTTGCTGTCGTCCAATCAGATCGCTCCTTTCCTCCTGCTGTGGTTCAATCAGATCCCTCCTTTCCTCTTGCTGTGGTCCAATCAGATCCCTCCTTTTATGCCACGGTCCAATCAGAGCTCTCCTTTCATCTTGCTGTCGTCCAATCAGATCGCTCCTTTCCTACTGCTGTGGTGCAATCAGATCCCTCCTTTCCTCCTGCTGTGGTCCAATCAGATCCCTCCTTTCCTCTTGCTGTGGTCCAATCAGATCCCTCCTTTTATGCCACGGTCCAATCAGAGCTCTCCTTTCATCTTGCTGTCGTCCAATCAGATCGCTCCTTTCCTCCTGCTGTGGTCCAATCAGATCCCTCCTTTCCTCATGCTGTGGTCCAATCAGATCACTCCTTTTATGCCACGGTCCAATCAGAGCTCTCCTTTCATCTTGCTGTCGTCCAATCAGATCCCTCCTTTCCACTTGCTGTGGTCCAATCAGATCGCTCCTTTTATGCCACAGTCCAATCAGAGCTCTCCTTTCCTCCTGCTGTGGTCCAATCAGAGCTCTCCTTTCATCTTGCTGTCGTCCAATCAGATCGCTCCTTTCCTCCTGCTTTGGTCCAATCAGATCCCTCCTTTTATGCCACGGTCCAATCAGAGCTCTCCTTTCATCTTGCTGTCGTCCAATCAGGTCGCTCCTTTCCTCCTGCTGTGGTCCAATCAGAGCTCTCCTTTCATCTTGCTGTCGTCCAATCAGATCGCTCCTTTCCTCCTGCTGTGGTCCAATCAGAGCTCTCCTTTCATCTTGCTGTCGTCCAATCAGATCGCTCCTTTCCTCCTGCTGTGGTCCAATCAGATCCCTCCTTTCCTCTTGCTGTGGTCGAATCAGATCCCTCTTTTTATGCCACGGTCCAATCAGAGCTCTCCTTTCATCTTGCTGTCGTCCAATCAGATCGCTCCTTTCCTCCTGCTTTGGTACAATCAGATCCCACCTTTTATGCCACGGTCCAATCAGAGCTCTCCTTTCATCTTGCTGTCGTCCAATCAGATCGCTGCTTTCCTCCTGCTGTGGTCCAATCAGATCCCTCCTTTCCTCTTTCTGTGGTCCAATCAGATCCCTCCTTTTATGCCAAGGTCCAATCAGAGCTCTCCTTTCATCTTGCTGTCGTCCAATCAGATCGCTCCTTTCCTCCTGCTGTGGCCCAATCAGATCCCTCCTTTCCTCTTTTTGTTGTCCAATCAGATCCCTCCTTTTATGCCACGGTACAATCAGAGCTCTCCTTTCATCTTGCTGTCGTCCAATCAGATCACTCCTTTCCTCCTGCTGTCGTCCAATCAGATCGCTCCTTTCCTCCTGCTGTGGTCCAATCAGATCACTCCTTTCCTCTTTTTGTGGTCCAATCAGATCCCTCCTTTTATGCCACGGTCCAATCAGAGCTCTCCTTTCATCTTGCTGTCGTCCAATCAGATCGCTCCTTTCCTCCTGCTGTCGTCCAATCAGATCGCTCCTTTCCTCCTGCTGTGGTCCAAATAAATACCTCCTTTCCTCTTGCTGTGGTCCAATCAGATCCCTACTTTTATGCCACGGTCCAATCAGAGCTCTCCTTTCATCTTGCTGTGGTCCAATCAGATCCCTACTTTCCTCCTGCTGTGGTCCAATTAGATCCCTCCTTTCCTCTTGCTGTGGTCCAATCAGATCCCTCTTTTTATGCCACGGTCCAATCAGAGCTCTCCTTTCATCTTGCTGTCGTCCAATCAGATCGCTCCTTTCCTCCTGCTGTGGTCCAATCAGATCCCTCCTTTCCTCTTGCTGTGGTCCAATCAGATCCCTCCTTTTATGACACGGTCCAATCAGAGCTCTCCTTTCATCTTGCTGTCGTCCAATCAGATCGCTCCTTTCCTCCTGCTGTGGTCCAATCAGATCCCTCCTTTACTTTTGCTGTGGTCCAATCAGATCCCTCCTTTTATGCCACGGTCCAATCAGAGCTCTCCTTTCATCTTGCTGTCGTCTAATCAGATCCCTCCTTTCCGCTTGCTATGGTCCAATCAGATCCCTCCTTTTATGCCACGGTCCAATCAGATCGCTCCTTTCATCTTGCTGTCGTCCAATCAGATCGCTCCTTTTCTCCTGCTGTGGTACAATCAGATCCCTCCTTTTATGCCACGGTCCAATCAGAGCTCTCCTTTCATCTTGCTGTCGTCCAATCAGATCGCTGCTTTCCTCCTGCTGTGGGCCAATCAGATCCCTCCTTTCCTCTTGCTGTTGTCCAATCAGATCTCTCCTTTTATTCCACGGTCCAATCAGAGCTCTCCTTTCCTCTTGATGTGGTCCAATCAGATCCCTCCCTTTATGCCACGGTCCAATCAGAGCTCTCCTTTCATCTTGCTGTCGTCCAATCAGATCGCTGCTTTCCTCCTGCTGTGGGCCAATCAGATCCCTCCTTTCCTCTTGCTGTTGTCCAATCAGATCTCTCCTTTTATTCCACGGTCCAATCAGAGCTCTCCTTTCCTCTTGATGTGGTCCAATCAGATCCCTCCCTTTATGCCACGGTCCAATCAGAGCTCTACTTTCATCTTGCTGTCGTCCAATCAGATCGCTCCTTTCCTCCTGCTGTGGTCAAATCAGATCCCTCCTTTTATGCCATGGTCCAATCAGAGCTCTCCTTTCCTCCTGCTGTGGTCCAATCAGATCCCTACTTTCCTCTTGCTATGATCCAATCAGATCCCTCCTTTTATGCCATGGTCCAATCAGAGCTCTCCTTTCATCTTGCTGTCGTCCAATCAGATCGCTCCTTTCCTCCTGCTGTGGTACAATCAGATCCCTCCTTTTATGCCACGGTCCAATCAGAGCTCTCCTTTCATCTTGCTGTCGTCCAATCAGATCGCTCCTTTCCTCCTGCTGTGGTTCAATCAGATCCCTCCTTTCCTCTTGCTGTGGTCCAATCAGATCCCTCCTTTTATGCCACGGTCCAATCAGAGCTCTCCTTTCATCTTGCTGTCGTCCAATCAGATCGCTCCTTTCCTACTGCTGTGGTGCAATCAGATCCCTCCTTTCCTCCTGCTGTGGTCCAATCAGATCCCTCCTTTCCTCTTGCTGTGGTCCAATCAGATCCCTCCTTTTATGCCACGGTCCAATCAGAGCTCTCCTTTCATCTTGCTGTCGTCCAATCAGATCGCTCCTTTCCTCCTGCTGTGGTCCAATCAGATCCCTCCTTTCCTCTTGCTGTGGTCCAATCAGATCCCTCCTTTTATGCCACGGTCCAATCAGAGCTCTCCTTTCATCTTGCTGTGGTCCAATCAGATCGCTCCTTTCCTCCTGCTGTGGTCCAATCAGATCCCTCCTTTCATGCCACGGTCCAATCAAAGCTCTCCTTTCATCTTGCTGTCCTCCAATCAGATCGCTGCTTTCCTCCTGCTGTGGTCCAATCAGATCCCTCCTTTCCTCTTGACTGTGGTCCAATCAGATCTCTCCTTTTATTCCACGGTCCAATCAGAGCTCTCCTTTCATCTTGCTGTCGTCCAATCAGATCGATCCTTTCCTCCTGCTGTGGTCCAATCAGATCCCTCCTTTCCTCTTGCTGTGGTCCAATCAGATCCCTCCTTTTATGCCACGGTCCAAACAGAGTTCTCCTTTCATCTTGCTGTCGTCCAATCAGATCGCTCCTTTCATCCTTCTGTGGTCCAATCAGATCCCTCCTTTCCTCTTTCTGTGGTCCAATCAGATCCCTCCTTTTATGCCACGGTCCAATCAGAGCTCTCCTTTCATCTTGCTGTCGTCCAATCAGGTCGCTCCTTTCCTCCTGCTGTGGTCCAATCAGAGCTCTCCTTTCATCTTGCTGTCGTCCAATCAGATCGCTCCTTTCCTCCTGCTGTGGTCCAATCAGATCCCTCCTTTCCTCTTGCTGTGGTCCAATCAGATCACTCCTTTTATGCCACGGTCCAATCAGAGCTCTCCTTTCATCTTGCTGTCGTCCAATCAGATCGCTCCTTTCCTCCTGCTGTGGTCCAATCAGATCGCTCCTTTCCTCCTGCTGTGGTCCAATCAGATCCCTCCTTTCCTCTTTCTGTGGTCCAATCAGATCCCTCCTTTTATGCCACGGTCCAATCAGAGCTCTCCTTTCATCTTACTGTCGTCCAATCAGATCGCTCCTTTCCTCCTGCTGTGGTCCAATCAGAGCTCTCCTTTCATCTTGCTGTCGTCCAATCAGATCACTCCTTTCCTCCTGCTGTCGTCCAATCAGATCGCTCCTTTCCTCCTGCTGTGGTCCAATCAGATCCCTCCTTTCCTCTTTTTGTGGTCCAATCAGATCCCTCCTTTTATGCCACGGTCCAATCAGAGCTCTCCTTTCATCTTGCTGTCGTCCAATCAGATCGCTCCTTTCCTCCTGCTGTCGTCCAATCAGATCGCTCCTTTCCTCCTGCTGTGGTCCAAATAGATACCTCCTTTCCTCTTGCTGTGGTCCAATCAGATCCCTACTTTTATGCCACGGTCCAATCAGAGCTCTCCTTTCATCTTGCTGTGGTCCAATCAGATCCCTACTTTCCTCCTGCTGTGGTCCAATTAGATCCCTCCTTTCCTCTTGCTGTGGTCCAATCAGATCCCTCTTTTTATGCCACGGTCCAATCAGAGCTCTCCTTTCATCTTGCTGTCGTCCAATCAGATCGCTCCTTTCCTCCTGCTGTGGTCCAATCAGATCCCTCCTTTCCTCTTGCTGTGGTCCAATCAGATCCCTCCTTTTATGACACGGTCCAATCAGAGCTCTCCTTTCATCTTGCTGTCGTCCAATCAGATCGCTCCTTTCCTCCTGCTGTGGTCCAATCAGATCCCTCCTTTACTTTTGCTGTGGTCCAATCAGATCCCTCCTTTTATGCCACGGTCCAATCAGAGCTCTCCTTTCATCTTGCTGTCGTCCAATCAGATCCCTCCTTTCCGCTTGCTGTGGTCCAATCAGATCCCTCCTTTTATGCCACGGTCCAATCAGATCGCTCCTTTCATCTTGCTGTCGTCCAATCAGATCGCTCCTTTTCTCCTGCTGTGGTACAATCAGATCCCTCCTTTTATGCCACGGTCCAATCAGAGCTCTCCTTTCATCTTGCTGTCGTCCAATCAGATCGCTGCTTTCCTCCTGCTGTGGGCCAATCAGATCCCTCCTTTCCTCTTGCTGTTGTCCAATCAGATCTCTCCTTTTATTCCACGGTCCAATCAGAGCTCTCCTTTCCTCTTGATGTGGTCCAATCAGATCCCTCCCTTTATGCCACGGTCCAATCAGAGCTCTCCTTTCATCTTGCTGTCGTCCAATCAGATCGCTCCTTTCCTCCTGCTGTGGTCAAATCAGATCCCTCCTTTTATGCCATGGTCCAATCAGAGCTCTCCTTTCCTCCTGCTGTGGTCCAATCAGATCCCTACTTTCCTCTTGCTATGATCCAATCAGATCCCTCCTTTTATGCCATGGTCCAATCAGAGCTCTCCTTTCATCTTGCTGTCGTCCAATCAGATCGCTCCTTTCCTCCTGCTGTGGTACAATCAGATCCCTCCTTTTATGCCACGGTCCAATCAGAGCTCTCCTTTCATCTTGCTGTCGTCCAATCAGATCCCTCCTTTCCTCTTGCTGTTGTCCAATCAGATCCCTCCTTTCCACTTGCTGTGGTCCAATCAGATCGCTCCTTTTATGCCACGGTCCAATCAGAGCTCTCCTTTCCTCCTGCTGTGGTCCAATCAGAGCTCTCCTTTCATCTTGCTGTCGTCCAATCAGATCGCTCCTTTCCTCCTGCTTTGGTCCAATCAGATCCCTCCTTTTATGCCACGGTCCAATCAGAGCTCTCCTTTCATCTTGCTGTCGTCCAATCAGGTCGCTCCTTTCCTCCTGCTGTGGTCCAATCAGAGCTCTCCTTTCATCTTGCTGTCGTCCAATCAGATCGCTCCTTTCCTCCTGCTGTGGTCCAATCAGATCCCTCCTTTCCTCTTGCTGTGGTCCAATCAGATCACTCCTTTTATGCCACGGTCCAATCAGAGCTCTCCTTTCATCTTGCTGTCGTCCAATCAGATCGCTCCTTTCCTCCTGCTGTGGTCCAATCAGATCGCTCCTTTCCTCCTGCTGTGGTCCAATCAGATCCCTCCTTTCCTCTTTCTGTGGTCCAATCAGATCCCTCCTTTTATGCCACGGTCCAATCAGAGCTCTCCTTTCATCTTACTGTCGTCCAATCAGATCGCTCCTTTCCTCCTGCTGTGGTCCAATCAGAGCTCTCCTTTCATCTTGCTGTCGTCCAATCAGATCGCTCCTTTCCTCCTGCTGTGGTCCAATCAGATCCTTCCTTTCCTCTTGCTGTGGTCGAATCAGATCCCTCTTTTTATGCCACGGTCCAATCAGAGCTCTCCTTTCATCTTGCTGTCGTCCAATCAGATCGCTCCTTTCCTCCTGCTTTGGTACAATCAGATCCCTCCTTTTATGCCACGGTCCAATCAGAGCTCTCCTTTCATCTTGCTGTCGTCCAATCAGATCGCTGCTTTCCTCCTGCTGTGGTCCAATCAGATCCCTCCTTTCCTCTTTCTGTGGTCCAATCAGATCCCTCCTTTTATGCCACGGTCCAATCAGAGCTCTCCTTTCATCTTGCTGTCGTCCAATCAGATCGCTCCTTTCCTCCTGCTGTGGCCCAATCAGATCCCTCCTTTCCTCTTTTTGTTGTCCAATCAGATCCCTCCTTTTATGCCACGGTACAATCAGAGCTCTCCTTTCATCTTGCTGTCGTCCAATCAGATCACTCCTTTCCTCCTGCTGTCGTCCAATCAGATCGCTCCTTTCCTCCTGCTGTGGTCCAATCAGATCCCTCCTTTCCTCTTTTTGTGGTCCAATCAGATCCCTCCTTTTATGCCACGGTCCAATCAGAGCTCTCCTTTCATCTTGCTGTCGTCCAATCAGATCGCTCCTTTCCTCCTGCTGTCGTCCAATCAGATCGCTCCTTTCCTCCTGCTGTGGTCCAAATAGATACCTCCTTTCCTCTTGCTGTGGTCCAATCAGATCCCTACTTTTATGCCACGGTCCAATCAGAGCTCTCCTTTCATCTTGCTGTGGTCCAATCAGATCCCTACTTTCCTCCTGCTGTGGTCCAATTAGATCCCTACTTTCCTCTTGCTGTGGTCTAATCAGATCCCTCTTTTTATGCCACGGTCCAATCAGAGCTCTCCTTTCATCTTGCTGTCGTCCAATCAGATCGCTCCTTTCCTCCTGCTGTGGTCCAATCAGATCCCTCCTTTCCTCTTGCTGTGGTCCAATCAGATCCCTCCTTTTATGACACGGTCCAATCAGAGCTCTCCTTTCATCTTGCTGTCGTCCAATCAGATCGCTCCTTTCCTCCTGCTGTGGTCCAATCAGATCCCTCCTTTACTTTTGCTGTGGTCCAATCAGATCCCTCCTTTTATGCCACGGTCCAATCAGAGCTCTCCTTTCATCTTGCTGTCGTCCAATCAGATCCCTCCTTTCCGCTTGCTGTGGTCCAATCAGATCCCTCCTTTTATGCCACGGTCCAATCAGATCGCTCCTTTCATCTTGCTGTCGTCCAATCAGATCGCTCCTTTTCTCCTGCTGTGGTACAATCAGATCCCTCCTTTTATGCCACGGTCCAATCAGAGCTCTCCTTTCATCTTGCTGTCGTCCAATCAGATCGCTGCTTTCCTCCTGCTGTGGGCCAATCAGATCCCTCCTTTCCTCTTGCTGTTGTCCAATCAGATCTCTCCTTTTATTCCACGGTCCAATCAGAGCTCTCCTTTCCTCTTGATGTGGTCCAATCAGATCCCTCCCTTTATGCCACGGTCCAATCAGAGCTCTCCTTTCATCTTGCTGTCGTCCAATCAGATCGCTCCTTTCCTCCTGCTGTGGTCAAATCAGATCCCTCCTTTTATGCCATGGTCCAATCAGAGCTCTCCTTTCCTCCTGCTGTGGTCCAATCAGATCCCTACTTTCCTCTTGCTATGATCCAATCAGATCCCTCCTTTTATGCCATGGTCCAATCAGAGCTCTCCTTTCATCTTGCTGTCGTCCAATCAGATCGCTCCTTTCCTCCTGCTGTGGTACAATCAGATCCCTCCTTTTATGCCACAGTCCAATCAGAGCTCTCCTTTCATCTTGCTGTCGTCCAATCAGATCCCTCCTTTCCTCTTGCTGTTGTCCAATCAGATCTCTCCTTTTATTCCACGGTCCAATCAGAGCTCTCCTTTCATCTTGCTGTCGTCCAATCAGATCGCTCCTTTCCTCCTGCTGTGGTCCAATCAGATCCCTCCTTTCCTCTTTGTATGGTCCAATCAGATCCCTCCTTTTATGCCATGGTCCAATCAGAGCTCTCCTTTCATGTTGCTGTAGTCCAATCAGATCTCTCCTTTCTTTTTGCTATCATCCAATCAGATCCCTCATTTTATGCCATGGTCCAATCAGATCTCTCCTTTCCTCCTGCTGTGGTCCAAACAGATCTCTCCTTTCCTCCTGATGTGGTCCAATCAGATCACTCCAGAAAATGGTGTTGGTGTGTTTAGACAATGAAAACAGCGTTGATAGCTCCAAACAGCCTTTAAACCCAAAAAACGCTGTTTCTACCTCCGCATAGCCTTTAGATGCTGAAAACGGCGTTTCTCCCTCCAAATAGCCTTTAAACCTCAAAAATGTTGTTTCTCCATCCGAACAGCCTTTAGACAGGGAGAACAGCGTTTCTCCCTCCAAACAGCCTTTAGACACCGAAAACGGCGTTTCTACCTCCGAACAGCTTTTAGACACAGAAAACGGCCTTCGTAGCTCCAAAAAGCCTTAAACCCAAAAAACGGTGTTTCTACCTCCGAACAGTCTTTAGACACCGAAACGGCGTTTGTAGCTTCAAACAGCCTTTAAAAACGTATGCCATTACTAAGGGGGGCATTTTAAAATCCATACCCAAACGCTCACTGGCCACAACCACTAGACCAGCACAGGTATAGGTGAGAGTGACTTCGTTTGTATCCCGGTGTATGCATTCTGTTTCTGACTTGGTATCAATAAATCCTGTAAATGACCATTCGTTTCAGATATATGGTGTCTTTATTCACATACATTACAACAAGCATTTATTTTTAAACTCGATCTTTTCAGCCATAGTAGAAGTTATACCAGTCCTTTAACGGCATATGATTATTCAACCCAAAATACAATGGCATCCTCCTGATCAACACATCCTTGCTCAATTGTGTGATGTTGGCGAGAAGGGAGCCGTCGAGTTGTTGTTCCTCGCATCCGTCCACACGTTGTTGGTGACACAAGCCATGGTTGAGTTTGCTGTAAATGGCCGAGACAGTTGGTCCGTAGATTATGGTCAGGGACATACGCCCGGTGATTTCACCTAAGTTCTCCGATGGGCTCTCAATCAACACCTTCACGTGGGGCGTCTTTTCATCTACGACGGCGAAGTTGTCGGCGTACTCGCTCATGGTCTGGTACAGCGAGGTGATGTATTTCATCAGCCCGTATGGGATCGTGATGTTCTCTGTACGCACATGCCGAGGAGGGAAAGACGTGCAGTCGAGCTCTTGAAAGGATCGGTTGTTCACGGCCATCTCCCGTGTGATTCGTTTTAAAATGTCGAGGTTGTCACAGGAAGCCGATCGCAAGAGAGCTAGGAGATTTCTGAGAGCCTCATACTCTTGGTCGGCGGAGGGTTCCTCGGAAGGTATGCATACGGAGTTGTCCATGCACGGGGAGAACGAGAACAAGGGTGGCCCGTTGGGCCCTTTCATAACGTGTGCGAAACCGGTGTCCGAACACAACTTGCACGTGAATTCAAACTGCCCTCGGGTAGCATTGGCAAGGGAGTCACAAGCCCCTCTTGCTCTGTCTGCAGTCCAGAGGCTGTTTGACATCATGAAAGCTAAGACGTTGATGAGAGCTTGCCTGTTGTCTTCGTCGTGCACGGAGAGGGTGCGATTGAAAGGTTCGGTGTCCGTGCCCGCTATCTTCATAGAGGAGCCGCCGTTAATGTCTACCGGCCACTTGGAGGACAGCTTGCCCAGATCGTTCGTGAGGACCCTTTTCTTGTTTTCGTCGACTACAGTGAACTTGGCGGGTATCCTTTCCAATGTCCCTTGCTTGTATGCTGTGACGCTCATATCGTTGATGACGAACAGAGTACTGCATTCGCCGAGGGGTATTAGGCCGTGCAGGTCAATTCTGAACGTTGCAGGCTGGCGGGCCTGACTGGCCCTGGTCATGGTGTGTGAGAAAATGTACTCCTTCTGACTGAAGGACATGCTTAACGGGAGTGTGTTGTCTACGGAATGTATATACGATGATTTTCCGTCTTGATCTAACTCAACCAAATGATCGCGTACGGGTCCAAGAGGCTCGGGGCGGGTTGGGTGTCCCGTGACATGTTACGAGAGCCACCGTCTTTCGTTGACACACTGTCCTATCTTTCTCCTGTTGTCTTCGCCATAGACGTGTTCGATGAGCCTGCGGGCCGGAACGTTGTTGTCAAGCAGGTCCCTGTAGAAGCTTTTGCAGCCCGCGCAATGGTACGTGACCTCACTGTAGGCAGCGAAAGGATTTGTCCTCTTGCCGAGCTTGGGGCGTATGGGCTTGAGCCACTTCTTCTCCCTGAAGGCGTTGATCCACGTTTGCATGAGGTCTAGATCGGCGCAAGAGTAGGGCATGATGCAAAGAACGGACCCCGGGTACATGGCGGCCTCGGAGCTGAATGCGTGGGGAGTGTGTATCTGCAACATGAGTATGGTCTGATACAAAAGACCGGCCAGGTCGACTAGAGTCCTCTCGCACAGCTCGCTTCTTATTATTGAAAGCCTACCGGTGGAAGAGGCGATCCCCGCGTCTGTGAGCATGACCGGCGGCACTGAGAGCGAGATGGAGGCTTCCGAGCAAGGTGGGGGCGGCGATGCGTCGACGTCTCGGATGGACACTATGCCTTCGGACATGGCTTCGGTGAGCATCTTCCCGAGCGAGGCGCTTAGGTTCCTGTAGACATCATGGGGCGTTAGTGACATGTCGTCAACAACGACCTTGAGACAAGCCTCGAGTTTCTCGCCCGGTAGACGACCAACGGTCTCCCTGTTTGTCTTGAGGAGGTCCAACTCTTGGGTCCCGCAGGCTGGTATCATGTGTTTGGGGCAGTTGTTCATGGTAGAGTTGAAAGCCGCGGTGGCCCTCTTCAACCTCTGTCTGACGGAGGTGATGTAGGTGAGCAGGTGCTGTTTGCAATCATACAGGCTGCGGGGGCCCAGAGCTGAGCTGTACATGTATCGGGGCAAGCAGTAGTCGATGATACAGTGAGCCACGATCTTCCCCGAGCGGTTGACCAAGGTGCGGTCTGCGCAGTGAGCTATCAAGAGCCTAGAGTTGGCGAAACATTTGTTGAAAGGCTGGTAAGGGTGAGGCATGAGCTCCGTGTGAGAAGACGGGTCGATCGGGGCTTGTCCGTGTTGTTTGTGACATCCGTTCGAGTCGTCATCAGATCCGCGGTCGGAATCAGAGTCCTTATCTCTGTGGCGGGGTTCGCTGGATTCGGAGGGCTTGACCTCGCACATCAGGGAGCCTCCAAACATGACGGTGATACATCCCGTGTTGGCCTGGAGGTTCAACGGATATCTATAGAAAGCGGCTTCGCAAGGGTTGCACTTGTGATACTCGTTACACTCAACGGGTTTGACAGAGAGTCCGGTGATCTGCTGTAGCCACGTCCTTACTATTTCTACGTAGGTGGTTTTGACGCTGGAGTTGCTGACTTTCAAGCGATCCAGCGTTTGTTGGCTAAAGTGCTTGTTCTTTGAGGATTTGATTAGGCTGCTCCAAGGGAAGAACCCTGCTCCCATCTTAGACGCGATGAGTTCAGATGCTTTGCATGTGACCAGGTCTCTGAGGATGGCTTGCGTGCGCGAGAACATGTGGTTCATGCAGTATTTCCAGTCCTTGTACAGCGTTCTTACTGTGACAGCATCGACCGACCCAGACTGGTGGCCCCGCGTGGGGACGAGTGTTGTAGAGACCGCGGAGAACCCAGAGTTCAGCTGCAACACTGTAACATCGTCCACTCTGTAGGCGGCGAGAAAGGAGCTAGCGCGATGCAGCTCTAACCACCGGCCAAGATCGTCCAAGAGGGGTTCCCGCTCCAGGTACAAGATTACATCTCCGGACTTGAGCTGGTGCCAGGGAGAGGTGGAAAAGCACGAGACCTGGTCCGTCTCCAGCTTGATGCAGTCTCCCCTCATTACGCACGCTATGAAGGTGTCCGTTACGGCGGAATCGCAAGGCGAGCGCATGCTCTTGAAGGCCGACAGTCCCCTGACCTTGACGGACACCGAAGACAGATCGCCCTGCTCGTCTAGGGCGTGTGTGAGAGCCACGTAGGTCTTCTTGGCTACGTGGCAGTAGACAGAGCAACTGTTTTCGTATTCGAGCTTGACTCTCCTGTCTTTGACGAAGGGCCCGGTGACTTCGGACGATTCTTTGGACCCCGGGACTCTGGCCACGTAGACGGGGTAGCCTTCCTTGGTGAATGTTCCTCTGGGGTCTCTGACTACCTTGTGGGTTGTGTTACCTCTGTCTATCACGTACATCCTCTCGAGAGTGTCCTCCACCAAGGCCGTGTGTACGTAGTCCAGAAAGGCAGGCACCCGCTCGCCGGCCTGCTTAAATTTGGCACCCATCGCTGTCCGGGCTTTACAGGCGAAGCTCCTGAGGAACTCGCCTTCCGCCTCGCCTCTGCGGACGTCTACGTCGGGCACATCGCTCTCAGGAAGGTCCCCGGGTCCGTACCCGACCGAGACCATGACGCTGTCGGTGTCTCCGTAGACGACAGGGCAGCGGTGCTGGTAAAAGGTAGACACGCAGCTGTTTACCACGGAAATCTGTTGCCTACCGTGGCCGGATATGAGAGGCCCGCAGGGGTGGGGAGCCGTTCCATAGAAGGAGTTGGCCAGCACTTTACACTCTCCCTCCTGCATCTTGTAGTACACTCGCTCGGCCTCGCTGATGTCAGGCTTCTTGAGCGTCCTCTTGAACTCAGCTCGCTGGTTGAGATAGTGCTCAACCGAAGAAGATAATATGGCCGGTGCGCGGACAAACTTACCTTGGTCCTGGTCGTACTTGAGGATGAGCGAGGCATACTGGAACCCCTCAACTTCCCAGTTGTAACACACCCAACCAGATAGATCGTGGGGGAATTCTGTTGGAGGCCAGGGGATGGTGGTCTCGGGTGAAATGTTGAGAGCGCACATGATGGACGGGTACATACCCGAGAAGTCGAACGAGAGCTCCAGGCCCATGCCGGGTCCGGAGTAGTGTAGGCCCGTGAGAGGATCGCACACGGTCCCTCCCTTCCACTTGTCACTGTCTCTGTCGTCAGACTCGAGCTGAGGATACCATCGCTTTCTGCTGTTCAGTTTCATACCCACGGGGCCCGCTTTGACTCTGAGAGTATCGAGTGCAAACTTGAGTTGAGGGATCTGAACCGAGTGAATGCTCTGCACGAAGCCACCAAAGTTATCCCCTCTTCCGTGCACCACGACGTCCACGTTGAGAGTGGTCCTACATCGGTGGAACAGAGCCGATACGGGGTTGAGGACTTTGGTCAGTCTAGCGCAGAGCTGCGAGTCCACCAAGTTGTAGAGGAGCACGGCGAACAGACTCTTCCCCCCCATTCTGATCATCTCGTCCATTTTAGAGTAACTGACATCTGCCAGCTTGCAAAGCTTCCTCGTGTCCTTCTGGGGCTTTCTGTGCAGCTTCCTGTCCTTGGTGATGACAAAGGGCGCCACGTCGTTCAACTTCATGCTGGTGCACACAAACTTGATGTCTCTGGTGCCCGCCATCCTGTACAGATCTATGATGTTCAGACCGCAGCTGTTCATCTTGAAGTGGCCCAGCTTAGCCTTGTCTTTGTTGAACTTTTCTATGTGTCTAGATATCATCCGAAGCTTGTACTCCGTCAAGGTTCCGTTGAGCAACAGCGTACCTATGCTCTTGATCATCTCCTTGTACATATCTAGGTAACGGACGTTTTCAAACTGGAAAAAAGGGGGCACGTCCTCGGCCAGAGCCCTGGTTACAAAGAGCCCGTTCCAGGCTTGCAGCAGCGAGGAACATCGTTTCCGGGTCGCAACGTCCAGGCGCTTGCTGTATTTTGATTCCGCGTAGAAATGCACACGCTGCTCGATCACCCTCACGTCAAACTCGGCGTTGAACACGTACAGGAGCTCTATGCCGCACTGGTACAGCAACTGGATCATTTTCTCCAGGAGCGCAAGTTTGCCCGAGCACGGGCAAAACACGATCCTCCTGACATCGTCTATACCGGCGGCCCTCGCCAGTTCATGGTCAGCCTCCGGGTGACGGTTGTCTGTGACCTTACAGTTGTTATAGATAACTATCAGCTTCTTCCTGTGGGCTCCGGGCGAGGTCTTGGGTATATGGGAGTTGAGCAGCACAAGAGAGACGCAAGTGATCTCGTGCTGCTGGCCCGGCATGTCAGGCACCACAGAGGGGATGGAGACGTGCTTACTCTGTTTGGACAATTGTTTCCTGCCCGTGTTGAGCGTCTGAACCAGCTTAGCCCTGTAGTCCGTCATCTCCGTCACCATGTGCTCGGTGCAATAGGGGAACTTGTAGGCGAAAGACTCGCATCGTAGGGATGTATCCCGGTACGATTTGTCAAACACCGTCTCGATATCCAGACACGCGGCCTTGTAGAAATAGGGCGCGTGTTTGCTGTTAAAGAGCTTAGCCTCGGCCTCCGATCTATCGTGATCGTAGATGAGTTCGGAGACCGAGAGAACCCCGTTCAACTTGCTGGCGGGTATAAAATACACCCTGCCAAACATCACATCGGAGCATAGGGCAGGCGTGTTGCCATCTCGAGCAATGTAGTAGCCGCGGTCCGGACAGAAGTCTCCGAAAGTCAGGGCACCCCTTACAGTCTGTACGTACTTCTTGGCCAAGGCTATACGTTGGAGCGGGAAAATCTGAGCATTTACTTTTCGCTTAATGTCATCGTGGAGAACGTGGACGTACACGGGCGCAGCAGCAAAGTATTTCGACCAAGCGTTCCGTACCAGCTCCCAGGTCTCTTCCTCGCCGTCCTGATCGTGAATCAAGTCTAGGTCGTAGCCCACCACGGGAGATATACTGGTGACTTTGAAGTGTACTGTAGTGTAGATGTCAATGTCTTGGGCCTGTACCACCAAACCTCTGCACATCAGCACCTCATCCAGCCTGTGAAACATGACAGATTTGATCATGACCCCAACTAGGTCAGATTCGACCTCTGGGTTGACAGCTCTGCGCACAGGATAGATGTTAGGGAAAGGGTCCACGAAAGGTACCGCTTTGTTCATGACTGAACAGGATCACAGAGACCTAGAAGGGGAAACGTTACAAAGTGTGAGAGTGACTGGAGAGAAGTTTGACCAGTGTTATATAGTTGAACCTGGGAGCCTTTTCATCCAGCCTAAGACTACTTGTCCAATGGGAACATTCGTCCAGCCTGCTGTTCTATGAGAGCTGGCTATCCGTGCCTATATGAAATATCCAACCTGGGAGTGGAACGTCTGACAGTCGTGCCTATATGAAATATCCAACCTGGGAGTGGAATGTCTGACAGTCGAGTGGAATATCCAACCCGAGAGTGGAATGTCTGGCAGGCGAGTGGAATATCCAACCTGGGAGTGGCATGTCTGATAAGGGGGTGGAAACTAGGGGAGTGGACTATCCAACCGGGGAGTGGCATGTCTGACAGGGAGTGGAACCTAGGAGCCTTTTCATCCAGCCTAAGAGCACTTGTCCAACGGGAACATTCGTTCAGCCTGCTGTTCTATGAGAGCTGGCTATCCGTGCCTGTATGAAATATCCAACCGGGGAGTGGAACGTCTGACAGGGAGTGGAACCTAGGAGCCTTTTCATCCAGCCTAAGAGCACTTGTCCAACGGGAACATTCGTTCAGCCTGCTGTTCTATGAGAGCTGGCTATCCGTGCCTGTATGAAATATCCAACCGGGGAGTGGAACGTCTGACAGGGAGTGGAACCTAGGAGCCTTTTCATCCAGCCTAAGACCACTTGTCCAACGGGAACATTCGTTCAGCCTGCTGTTCTATGAGAGCTGGCTATCCGTGCCTGTATGAAATATCCAACCTGGGAGTCGAATGTCTGACAGGGGAGCGAATATACAACCTGATAACACATATCTCCTCTTACATGCTAGGCTGCACATAACAAGAAATGGGGTTAGTGTAATGTGTATGTTGAAGGGTTAGGCTCGCAGGCGGTGGTGGTCAAATTTCTCTTTTTTTTTCCAACCTGGCAGTGGAATTTCTGACAGGGGAGCTAATATACAACCTGATAAAACATGTGTCCTCTTACATGCTAGGCTGCACATAAGAAGAAATGGGGGTAGTGTAATGTGTATGTTGAAGGGTTAGGATCACAGGCAGGTGGTGGTCAAATTTCTCTTTTTTTTAACACACGTAGGTCAACTAGGTCAACCCTAGCCATGGCAGCCACTAAGAAAGTTAAGACCATGGCCACCTCATACAACTATAATGTCTTACCTCACAGAGAGGCCAATACAGCTGTGGTGAAAAGGGTCAATGTGCCCTCCAATAGGAGAGTGTTATTCTTGGCGGTCGAAACTGACATACTGCACGACAAAATCTCTAACGACTTGTCCTTTGGCGCGTTGTCACCGAATGACAGAGCAGCCTTTCAATATCTCCTATACCTGACATATTGCTGCAAAGGACAATTCCTCCAAGTGACTCTGGAGAACCCCGATTTCTGCAGCATGTCACCTTCTATCAGAGAGGATTTCGCTCACGGTCGCCTGTTCTGTTTCGTCCTAGACATGAGCACCGAGGACTATGAAACAAACGACCAGTCCTCTACTGGCGTTGGTATACAATCCAGGCTGGGTGCACGGGACGCCCCTGAGGATACGGACGAGTACGTGTCCGGTAGCCAGCTGCTCAGTCTCATGAACATGAGCGTGAACATGGACGTGTTCAGAGGAGAAGACTGCAACGAAGGTGGGGTCGGGTCATCTCAGCAAGCCACCTCCACGGCAGATAACGCGGCCATGAACGAAACGCTGGACGAGGCCTTCAATGCGTTCATGCGGCTGCAAGTGGTTAGGAAAAAGGCATCGTCCCTCAACAACGCTATGATATCCATGAGGGACAGCAAGGGTGAGCTGAGCTCCACGTTTGACTGGGTGGATATCCGCAGCGACACACTGAATTCTAACAAGTTGGACAAGAAGAAAGTTAGGGACCTACAGGGTTCCATGTATACGCCAGCCTGTCAGTCTGGGAGGCAGGTAGTCGTCTTACCCCAGCCTATAACGGACCTGAACCTGAAGGTTCTGGAGAACTCCATAGGCAGGATCACGGACAGCGCGAGCGAAGGACAAGGGAAGGCGCTGTTTCGATCGCTCATGTATAAACTCACAAGCAAGCAATGGTTGAAGCACAAAGTTATGCATAAGGGGTACAACACCAACATTAGAGGGGACGTCAGCTTCGTGACAAGACTAAAGGATTTCACAAACGACCTCAGCGGGTCCTCGGGAGACACCGAGGTGGACATCAGAGGACTGGTGGTGTTCAGGTACTCTCTAGATACACTCATCGATAGGGAGAATCCCGACCTGTTTGTCAAATCGCTGATCCACAGGCACATGCCCGTCTCAAAGACCCGCATAGACAAAGTGTTATTCGACGTAAAGAGAAACCGTAGGACGCAAGGGCTCGCTGCTATGCTGAATAACGGATGGTGTTACTGTAAACAGAGGCGCGCTGATGAACGCCGCAGAGAGTGCAGCGGAGAGTGTCAGACCGCATACTCGTGTTTCTACAACTTATCCGAACATCATCCCTTCACCGTGAGCAAAGACGACCATCACAACTACTTTGCGCACCTGTACCCTCATCTGGGTAAACTGGAACGCCTGAGCAAAGAGATGAAAGTCAAGTACAAAGGACGCAGGCAGTTTGAGAGCATAGCAGATATGGTGTTCATGATCCTGGTCAGGCACCAGTTCAGCGGGCCCGACTCGCTGTACGAGGGTTTGATCGACGTGATGGATGACGAAATGAGCAACTCGAGCCTCTCTCGGCCACGACCTCGCCGATATCCACGAGACGTTGTGTCTCGCGCCAGGCGATCGCGATGACTACTCGGAAGAGCCCAGCGCTCTGGATCCGCTGAAAGTGTATGACCACACATTGGTGCGCTACTTGTTCTGCGACAGCCTGCAAGTGGGCAGGTTGTTTCAGGCGTCTATGACGTTCAATTACATTATTACCAACACCGCTCCCAGATACACGATTGAACGGGTTATGTTGTTCAACATCACCGGTCCGGGAGAAGGTAAGAGCTACGCCAACAACGTGCTGAACTACCAGTTCAGGAAGGTGAGAGGTTGCATAGAAACGCTGACGTCTTTCACCCCGCAGGCTTTCAAGTACAAGCAAAAGAGGAACGCCTGCGTAGTAATGATAGATGATGCGCACATAACCCACGAGAAAAACATGAAGGCCGTAGATAAGGAATCCAACGTGATCCCCAACACGTTCAAGAACCTGCTAGACACCAGCGTGCTCGAGAGTGACGTGGTGACTAGAGACATGAGCAGTGGCAAGGTGGATACCGTCAAGTATCAGGCCGTGCACAATTGCGGCTTCGTGTGGAACACCAACACGATGGGGTTCGTGAGCGACGCGTGGGCCGACCGGTGTCTGATCATGGAGTCCGAATTCCCGCAGCGCATCACCCGCACGCGTAGCACCAAGCAGATACAGGACACAGTGGATAAACACAAGATGGAGCGTATAGCTGCCATGTGCCTGTACAGGCAGAACTTGATCCAGTGCGCCACCATGATCGCAGAGTCTGACATTATACAGTTCGGGCTCAGGTTCGACAAGGCCAGAGACGCCTGCGTGGCGGCCCTATACGCGAGCCACATTGTGTGCACGGGAGTCGTAAGCCGGCGGAGTTCGTTCTGCATCAACCAGCTGGTGTTTGCCGAGGCTATGAAGTTGGCGTGTCACTTTGTATTTGACGTGTGGATCCCTCCATGGACCGAGATCCCGAATGACAACGAATGTCCCGACTTGATGGTTTTCATGCAGCAGATGAACAAGAACAGACTGAAAGCTCTGAACGAGCTATCCTTCGGACAGATCTGCCTGGAGACCAACGCGGTGTATAAGTTGTGCGCGGCGGCCTGTCTGCCGGACATATGTCCCCGGGTGCTCGACATACAGGGTCGCTTTGCCTGCAAGGTGCTAGGGTACATCTTAACCCAGATCTACGAGCAGGGCCTGAAGACTAGTTTGAAAAAGGACTCCTTGTACATTTCGGGTATAGAGGCTATGTTTTTCTCTGAGAAAGAGATCAAGGGTGGCAACGATTCAGCGCACGAGATGCTCATGCTGTGCTCGACATGCAAGGTCCCGGCTCGAGATAATAAGAACCCCGACAAGAAGAACTACAAACTGTGCACGTACAGGTACGCCACCAACCAGAACACTGCACATAGCAGGAGAGGCCAACCGATTCCTCACAAGAAAGTAGGTTCTATCACGATCCCACTCGAAGGGGTGTACGATATGCTGGCCCTATATGCGCCGAGTTCCCATTCAGGCTTTTGGGATCAGTTGGACACAGCGATGGTCCAGGCTTACAAGAACGGAGACTTCGAAGGCGTCAACGCTTTCGGTCAGTGTTCGAGGGACACCGGTGACGAGCAGCTGCCGCCCAAAGTGAAATTCACCTTGGACTTCAATGAAGACCCGGTGCGTTCTGTGATACTGGAAGCGACAGCAGCCATCGAGCCCCTGAACGAGCTCACGTTCAACAAGTGCGCGCTGGGAGGGGAGATGTTCCAGTGCTCCGCGCCCTTGTATTACGGGGGGGTTATCAGAAGGGCAATGTCTGGGAATGCGCCGAGGGAAGCTTGTGACAAAAGGCATGTGAGAGAATCTCGGCTGGGGCCGAGAGGCACGTTCCACGGCCCTAGACTGAGCGTATACTCAACCGAGTACTCGGGTGTACCTGTGAAAAATGTAAGCTCCTTTTGCACCACACGAACCGTGTATCACCAGGACAAGATACTTTTGAGAGTCGACGGCAATAATCGCGGTCACATAATCGAGCTAGAGGAGGATTGGGAGTGGAAGGATGCCGCGGAGGTGTTTAACAACGTCCATGGCACTGACTCGTTCTCTGTGGACATTTTGAAACGGGACTACGCTGCAACCATGATGGTTGTGAAGGGAGAGTTGATGACTACGCGTCCCCGACAGTCGACGAAACTCAACGCCATGCTAAGGGCTCTGCGTGAGTCAGACGGACACACAGCGCTCTCAGTGAGAAGGGGTACTGCGGTTGGCAAAACGGGAGAGCACAGGATTCAAATGCGACCTGCGGGGGCGGTGACAACTACCCAGGGACGTAAAAGGAGTAATGCTCAGCAGTCAACAGATTCGGCGGACACGGCAAGAGTGAAGAAAAGCAAAAAAAACAGGTCGTAGGATGTTGAAAACTGACACTAAGGGAAAACTGACACTAAGGTGAGCTCGGATGTTGTAGGTGTTGTACATAGACATTGGTAGACGTATTTTCTGTACTGTGTCTGTTATGTGCCATGTGAAAGTTGTAGGTGTTGTACATAGACATTGGTAGACGTATTTTTCTGTACTGTGTCTGTTATGTGCCATGTGAAAGACAACAATAACAAGTGTACATACAAAAAAACCATTGCGATGTGTAATTTTTTTTTGGGGGGGGTCGGAGACAGGCTTGCAACCCTTGACACAAGTGCACTACTGTCACAATCATCAACATAACAATGTGAATTGTATGTTATATGCAATAAAGAATAAATACCTTGTACACATGTTTGATGGGTTTTATTCTTCATGTACATACAAAAGTGTAATATAAAAACAGTGTAACATTTCAACAGTCTAGCAGTTACAAAGTCATCATTTGGTGTTTTATACACAGCAACACCTTGCATAGTAATATCCCATCTCCTCTAGTTGACAGTATAGTCCTGTTCATTGTAGGTATTAGTCATGGGCTGTTTAATGGTAACAGACTGTGACTAGCACAATGGTCAGATGAGAATTGTTGGCAGCAATGCTCCAAACCTTTTAAGTTAAGAGCAGGGCGATTGAAACTGTCTAACCTAGGGCTAGTTTATCTGACCTTGGAGCATTTAATAACAAGCTCACATTCACTGAGTACTCACAAAGTACTTAAGTGTCCATCTAGAGAGAGAGAGAGAGAGAGAGAGAGAGAGAGAGAGAGAATCAAGCGAGATATGATAGTGACTTTAGGATCCGGGAAGATCGGCAATACCTTCAAGCTGAAGTATCTGAAGGAACTGAGATACGACGCTCCCTATATCCGGATAACAAGCCTAAATGCCGATATCCCAGATGGCCGCTCATGTTATGTCATGGAGTCAGCCGGTGGCAATATGATGATTCGAAACAAGGTATGTCTACCAGTTAGACTGCTTGTGGACCTGAGTCATATAATGTTGACTGGTAACATCGACCTCGCCGGCGACCACGTCGAGGACGTATTTGTCCAAGGTGTAGCCGTCCCCAAATGTATCGGCTATGAGATCCTTCAGTCAAACTCAGCCAAACCCACTCCCCTAAAGAGGAGACCCGCTGGCATTACCATCATAAAAGAAGAGCATGCCGTGTGCCCACAAATAACAGGGTTATGGGGCATATACCTATACCACCGAGGCGGTGTATTCATCGGCGTATCTGAAGGCAGAGCTGCTGCTGCAAATGGTGTGACACACATCTTGCCTTTGTGTCACGCTGAACAGGCAGCGTCTTTCTTCTCGATTCTCGACCAGTGGCTTGCGTGAGACTACCTCTACAGTGAGCTTGTGGTAGAACGCCGGGTGCCCGAGCGCATGACCTTGTTTCCCATGTCACTCGCGTACACCAAGGAGACAGTGGATAAGTTCTGGCCAGAATTGTCTGCCCAAGAAAAGGCTGAGATTTGGTCAATTTCAATGATTGTCTTGAAGAGGTGCAGCCGGGACGAGGACGAGGATCCGAACAATGACTTTTCCGAGCTCGAGAACCTCCAAGAAAGGGCCAGCGACTCTGAAGACGACTACGACGAAGATGATGATGACATTTGTCACTATTCTCTTGCGAAATGATCTACCTAAGGAAAGGATTTTGTATTTTCGTTGATTGGAATTAAAGAACCATAGCCATACTTTATGTGATTTTTTTTTAAGAACCATAGCCATAGCCATAGCTCATATTTTTTGTCAATTAGGGATATGGAAGCATAACCATCTATCTTATGTATTTGTAAAAAAAAAAGACCTGGCGTCCACATGCGTGGAACCATAATCTACTTTATGTATTTCCATATCCGATGATTTATGTTTCAATTGTGTGCTAGAAATAAAGAGTCGTACGAATTTGTCATTGTTGTCACTGTTTATTATATAACACTTGTTACAATGGTCGATGAAAGCACTCGTGTAATGTATGTCCATACATTCAGAGTTTCATTTTGCATTCATTTAGCTTCATAAAGTACACGATACATTTTGACTCGTTGGAGTATTTCATCCATCCTCACGTTGCTCGTGTAGGGTCTTTCCGTCTCCATCCTCACGTTGCTCGTGTAGGGTCTTTCCGTCTTCACTGCAACGCCTCTCGCAGAGGTCTGGGGTCTCGCGTATGGACTGGCTGCGGGTTTACTCTTTTCGGCTTTCTGGAGTATTTCATCCATCCTCACGTTGCTCGTGTAGGGTCTTTCCGTCTTCACTGCAACGCCGCTCGCAGAGGTCTGGGGTCTCGCGTATGGACTGGCTGCGGGTTTACTCTTTTCGGCTTTCTGGAGTATTTCATTCATACTCACGTTGCTCGTGTAGGGTCTTTCACTCTTCTTAACTGCAACGCCGCTCGCGCAAGTTTTGGGTCTTTCGGTCCCGTCAACGCTGGACACAGGTTTCTCGTAGGTATTCCGCATCAATGGATCTGACATAGCCAATTCGAAATCGTAATCAAAGTCATCACCTTCACACTTGTCCCGGTGGTAGTCATCAGCTAGTGTATTTTGCCACGAATCCCACATATCTACCAAACAAGCTCTCGAGTCACACACAACTAACGAGAAGCGCGGGACAGTCAGGCTGCATGTCAGGATGCGTTTCAGCACATCGTGTGCATGGCTGTACAGACACAATGGCACGATTTTGCGTTGGGGTTGGGATCCGTGCGTCTGTACTGTGATATGGGTCATCTCGCCTACCGCACTGGTAATCTGAACGGTGTAACAAGTGGTTACCTTTCCGTTCCCATCGCGGGGCTTCCTAGTGTAGTGAGTCACCACCAGGTCGGGGCTCTTGGTGTATGTGCTATGGTACTCATCCTCATCACTGAGCTTGTCAACGGCGGGGCTTTCTTTGCCCATCAGCGTTTGCACGTGAAGCTTGATCGTTTTCCGTAACACTGCGGCTGACAGCGTCACGGACCAGTTCTGTCTATTGTCCAACCTAACAACAGAGACTTCACACGAATCTTCATCCGTTATAACACAGGCGATACTCGCATAAGCTGTACCCTTGCCGTTCACAAAGTTACTCTTCCTCTGGAAGAGAGAGTCGAAATTGCTCTTTACCATAACGGCCATGGCTAGCTTACAGCTATATTAGCTCTCGCCTGTTTATTTAATATCACTAAAGCCAGTCTAGCCTAGCTTGAACAAATGAAGACTCAGTGTGAATATATGTTTTGTTTTAAAAAACGCATGTATTTGTATTACACAGGATAAAAGACCATACATGGTACAAGAGGGTTGTTATTACTATTAAGACAGGGGCAGTATGAAAGAACCTTTGATTTTTTATATTGCACACATGACCCTGACCAGTTACAGAAAGCAGCTAATTACACACACGATCCCTTGATCAGCCCATAACCCTCAGCTTCACAGTAGTTTCCCAGTCCCTTAACCTGTTATTGCATGTAATCAACATGCTATAAAGCATCTGCTGTGTCCGAGAGCGCTGCTCTAGCTCATCCGGGACCTGTTTTATCTATGACGCTCACGATTGTCGCGTCAAGGGCTGAGAACATCTCCAACTTCTCACGTTGAGACGTGGGGAAGACGGAGCTCAGCAGGACGGACCGAGAAGGGGTTCTGCAGGTCGGGCAGGACGCGAGCAGCGCCGGCTCAAAATTTTCCTGGCTCCTCCACTGGATAATACAGTTCGAACAGAAGCAGTGGTCACAACGGGATAGGACACCGAAGGAAGGGTGAGCTCGGCACGGGACCCGGTTAAAGCATATTGAGCCGAAGCGGAGCTCGTCAGGGCACCGGATTTGAGGTAGATAAGCACAGCTGAGCCCGAAGCGACAGGGGAAGAACCTTGAGAAAGGACAAAATGGCTGGTGATCATGAGGGTGTCTAGGTGGAGAGAGCTCCCCTCGAGAGGAACACTGGCCTACTCGCAGACGGGAGTGTATTAGAATGTTGGAGAGGAGAGTACGCATGTTGACTTGAGCGAGATGTGGCGTAGAAGTAAGTACGATTATACCGATGTTGCTTATGTAGTACAGGTAGGCTTGTCAAACTTGTAAATCCGGTCTAGATGTAAGCCAGCTGTTGCATAAAGGATAATTATGTGATTACCAACTGCTATGACTCATCCTTACCTAGGGATTGTGTCAACTATGACTCATCTTTACTAAGGGGATGGGCCACAGACCGTTTATCCAACCTCAGACGGTTTATCCAACGAAGCATTATTCAAACTATTATTACATTGGATGCAACGTTTGTCTGCTGAGTCCCAACTGTATTACAGCTCAAGTGGTACACAGTTCAGTGTCAGAAATGACAACTGTGGCATACAGAGGAGTTTACGGTAACTTTTCTGTGGATTATGTGGTCATTAGAGGGGGCAAACAGGAGCTTGATGCCTACGCTCTGTTTGCAAATATGAATGACTTTAGCTACGACATGTTACTGGACCTGGACAACGAGGAGTCTTCGTGGACAGAAGAGTACGTGATCCCTATTAAACAAGAGCGACTTGTCAAGAAATACACGCGGTACATAACCGATACACTGAAGCTTCTCCGAAAGCCATTCCCATACGAGCAACGTCGCGTACTGTTTGTGTCTTCCAGTTACATACCCAGACCGTTGATCGGGATGACGGGGGCTAGGACAGAGATGATATCCCACTTTTTCAACTGTTTTGGCAAGGTGTACATGGTAAATGCCGAATCCCTGTGCAACCCGGTGTTCATGGACAAGTGGAGTGTGACCGGGGGTGTGCGACATCTGAAGGACAATCACACCGCTCTGGACAATCACATTCCGGTAAAGTTGGGTGTCATGGAGCGGTTATATATCTTCTCAGGTGTGTTGAAGGAGGACATTGGATTAGACCACTATCTTGTGTACACAGAGGATCATATCACGTACATCACAATGTCTCAGTATGTGTCCCGTCTCAGGCTACGATGGACAGCTAGAGTTGAAGCGATTGAGAGAAACCCCGACTGTGAGTACGTCATAAGACCATGCGGCGGCATTTCCTTTGTCTACGAATACCACTCGCTGAAAAGCGAGTTCGTATTGAACAAACTAAAGGCGTTGTTAGCCCATATATTCCCCCCCCCACCCCCCCCCCACCCCACCCCAGACACCAATGTAATGCTTTATGTACATATGTGAATTATATGTGAAATGTTACAATCTGCATAAAGTGTGTTATGTGCAATCAACCGTGTCGCATGTGTGTCTGAGAGTACTTTCCATGAGTGTTTGCGACTGAACCATTTGCTGAGACACAACATTTTCCTGGATCCTGGAACCTCACGAGGATCCAATCCTGGGTCCCACAGACTTAACATCGGTTGGACAAATGCTCTATCTCTCTGTAAAGATTTGGGCGCTCAAGATGAGGGTTGTATTAACTCCGCCCACTCTAGACTCTCAAACGTAACATCCTGTTATTCTGTCAGTGACCGAGCTAGGGTGGACATCTCTCTGGACCTTTTTGAATGTTCATGGAGTTTGACGAATGGTCCATGCTTGTAAATGTGTCTAGTTGAGGTTCACCCTCCACCCACCCCGGTACGGTCCATTTAAGGGTTTGTATATTTCCATATCCACACGTAGACCCTCCCCAGAGGCTGATCCTATTTTTTTTTCTTCCCATTGACCCAGCACTGGTTGGACAAATGCTCCCAACTTGGATGGGTTATGTAATCATCTCGGATTGCAGCATGTGTATATGTGTGTGTAGTTGAGGTTCACCCACCCCCACCCCGGGACGGTCCATTTAAGGGTTTGTATATTTCAATATCCACACACACACACACACACACACACACACACACACACACACACCCTACCCAGAGGCTGATCCTATTTTTTTTTCTTCCCATTGACTCAACACTGGTTGGACAACTGCTCCCAAGTTGGATGGGTTATGTAATCGTCTGGGATTGCAGCATGTGTATAAAAGACTCAACTGCTCCTCTGGGCAGCGTTCTTCCAGGCACGCTGCATTCTTACACTGTGCTCCCCTGTATATGTGTAAAGACACCTACTTGTTTCATATACTTCTGTACACTCAGCCGGTATGGAAATGTACATTCAGATCACACTGGGTCTGATGTGCATGGCCACGATGACAGTTGAGTCTTGTGTGTTGAAAAGGGTGAGAGGTCTTACAGCTGAGACACTTGGACCCATCACCATATTAGGTACAATGGGTAATACTGTTAAGCTGTTGGGGTACTTGGAGAGTTCCACTCAGCCTTTCTACAAGGACAATCAAGCCATGTACGCTAGAGACCACATATACGAGTTCACAAAGACCGTAGCGGGATACCAAGTTAACATTCGCTTTCTCACGTGTACCGACGAGGGCGCGTACACAATAGGAAGCGAGACTTTCAATCTGAGAGCCGAATCCGATACATGTGGTATGTTCTATTATAGTCACAAAGTGGACAAGGTGAATAATGCGGCATTCGTGAGCCCACTAGATGGTGTCATTAGAATCTCTATGTTGCGCATATATCCCAATAACAACATGTGGAGTGTTATTGAGGTGTGGAATAACACTATGAGCAGAACAATAAGTCATGCGCAATGCTGTTTCATGATCCACACCGGGAATACATTTGGTGGATATGGTGACACATTCTACCAGTATTTCATGTCTCAGAGACAGGGACAGGTTAAAGCCTCATGCGCCAATGCCCAGCTCGCCAACGCCACCGTCAATCCTATCACTACAACCACCAGAGTCCCGACTATCGTGCCACATCTCGATAAGCTGGAGGATGTAAAGACGTCCGTGAAACTGCTCAACGTGAGCGACAGTACGTATACAGTAGTTGTTTTACAATGACAGCAGTCTTCACTTTCAGCTAACTAACGTTGACTTTTCATCTCGTACCACCCCCCTCACTACCTCTCTGCAGGTCTAAGCGAGTTGAAGAGAATGCTGGACAAATATAACGGGAAGGCGAGCGGGAAGGAGAGCTGGAAGGACAGCGAGAACTCGGCGTGTACTCCCCAAGCACAGAGTGTTCTGACAACCTTTATCATTATGATGACAACGCTGATGATTGCAGCATAATGTGTGATATGGACCAAGTGAATGCTATCATCATGTACATATTATGTGCCATTTCGATTAGTGCAATTGTGTATATATAACAATGTAATAAACTCAATCCGGTGACTTTTCTATTGTGTACAGGCCTGAGGTTTTTTTTTGTCCAATACAAGATGCAACTTATGGATATATGGTGACCATCTAACAGTATTTCATTCCGTTTCCTTATAACATAATGACAAAGCACACAATTCACCTTGTACACTTTATTGAATACACATATGTACACACCAATGCGGATCGTTTTACAACCCTGTGTTCACATGCGTTATTTCCTCTTGACTTTTTCTCTTCATGATCCTTTCCTCGACTCTTCCATTAGAGTGATGTGTTCTCTGACCATTTCTTTGTCCTCCTTGGTCATACAAGCAGTCTCCAGCCATTTCTTGTCCTGCAACAGCTGGTGAGCCAGAAGTCTCTCGTTCGCACTGAAAGTCAGCAGCCGCAAAACCATCCGTTTCACTAGTTTACACTCCATCGCGTTGGGCATTATAAAGTCAGGGTCCCAAGTAGAAGCAACGTCATTCTGTAAACATTTCACAAACGGATGATCTTTGGGACATAGAGTCTTTAGGATGATCCGGAATGTAGGCACCATCACATTTTCATAGCTACGCGAGAAGAACACAACCTTACCTTCCATGGCGTCCGCTATCAAGACCCCAAGGCTCCACATGTCTATGGCGCAAGTGTACTCGCAAGAGTCACTGTTCATAAACAATTCAGGAGGCCTGTATGACTCGGTCACTTGCATAGGGCTCATCCATTTGCAGGATAGTCTTGAGAGGCCCATGTCAGCCACCTTAACGGTGAGGTCGTGTGTGAGTAGCACATTTGAGGGCGACAAGTCCCTGTGCACCATATTCAGGCTGTGCATGTGAGCCAGAGCCTGAGCCACCTGCACGGAAAAATGAGCCACGAAACTCAACGGGAGTAACTGTATAGTATGGCCTTGCTTGGAGTGGACTTTCAGGCCGTGCCCGTTGTGAATCACTTTACTCAATGTGTAGGGTATGTAAGGCATGAGCATGGCTACTGTTCGCTTCGTTGAGTCACAGTAGGACTCAATGAAACAATCTGTCATCTGCACCACATTAGGGTGACCCCTTAAAGCGGCGAGACAGGACAGTTCTCTCACGGTTGCGTCCTCTACTCCATTGGCGGATAGACCCGTGTGATATTTCAAGGCGAACTGGCATGCAGTCTTCTTACATGTGAGTTTGTACACATCTCTGTACATGCCTTTGCCGATGATGGAAGGGTCTTTCAGGTAATTCTCCATTCTGATAGATATAAAGTTTCATCTGTAGTTGTGCACGGAGCTGTGTGTCGGTGTCTACTCCGTGAGTTGTGGACAAGTTGAATCTACAGGAGTGCTGATGGGCTATGGTCCCTCTCAATATAAAGGGTTCTGTCATACAATGTGGGTTGGTTTGTCCAACCGGTGGTACATCAATTGGGGAGAGTGAGTATACAACCATAACCCCCTTCTCCAACCTTGGAACATTCATCCAACCTGGTGGGCTCTTTGTTCAACCTTGAAACATTCATCCAACCGCGGGGGCTCCAACCACGGTTCATTCAGCCGAGCACGGGCCATTCATCCAAATGCGGACGATTCATCCGACCGAATCAGACTGTAGTGGCATATAAGATCAACCCAGTCACTATGCTCAAACATTCATAAGAACATTCATCCAACCGTGGGGCTCCAACCACGGTTCATTCAGCCGAGCACGGGCCATTCATCCAAATGCGGACGATTCATCCGACCGAATCAGACTGTAGTGGCATATAAGATCAACCCAGTCACTATGCTCAAACATTCATAAGATTTTCAAATCTCAAATGATCAACAGTCTCTCCTGAATGGCTCAACATTGTAGAGTGTTTCGCTTCAGGTTCAGCTTTAAGAACTACACCAGTCAAGATGAAAATAACATACGGACTATATTGACCGAGGCGACGTGCAAGTTTGCCATAGTTGTGAAAAACAAAGACGATCTTGTGGGGTTTGTCCACAGTAGAATTCGAAGATCTATACCCACAATACAAAAACATGTGGGTAAAACTTCCAACATCAAGATGGTGGACAGAACAATATCTAACATTGACTTGTACAACGAATACAAATCCATGGTAAACGACAGAGGCGAGATACTACTGTGTGTGGGGACCCCTACACAGAAGAGAGGGTTTAGACAGCTTACAGGGCTTAGACTGCGAGTCGCAGACGAGAAGAGTACCACTGCCCCCGTCACAGCTGAGAACACGGTCACCGGTGTGAAGACAATGTGTGTCAGTAAAAACACCATGGGTGTCATACACTTGAAGAAAGCGCTTCTGATGCGCTTCCAGAAGGAGACAGAGGCAGGTGTACAACAACAGAGCGCTGATCCTGACGTCCCCACTGATGCTTCGTCCAAGATATCCCCACACGAAGCCGCTGTCGCGCAGGAACCGACTACTGACACCCAGGGATACAAGGACATATCCGAGGATGAGTTGAAGTACATGAACGTGACCAATACGAATGCACCGCCCGTCCCTGAGCCCACAGTGGACAGCGGTAATGTGCTTGTCATGGGGATCGCCGCTCAAGTCAATGCGAACGACTTAAAAGGTACCTTCAGTGACTACGGCAAGGTCGTCACCGCTACAATAATAGCGTTCGACACCAATCCTTCGGCTCGTCACTACGGACTTGTCGCCATGTCTTCGGTCGACGAGGCCTTGAAGTGTGTCGAGTGTCTCAACGATACAGTGCAGTTCGGAAATAAGATGTTCGTCAGACATGTCGGAGAGGTAGACCTTGGAGCCCGGGTTAAACCTACAAAGGTGGACAATCCGAATGTACACTCCGTAGACAAGTGGACCAGTTCGGATGCAAGGTCCGGGGTTTTGGGTTCTCGAGCCAAAGGAGAGGTCTCAGCTAGTTACAAAGCCCTGGATCGCCCAGTGCACGAAGGAAAGCCGTGTTGGTGGACCAACGAGTTCGTCAATCGTGAAAAGCTAGGCTTATCAAAGTACAGGTTTTGGCTGCAGAAATGTTTAATCGATCACAGGTGCGACCCTTACCTGATGAATGAACTCTCACACGTAGACCGATGTGAGGCGCTGCTTAAAAAGTACTGTCATGCTCGCGATGATCTGCGGCACCACAAATTGTCACAGGGATCCCAGGACACACTAGATCGGAATTGGAGAATGAGAGGACCATCCCGTGACAGGATGGGGAGCAGGTGGAGCTCTCGAGACATGGTGAATACGCACCGAAGATCGCACTACGACAAGTACTACCACTCACAATCCTCCTCCTCATCCTACCCGAGTAGTAGCCAGTGGTCCGGAGGAGAGGCGTCAAGGAAAGCTCGAGTCTACCGAGGAGGGGCGATGGATTTTCCTCCCTACATACACTACTCATCCTCCTCATGCTACCCGAATAGTAGAGTAGTAGGAGGGGCGTCTAGGAAAGGTCGAGTCTAGCGTGGAAGGGCGATGGATTTTCCTCCCTACATTTGCCGTGTAGCTGAATAAATTCCCCTTTCAGAGATATATGTAGTGTATGCACACTGTATTTGATACAATGTTTGTAGTGCTTTGTAATAAAATCCATTTTGTACAACAGCTCTTGTGTACATTGCGATTTGTTTTTACAGCTACTGTGAGTTGTATATGAGACATTGATCCTTTGTAACTCATTGATTGTTTACATCGACTTGTTTTCAGAGGGATGTTCACCGTAGCTCAGTCAGAGAGAGAATGGTAAAGTGTTAGGGTTAGAGACTCCGGGGGAGGGGTTATGACTAGCTCCACCCTTGATTGTACCCTACAAATGCTTATGCACATGTCCAACCGCGGAGCACACGTCCGACTGTGTTAAATGTGTTAAAAAAAACTCTAGAGCTGTTCATCCTAGCACAGTCAGAGAGACAATGACAAACGTTTAGGTATAGAGCCTCGGAGAAGGCGTGGTTTATCTAGTATTACCTCCTCTAAATCGCCCTTTGGGTTCAGGAGAGATAGAACCTTCAACCACAACTTGAGGACATAATACATAACACTGGAATGATGACACGATGTGAATCTTTATTTCAAACAAAACTCCGCTCCATTCCTTAGTTCCATTTGTCAAGTTGAAGATATGTAAGATGGTACTCATTTTCAAACTGTGCAGGAGTTAACAGGCTACCACTCTACACAATTGCCTTACACTAGTCCTCAATTTCGGGTGAGAGCTACGTCAATACGAGCAGTGAGCCTTGGTTGGACAGTTTGTCTTAGGTTGGACGTTTACCCTCAGTTGGATGAAATGCTCTCATAGACTTTAACATTGGTTTGGACATTTTGCTCACTCTCTTAAGTATGGGCGATCAAGGAGTGTTGTATTAGCTCCGCCTACTCTGGACTCTCAGGTCTAACATCGTGTCATTCTCTCAATGACTGAGCTAGAGTGAACATCTCACATGACTTTTGTTGAAATTTTTCAACTCTTTGGATCTCGATCAAAACCCACCCCGAGTAGGACCCTCATGAGGCTTCAATTTGAGTTCCCGTAGTATACTCGAGGTTATAGGTTTATCCCCGGTAGCTTGGAAATAAACTCATGTACAACATGTTCTGCTTGGAAATAAACTCATGTACAACATGTTCTGCATCTAAGTGTCTTTATTGGCAATACAAATTATATAAACTGAGTATACATGTTACGTGGCAAAGTGTCTTATACAGCATATATGAGATACACAACGTCGGTATACAACATGCTATGTGGCAGCGATTATACAAATGTTAGTCCACTAGTTTTCTAGGAGCAGTTACACAAATCTACTGTAGTCATTTCTGATTAAACTAAAATATAACAAAAACTATTCTTGGTGAACAATGTCACACTTTCACAGTGCACAACCACCTCAATTTGCCTTGGATAAAGTGAAGTAGGTTGAGTTTTTGCAAGACGGCGCATGTCGGCCTGCATTTTGGCCTCTCCGAGCACGTCGGCCTGCATTTCGGCCTCTCCGAGCACGTCGGCCTGCATTTTGGCCTCTCCGAGCACGTCGGCCTGCATTTCGGCCTCTCCGAGTACATCGGCCTGCATTTCGGCCTCTCCGAGCACGTCGGCCTGCATTTCGGTCTCTTAGATACACAGTCAACATATCGGGCTCGCCCGTGGAGGACACAACGCAATAGAAGATACTCTTGAGGTCAGCGTCGTCAACGGGGTCCAATACCAGCTTCTTTGACATGGGCCAACCTACTACACTTGCCACCAGGCTCGTATTCATAGACTGTTCAGTCATCCGTCCCTCATCTGGAATGAACATGTTGTCACATTTATCATTACGGCAGGGTTTCATCAACCAGTACAAGTTTTCGAAGTCTTCTTGCCAGGCAATACCTTCACAGTCAATTTCCATACGCTGGCCCACTGTGACCGGTATAAATACAGTTTGCAGCAGGTTTTTGTACAAGGGTCGTACAATGTGAGAATAAGGTCGTATGATCATCATCTTCATTTTCTTGATACGACCATCCATTGTGTGACCCACGGGTAAACCAGTCAGCTCATGACCGACTTCGGTTATGTAGTACCGTCTCTTGCAGCCTAGGAGAGATGGGTTCCGTACAAGGTCCGCGATGATCACGCTGGGGCTGATCATCATTGGACTTTCTCCCTGTAGAGTGAGACATTTATAAAGATATTGGTCATCATGTCAACTACAATTGACAACAATTTCTCATTTGAGGAAATGTTCAAGTTTCTTTAACTGTACCTTGATATGAACATTTTCCCATTCTTCACCCCACCACAACTCTGTCTCCAATGCCACCCCAGGCCAATCCATAGCAGCTTCTTTGGTTAAAGAGCATCTCAAAGTACAGGGTTTGCCATGTTGACAGTAGTCGAGGGTTCCGTCCGTGGTATTCAAGGGGGCATCGCTCACGGTTGCGTTAACCAAGGCAGATGTGTTACCGCCTTGACACCGGTACAGTTGATTCTCAGGTCCTTGCACGTTTGTGAATATCAGATGCTTCTCCCATCGGACACCCTTCTGTCCTCCTTCCAATTCAGTCCAGGTTATCTGCTCGGTTGTCTTCAGGGGACAAGATACTGCTGATACAGTGTCTCGTTGTAAGGTGACATGGACCACTTGTTGAGAAACAACTCCCGTTGCTAGCAGAAGGAGTAGTAGGAGAGCCATTGTAGCTCTTTGTGTCTCAGCAGTTATGGCAAACTGTGTCTCTGCTGTGCTGGAGTGTATGTATATAAAGGTCCCGGGTCTGACTCATCGATGTGGAGGTTGGACAAAAAGTCATGTGCAATATTTGGTTGGGTAACTGCTTTACAGTGAGATAGTTTCGAATCCCATTGATGTAACATTGGTCGGATGACCGTTCGGCTCTCGGATAAACGTTCAGCTGTCGGATAAACGGTCGGCTGTCAGATAAAATGTTCGGCTGTCGGATAAACGGTCGGCTGTCAGATAAAAGGTTCGGCTGTCGGATAAACGGTCGGCTGTCAGATAAAAGGTCCGCTGTCGGATGACTGGTCGGCTGTGCGGGGCCCGGTCGGATAAACGCACCTTTTTTTTTTGCTCACTCACAGAGTAGGTTTAAAAACCCTGTCTCACCCCACCTGTACTCAGAGTATCAGAGTATGATCAACAGCTTTGATTTACTCTCAGCTACTGAGATTTGTAAGTTGACTCTGTATCACAGTAACAGTCATGGCTAGCTCAGACAAGGAATCTTATCTGACCAGCCTCACTAAATGGTTGCTACAGCAATTAGAGACGCCGCTGAGCCCTGAGGACCCTATCAACATCGCGCATGTCAAGTATCAACTGAGAGTACAGGGTTGGGACACTCGCAGGCTATACGATGTCCTTAACGTGCTGGAAGGTATTGGGCTTCTGAGCAAACCTACGAGACAATACACACAAGAGCATCAGGAGGTTAGCCTGAAAGCTCACGCCAATACCATCTACCGGCATATGCGCACTAACCCAGGGGTGTTTGACTTACGGCAACTGGTTTTACGATTCAGCGTTCCAATGCGCAGGATGTATGATATTTTCAGCGTCCTGAAAGGAATCGGTGTTGTGACAAACACGGGGGTCGGATGTTACAATACTACTACATTGCTACAGTCAGAGTCGGCGCTCTACTGGAAACGGGCTCTGGATAACATCTGGAGTGACCCCGCCAAAGCGGCTGTCCTTCAGAGCAACTGCCCAGAGTTCCAGTTCGTGGGGATTGACATCAATGGACTGACATCGGATTTCCACACCATCCAGAGTGACTCACCCAACTTCCAGTTCGTGCATATAGACGGTGATGACCCAATAGTGGAGTCCTACATCATACAGAACGACTCCGGATTCCAGTCCTTGTCTATGTTAGCGGAGTCTCACGGCGCACCGAGTGCCTATCACGAAGGCAAAGTGGAGTGTGTGGACACTAAGGACCTGACAGCGGAGAACTTTCAGTTTGAGGACATCCCGATGAACCCACGCGGAAGCGAGGTCGATTGGGACTCAACAGCCTACTACAGTCCTTACTATGGTTAGATGGGGAGTTTAGCAGTCCACCCGAAAGGTTCTTTCCATTCAAAGAAGACAATACTTGTCCTAGACCTGAAGATACCCTCGCTGATTTCATTGACAATCTCAATATGCCTCTATATTCTCTGTGAATTGGCTGTTGTTGTATATAACATTGTACATACATATATCAGTTACAAATAAAGTGTATGCAATGATTTACGCTTCTTGTTGTGTACTTTGCCCCATGATACATGTTATAAAATAGCAGGACGTACTGATATTCTACCCATATTATGTTATAACAGGAGTACGACATCCTCAATCAGTCTATGTAGCACATACACGATGTTGTAGAACAGCGGCATTCATTTCTTAAAAAAAAAAAACAAGTGCCTGGGTCAACCATTTATTAAAGAATATAATATAATGGTGATAATCGTCACGGTTCATATACATACATTGTGATATAGATGTGTTTGGTACACACAAAGACAATTCGCATGTACAAAGGACACATTTCACAGTAAAAGTTTCATGTTCTTCAGCTTCAGCCAGAGTGATGTTTTCATGTCATGGCAGTTCGGGTGATGTCCCTGCCTAGGCAGGTAGCTTCCCTGGATGGCCATGGCGCTGCAGACAACGCAACGGTTCGACCCGCAGATTGCAGTATACCCATAAACGGCGTTGGTGACAGTATCCGGGAACGCAATGAATCCTTTTCTGTACCGCTCCTTCCCGATTATGACCATCAGGTCACATTCTCGATTCTTGAACCTGTGTGCGATGTATGGACAGTGGACGCCGGCCTTGTGCGTGTGATAGATGTGCTCACCCAGTAAGGTATCATTCTGCACAAAGGTGTTGATTTCGATTTCACACTGGAAACATTTGTGTGTGTCAACCGTGCGCGGAAGGTGGTGCATGTTGGCAGACTCTCCCAGTACACTGAAGTCTGTGGTGAAGTAAGCTAACTCGCTGTAGGTTTCCAGGTCGCCCCAGCGATATGCACAGCCGGGTCCTCTTGCAGTGAACAAAGGTTTTTCGTCGATAGACACATCCAGTTTCAGGTTCAGATAAGTCTTGAGATGGCTAGCCATCTCCGCACATGTGGTATGATGCCCTTTGCTGGATTTACGTGCGCAAATAAAGCAGCGTTCATACATGTCAATTGTAACGTACCCATTTCTGGAGTACGCCATGAACTCGGGGAATGCCATAAACCCCATTTGGAACCGTAGCTTCCCTTGTGTGACGTGAATCTCATTTTCGAGACACCCTGTACTTGGCCTTAGCATATCGACACTGTCCTCCTCCGCTCGACACTTTAAACCAGGGTCACCTCTTTTGTACCCGGAGAGTACGATTCTACAAGCCTTACACTGTACTCGATGATGTTCACACTCGTGGGAACTCACTGAATTGTCTATACTTCTGGGACAAGATGGTATCCACTGCACTCTGGTATATCAAACACCAAGACTTTGTGAAGGTAAACAGCAAGTCTCAACTTGTCTCTGTGTTTATATACACAAGCTCTGTTCCTTTAACATACCCAGTTGGAGATTTCACACTAGGTTGGCTATAATGGCCTTGGTTGGACGAATAGCCCACGTTTGGATACAAGGGCCTGGTTGGACGAATGTGTTAGGGTTGGATTAAAAAATCGGGATTGGTAGACCGTAGATGGGCCACCCGCCCCCTGGTGGCCAAGTACCCTAATAACACGGACCTCATATCTACATAGTATGGATAGCTGTTAGAATGTGTTGTGATGAACACTGAAAAGTAATGACATTCTTTGGTTTATGTTTATTACATTTATTGACGGTATGAAACATACACTATGATACAGCACAAAAGTATTCATGTCTAATAGTGTATTCTCTTATAGTATAACATACGTATCCACACATTGCTACTACTACTACTAGTACTACTACTACTAGTACTACTACTACTACTACTACTACTACTACTACTACTACTACTACTAGTACTACCAACTAGGAGTCATCATTTCAACACCATGAATCAACAGGTCTTCATTGTCATAGCCCCTCTTCAGCAACACTTCCCCGTAGTGATTAGGTATGACCCTCTCCAGTTCTGACAGCTGATCTCTGAACACCACAGTTGCCGCTTCGCTCAACACCATTCGAATGGTGTTACCATTGTTGATTCTAGAATGCAGTTCCAACCCCTCTGGTGTTTCGTACATATGGCTTTCTTTACCCTTTAGGGCGGCTATCCCAAACCCTTTAGCTGTAACCGTCACCCGAGTGGCAGAGCTAGACCCGTACAACATGAGGTCACAGTGAGTAACGTCCCGATCCACCACCAAGTCCATAGCAACCGAGGGCTGCTTGAAGCTCTGGTGAATACATTTAGTGTCTTTATCAACCTTGATTGCTGTTCGCTGAGCTGCAGTGGCTACAACTCTAACCCCCTGGGGTGTCGTTATGGTCATGTCATCCAGACCAGCTCGAACCAACGAGTCTACTTTCACCTTCCAGTCCTCCGGATTGAACTCTTCTCCTTCCTTAGTGCTTAGATCTTTGTAAGCACTTCGAAACACCTTATCGCCTGTGGCACTACAAGCCAGCATGATACCCTCGGGGTCGATAGACACAGCTGAAACTCCTCTCGAGAACAGCACAGCTCCGTGCATGGAGAGTCCATTCTGTGTTGCCAAACATGTACGCTGTACATACTCCGGTTCAGGCACCAAGCTAGTCCTCGGTCTCACGATCAAAGTGATCTCGTCCACGTCCAGATGGTTCGTCGCACTCACCACTACACCCGTAGTGTCCTTCGCCACGGAAAGAGCCAGGGTCATGTGGTCCTTCACTATAACGGTACAGTTTGAACCCAGTTCCAGCGTACTGAACTGACTCCCCTTCTCCAACACCACACGGGAATCGCTACCCAAGTGTAAGTCCATTTTTTGCTCCAACACCACCTCAGCCGAGGAGTTGGCAGCCTTGATGCTCTCTATGGATCTAGGTGACACCATCAAATCGGGACCGTCTATCGTCGCGACGCCTTGCTTGATAGCTATCCGCAGCTTGTCTCTGTTGCCGATCATCACGGTGTCAACACTTGAGCCCCCGATGATAATAGCCTTAGTGTAGTCATTGGAGATGATGAAAAAGTTGGTAGCGTTTGCAGCACCTTTATAAACACCTTTGCCTTCAACTGAGATGATGGCGGGCATGTCGGCCTTAGCCACCAACAATTTACCGTACCATCCTATATCCTCGAACTGTTTGGTTTTTAAGTAGGGTACCTTCATTATAGGAGCGTTTGCGTAGAGTACCATTTCTTTGCTAGCAGGACCTACTCTCCTAAAGACGTAGGGTTCGACAACCTCGCCTTTGTCTGTCCCAATATATCTGCGAGTAATACACTGTGCTAGAATACTGCAGTTCGGTGCCTTGAAGATGTTAACGTTCGGCGCCCTGACTGTGAGGAAGGCTGGGCGCTTGTTCTTCACATTGGCGTTACGGGAACACTTATGTGATTCCTTCATCCTTCCAATAGGTCGCGAAATCATGTTGACTTGATACGCCTTAACATCCGTAGCCCTAAGCTGAGGCTCCATGAGCGGATCGCCGCCTTCTGGTGTTGTTACGGGCACACATCTTTCCCTGTCAAGCGCATCTTGGACAAACCTCATCAAGTTACCACAGGGGTCTGTGGCGTTGGGTATATGTCGATCGTAAAAGGCACATTCTTCGTTGGTAGGCACCGCACCCACGTTCTGGGATAGAGACTCCATGAACTTGTGGAATGTAGAACGGTCGAGGTCGAAGCAGTTCCGATGAGCCAATCGGTAACACAGCTCCTGGGTCTCAAAGTCCCCAATGTAGACCTCATTTAGGGGCACGCTGCGCTCCATCGAAAAATTGGCCTGAGACAGGTTATACTCATTGTTGCCCGTTATCATCGCAGGCCACACTTCGACTGACCTCTCTACGCATTGTTCCCTGTACCGGTTGTGCCACTCGTTGATCACTCTAGATACAGGGAAACCAACCACCACGTTCACCTTGCGCAAGGCTTTAACCAGAGAGTTTGCAAGTCTGTTGTTGACATGCTCCAATTCTGCCAGATTCTCAAAGTACCCCAGCCATGATCTGGAGCCGAAAAAAGTCGTCGCTCCCAATTTCCACATATCCTTAGTGCTCAGGGGCAGTTTGTTAGCGACCGACCGCACCGCGTGACTTGCATATTCCCCCTGTGTTATGAGGGTCACTAAAACGTCCACGGAAACCATAGGTAACATCGCGGGCCCCAGACCGTCGAACACCAGGGTCAACATGTGCATCGAGGATCTTGTCAACCAGTAGTAGTCCACAGGGCTGTGATGTCCTTCAGCGACATTGCGAACGTTCTGAGCAAAAAAAAATATGTTGGCCGCTGTACCGGCCATGTTCATGACTGGATTGTTTGCCAACAGCTCCAATGTCTCGGCTAGAGCCTTGGTCTTTGCGTACTGGGCCAATTTATGAGCCATGAAACCGTTTACGGTTTGACTAAGATCCAAGGCCGCAAAGGTCTTTACCAGGGGGTCTCCGTGCACCAGAGCACCGATGTTAGCGAACACCCCATAGGCTCGAGCTCCAAGGACCCACGTCTTGACCGCCAGTTGCGACTTAGGACCGCTTGTGGTCACGCGAGCGTACGCAGAGCCCATGCGCTTCACCGCTCGAGCGCGATCGTTGGGGATGACACTGTGCGCTTCAACCATCATGGCGCTCACGGCGGCTTCTACTTCGGGGTTGCTCATCATTTCCTCCAACTGAGAGCGAGCCTTTTCCACAATCGTTCTCCGCTTCTGCACAAAAGCCTTGACCAGAGCCGCTGGAATCTTGGTGACTACTCGAGCGATAACATTCCTGTCGTTCATACTGGATTCGATTGTCATCCTCAGGGACCCATCCTCTCTTGTAAATTTCACGGGCCACTTCTCTTTATACAAGAACTCACCATCTCGCGCGGTTGAGAAGTTCTCCTCGTCATACAGGGAGCAGTGTGATACCGCACTGCGTCTACGCCTGCTGTGGCTCATCCCGCAAGCTCCTATGCTTTTGTCGAAAGCTTCGGGTTCTGTCTCTGGGTCAACAACATGACGTTCTCGCTCTGAACCGAATGTAAGCGTGCTCATGTCCACGTTTACGTCGGGCGCAGGAATGTCCACAGGATCGCTTTCAAGCGGAGGATTCTCTTCGACGGGTGTGAGATTGGGCGCAGGAACATTTACGGGACCACTTTCAAGCATAGGATTCTCTTCGACGGGTGTGAGATTGGCAACTTCAAACAGTTCAGGACTCGAGGGTCTCGAGTGATCATGAGAAGATAAATGGGATCCGTCTGAGAGTGTGATGGCAGCTTCTTCTTCCAGAGTGTACACTGGTACATCCGGAGAATCACCCTTTGAATCACCGAACCAGTTTTGAGCGTCTTGTCGAGATACAGCCCCGACATCGCCCGGGTTGAGCGCAGATTCGGTTAGGAATGACCTCCTGGTCTCCAAGTCCCCTTTAATTTCAAGAGTACGAAAAACAATGCATTGTTCGTGTCTTAGGTACATCTCACCTTCTATCTCTATATACGCCGAATGTGGACCAGCAGCTTTGTACTTGGCCTCCATCTCCTTTCCAAGTAAAGCATCCAAAGGGTTCAGGCCTACAGAGCCCACATAGGCATTTCTTAGCCTCGACGGACTGCACTCAGACTCTAAGGAGTTGGATCTTCCATAGAGTAACATAGAGGCTTCGGGAGTTATCACAAACCTAGTCTCTTCAGAGTGAGTTATCCGAACCGAGTCATGTAAAGACATTTTAGTTTTTTCATTTCCCACAATCTTCTCAACCATCGCTCTTTGGCTTGCAGCTATAGTCCTCACCTGCAACACTCCGATTGCAACCGCGGACCGTGCTGCAGCAGCTTTCCGCATGAAGATCAAATCAGAGTTAAACTGGGTATACCGCGGGTACTCAGGGAGCGTGCGGTCGTAGAAGTAATTCGGTTCCACAAAAGACAGCCGATTTGCGAGGGACTGATCTTTACGCTTGGTTGAGGTCACCATGACAGCCTTCATAGCTGCACCAGATCCCAGGTTCGTATGATGGTCCTGGGTTAAGGGCTTGAAGCGAACATCTGCATCGTGATACACCAACTGCTCAGCTTGATCGGAGTATGCCGTGAAAGCAACGTAGCGCAGGATATCCGAGGCTGAGGCATAAAATTTGTTGCCTCTGAACTCCTCGTACGTCGCTCGTAGATTGTCGTACATGGTTTCTAGATATCGAGCCCGCGCTGGGATCATTTCCATCATCAGTGTTTTAGCTTTAGTGAACACATCCGCATCCAGCTCCATGACAACTTTACTGTCTTCCGCGAGACCAGTATTTTTCAGGTGTTGCATCGTCCTAGCGTCCAACACCAGTCTGTTCTTATGAAAGAAGTTGGCCTGTTCCTTGATAGCGTTCATATGGGGCATGAGATTCTCCCCATTACCGACCCACGTTGTGAAGTGCAACATATCTTGAGGTTGGGCCAGTCCCGTGGACACAAAGGCTAGAAACATAATCAATGCTACTGCAGAGCCTGAAGTTATATCTAGACCCATCTTTTTTTTTACACTTGGATGAAGCTCTGTTAGAGCTGAAGCTATTGTATAATTTAAGTAATTCCCCCTTCATCCAAATGTTTGTAAGTGAGGATCACACTGGATAACGCTGTTTTTAAAAGAGGAGAGCATTCTTACAAATGACATATGTCCAAGCTAATCCAACCCAGGCTGACACATCCAACCGGGGAGCAAACGGTCAACCCAGGCGCCCAGGATATGGGTTCCAGGTACATCCAATATTTCCCTTCCACTGGTAGATGTACCGTGATAACGATCGTCTTCTTTACTATTCGGCTTCTCTTTTCTTTTTCTCTCGTTCCTCCGATCTTCTATTCTCCTCCCTGGAATTGACAGCAGATCATGGCGCGTGGACAACTTGCTGTGCTAATGCAAATTGTACGTGTCTCACAGGATAGTCGTATGAACTTTTGACTTTCGGGTCGATGTAGCACGCAATGATGGCTAATAGGGCGTTGACATGGTGGTAGTGCGTGAGCTCTATGTACATAGGTCTGGTGAAGAGACTGTCCTTGGGTCCTATCAATACATCAACATCATTGTGGTCGACGGATTTCACGTTGACACGGAGCAGGGTTTCCTTCTCCTGAGCTGTCAAGGTCCTGTTCTTCAAGAGAAGGCAGTTGTACCACGTGGCCATTGCATTAGTCTGGGGTGGATGGCTGGGGTTACTTGCGAGAGGAGAGGTCTGCTTCAGTTAATATTATCCGACGGGTTTGGTGAGAGTGGGAGCCTGATCGAGTTCTGGTCAGACTGTGCGTGACTTCGCTAGGTGCGCGGCGGGCTGCTGCCTTTACCCTGTCTTCAAGAATGAATTTTTGGACACAGTCTATCACTGTCTCATCTGCACCACTTCCCTGGTTGTAATAAAGAAGTGAATAAAGATGTGCAGCAGCAGTATGAAGATGACTCCAGGACAGACTAAGGAGACAAGTGTACACATTTATATGAATCTAAATTCTAAAAAAAAATCTTTCTGTCTTTGTTTTGTCTTGTTTATTCTTTTTCTGTGTTGAACATGTCAATAAAGAGAGACCAGACGCTGAGAAATATATTTCCTTATCATTTTATTCACATATGTAATACTACAAAAACTGCTCCACAACACATACACACACACACACACACACACACACACACACACACACATATATATATATATATATATATATTGTCGACGGTGGCGGTCCTTACATGAAGCTGGATTGTGAATTGTAAGGGTTTGAGCTTCTGCTCATGTAGTCTCGACCGGAGGAGGGTATGCCCATAGCTTCTGGTATGTCTCTCTGAACATCAACCGGGATCCTTTCATGCTTCCCCTTTAGGACGGTAGACGTGAGCACCATGGTCACTACGTACATGATGTAGATTATGATGTTGAACACGGCGATGGCACACTCCATGTTGTGCAACCTCTGTGTATCGCTAATCAGAGGTCGGTACAGCATCTCCATGCAACCTGAAACCACGGCCATGAACAGCTGAATGTTCATCATGATGAGGCACGTAATCACGGTCCTGGTGCTCTTGGTGGATTCCAGACCCCTGTAGGAGCTGTCGGAGTCATCCATTTTCCATTTGCTCTTGGCGGCGAAGTAGCTGAGTACTATGCTCACAACCATGGCCAGGCACCCGAGCGTGATGAGGGCTATCCCCGCATGTATGTAAGCGTACTCGTAGTCGGGTCTGTCCTCGGAAGAAGGCGAGGGCGTGGTGTCTGCGTCCCGCCTACCCGCGGTCCTCGTCCTGTGCTCGCTGTCGATGAAGTACAGGATGTTGTTGGGGATGGTCAGGAACCCCACGATGAGAGAGGTGATGACGGCAATGGCTGCTCCCAGCTTGCCCCTGAAACGGGCCGCGCTCAGGATAGTCACGTTAGGGATGGCTGACATTCTGTTGTTAAACATATCCATGCTTGTGGATATCAGGGAGTTGAAGCCTCCCAGGGTCATTTTCTTGCGATTCATATCTCTCGGAAGGGGATTCTTCAATCCCCCCTTTTTTTGGCAGGTTGTCCTTCCTTACTCGCGTTGCGACACTAGAAGTAACCGTAACGGCCGTCGTTTTGTTTTTGTTCCTGTCAAAGGGATCCGGTTATTGCAGCGACCTAACAATCCTAGAACATTTAATACAATGAAGCTCCGAGAGCCCGTAATCGAGTTCCGTGGCTCGAACGGCAAAATGTGCGCGAAGTCTACGCGTGACCACCGGTGGTACAAGGTTAAGGGTATCACCAAAACCCTAGACTCTATCACATGCTACAGGAAGCGCTCGTCCGGTCACAACATGATAAGCATGGATCTGTTCACGAGGGTCGTCAAGGACCTGAACGCCAACCCGGAGAGCTCGCTCGACTGGGTGTCCGAGTACGTGACAAACCTGAACGCGCCCGAGTCCAAGGGGCTGGCGTTCAAGGACGCGCTGCTGGAACGGTTCAGGTCTAAAGCCCTGACTCTAGAAGCCTGCAGACACCTGTGGGACAGGAGCCGCATGTCCACCGACATAGGCGTCGCGGTAGACGTGCAGTGCAAGGATGTGTTCAACGGAAAGAAGAAGATGTGTGACGTGGGCCCTGTGTCTCGCCTCGTTCTCACGCAGCTCAAGGCTCTGCGCCTGACTCCCATTTGCGCCGGCCTCAAGGTGGCCAGCGTGCCCACGCCCGACATGCTCAGCGAGCCCGGCTCCTATACGTACCACAACAGGTGCACGGAAGGCTGCAAGTCCATGCGCAGCAGCTGGGGCTTCTACACCGAGGTGGACCTGGTGGCCCACGACACCGTAAAGGACAACATAGCGCTGCTGGAGCTCAAGACCAGAAACAACGACATTCTGGACCGTAACACCTTGTGGCGATACAACACGCAACTGTGGCTCACGTGGTTGATGTTCTCGCTCACGTACCCGAGCATGGCCGAACGGTCCACGGCGTACCTAGTGATAATCAGACCCGGGACCAACCGAGTTACCATACGGAGTTGCTCAAGGCCCACCATTTCTAAGACTATGCGCGATAACTTCCCGTGGCTGAACTGTTACTGCTGGCGGGTGCTCAACTGTCTGACTCCTATGTGTGTGAACATGAGAGTGGAGACCAAGATCGCCTCCGCAGCAAGGAGAACGGCGTCCCGGCTAGACCCTACCGTGTGTTACAGGAACGAGCTTTTCAACAAAGAGAAAAGGAAGAGGACTAAGACTGTAGAGATGTCGACAAGCGGAGATTCGGATGATGTCCATCCTATTGAACTTAATGATGACAATGACGAATGTGAGTGAACATGAATAAATGTATACATGTGGTGTATTTGCTTCATCATTGTACCATGTAAGAGTTCAGTGAACCATCAAACCAGGGTTTATTTGGCCAATCGTAGACCATTCATGCAATGCGCCTAAAACATCCAACCAATGGTCAGTGGAGGTTATGCTTAGACCCACACTCCCTCTGGAACTGCGCCTTTATACCTAAAACCTTCTCAGTTCTCTCTTAATGAGCTAGCTACAATGAACATCTCTTGACGTTGAGAATTTTTCTTTTACAGGGACTTGACACAAGGTTTTTTTTATCCTCTTCTGTGCTTCATAGTCAGACTAATGCCTAACAGTTACATGTTTTGGCCTTGGTTGGATAACCCCCGCACAAAGCCCGTTGGACTAATCTCATGGCTATGTACACAGACTATATAAAACAACCCCAAGTAATTGCTCAGTGCTGCTCAGCACTTACTCCATTTGACTCGTAATCTACCAGATAACACTTTGACCGACATGGGGTTGAAACACAAGGCTATCCACGCAATGCTCGCCAACCCTCACCTGGCGCCGTTCGAATTGATCGCCAGACCGTCCCAGCTGCAGGATTGGACTCTGATAGACCATCTCATGGTCATCTACAAAGTCAAGGAAAGCGACTACATCGAGGATGACCCGCAGTCTTCCATAGTGAGCATGGCCAGAACACTGGCGTCTGCCTACATGTGGGAAAATCTCGGAAGTCGGTGCGTAGTGCTCGTAAAGGACGGCTCGGGGGCTCAGAAACCAGCCGTGAGGGAGATCAGACTAAACTGCCCCCCTGTACCTCACATAGAGTTCTGTAAACGTAATCTGTGCGCAATAGAGTACACCACGATGAAGCTGTTGGCCGAGATGGGTATGAAAAACAAGCTGTTTCTAGTGACTGGCGCGAAGGGGGGCTCCTCTGAGGCCGAGCTCCTAGAGGGAACCTCGGTTGATAACCTGGTGTCCTTCCACGAGAAGTACATGGACTACCAGGAGCACCAGGACAACGGCGTATACCCGGACACGCTTGACACAGCTCCCGAGTACGAGCTGTCCAACGTCGATCCCAGTTACGTCGACGGCTCGATAGATAGGCCCGAGGGAGTCGACGGCATCTTCGTGGCGACTTTTGCGGACCCCGAGACTAGCCGATTGTCTGTCTTGCGGGACGCGTGTCTACGGTGTAAGAGCACGGAGGCCGACATGCTGCTGGTGGAGTTGGCCAACATTCTGGAAGGTAGTGTGACCGTGTGCACCGGAGACTCCGACGTCGTGGCCGTGCTGACGGCTTGCGGCCGCGAGGGCATCACTATGAGGATAGACAATAAGAGCTACCATGAGGATCGAGACATGCACATGTCGACATTCGGGGAGCTGTTGTTCGCCACTCCTGAGAACCGCCCCTCCAAGATGCCGTTCGAGGAGCTGAAATCAAGCGAGGGTAGGTTTCGACTGCTGTGCGACATCGCCGCGGAAGACGAAGACCTGCTGCCAACGACTCGAAAGCAGCACAATGCTTTCGAGGACATTTTGGATGAGCACAACAAAGTCAACTTTAAGAAAAATGTAGCTAGGTACCTGTACCTAGGCGGGATCAGGGGATCTCTCTATGGTGTCTTTCTGTCTAGGTTCTTCAATTCCAACGCCCAGCGCTCGTTGGATAGTCTGGGACTTGCCGTGGATGAATCTAACGGTGAAACCGCAGTCCATTACATCTTCGAAATACTATGCCGCACATATGACGATAGTCCGTCTACCGGCGAGAAGAGGAAGTTCTCGTCTCTGGAGGAGCAGGAGGTCTCCGAGCTCGACCTGGATGATGCTGAGTATACGGTGGTGGTCCTGAGCAAAGAACAGAAAAAGGTAATGTGCGGCCTCCAGCGGTTGAGTAAGGCGTACATGAAGGGGATGGTGCCGAGGGGCAGTTACGGCCGCTTTTTGAGGTTGAACCAAACGGGGCAGCACTTTTTCATGCGCATGAAAGGAGATGTGATCCGAGACGAGACGGAGCGGATGGAAAGGGTGTTTTTCATGGCGCTGTGCGGGACCGATTATAACAAACTGCCGATGGGGTTGGGGATGAAGAGGTTGATGACCGGAGTGGTAACCAACTACAACTTGTTTTCCCGGTGGTGCAAAGCTCTGAAGAGTCTATTGTGGGGCACCGGGTCTCCTACGGTGAAAGACTATTACGACATGGGTATGAAGCTGGCCAATTTCACGAAAGTCCCCGCGAAAACCCGGTCTAGGCACTGGACCGAGGTGAACTGCGGATTGATGTTTAAGACCATGAAATACGTCTACGAACTGTGGAACCTGGAGAGACCGAAACTCGGGTCCGAGTACGGGTTCTCTGTACGTGACGGCATAGTCCACTTTGACTGTGAAGACAAGTATGTGTGACGAATGAAATGAAAATCACATTTCTGAAATGCATTGCGGTTGTAATGTGCCCCTATAAACATTTGACACGAATGGACCACACTAGCATCTGATCGCATTAGGTGATGTACAAATGAATTACGCACCAACCACACTTCCTTTACACCATCCTAATATGGGAACAGTTCACATTGTCCAAATGAGCTGAAATGAGCTGAAATGAGCTGCCGTGGGACATGTCAGTGTGCACTTGATTGGAAAAGCTGCTGATCGCAACTGCTGAAGACTATTTCAAAGGGTTATAAGGAGCACATCTCTCCTAAGGTTCCTAGGGATAACCGTTTGAAACAAACATTTGTCAGATATTCAGCATTAATATCATGCTATGTTTATATGTAATGATCATATTGTGTTTGTAATAAAAGGTCTCCAATGAAAACATGTACTTTTCTGTCTGTATTCATTGAGGGTATCTAATCAAGGCTCATTTATCCAACTTCGGAATGTTTGGTGAACCATTGTTAAATGAACAAGTGAAATGACTAACACAGGGGTGTTTGCTGGGATGAACCTTCAACTGAGTCACACACTATAGTAATAAGTACCCAAGGAATTTTTATTTTTATTTTACAAGAAACATGGGTTACATAGCTTGTTATATGCATCACAAGGAAACAAATGTCCTTCTGATTTCAAAGTGTTCCGTTGTAATATCCAGCCACCCAACCGGTCTAGCCGACCACTGACGATAGCTCTACCACCAGGTCCATTTGGTCAATTTGCGTGAAGATCAGACTCATCACAAACGCTGCATCGTTATAGTGGCTGGAAACAATGTCATGCGATAGGTCGTAAATGTCCAGATTCTCGATATTTCCACAGCTCAAACGCTTGCAACCCTCCACGATGTCCCATGACAGTAGCCGTTTCACTCGTTCCAATTCACATTTTGTGAGGTTCTCCAACAGCTTGCACAAATGTGATCTATCAATGTGTTTCCCACGCAGATCACAAACTGCAAGTTCCTCAGGGTTGAGCACCTCCACATCAGTCACTTTGAAGTTATGGTCCAGACTTTTGAGTGTGTCGACTATAGCATCCCACGCAACACACCTACTCAAGTAAGACCACATTATGTCAATCAGAGGCTCAGGGTATTTCTCGTAGGATTTGTCTGACCTGTGCTTCTTAAGCATCTGACCGATCAACATGTTTACATTAGGAGTCAGTGGCAGATTGGTGTAGTCTTGTATAGCTGCCACCAGCTTGTCAAACTTGTCCTTATTCGTCTTCAGGTAATTAGCCATTTTAAATTTCGGAGTCAGTTTCATTTTCGTGTCTCTGCTCTCTGCTCTCTTGGATGAGTGAAGATGTGCAGGTGTACAATAAGTGACTCATTTTATACAGCCACGATTCATTTTGGTGGCCGTGACTCATTCGTCCAACCAGTGTTACATCTATGGGAGACCATTTATTCAACCGTGGACCATTTGTCCAACCAATGTTAAGTATACCGGAGCTGTGAGATTGAAAATGTCCAACCAGGGTAGGATCCACATTAGATAAAAGTATTAAAATTCCCAGACACATTTTGTTTTACCTTTTATAGGTCTCAACCGAAGCTCTATAGTGTTCACGACCCACGTTGGCAAGTCATGGCTGTACACTCGTGCCTGTAGAATATTATCATCCCGTACAAACAGGCAATGGCTAAATACAGAGAACATTTTGCCGAGTAACATCAGAACCTGTGTAATGCTCTACGAAAGAGGCTGATGTAAAAACTGTTGTCAGATCGGACAGTCTCACTGCAATCTCCCGCTATGCCATCACGAAAAAAGAGTACAACCCTGGACCTCAACAGCCTAGCCTTGAAAGGCGAGCGTCTCCCCGCGAAGACTCGGCTGGGCATGAGGAGAGAGCTAGGCTTCGAGCCTTCGCTCCCTACTGTAGCTGAGCGAGACCCGACCGTCGCCGACTCGCCGCGCGGCGAGCGTCTCCCCGCGAAGGCTCGGCTGGGCATGAGGAGAGAGCTAGGCTTCGAGCCTTCGCTCCCTACTGTAGCTGAGCGAGACCCGACCGTCGCCGACTCGCCGCGCGGCGAGCGTCTCCCCGCGAAGGCTCGGCTGGGCATGAGGAGAGAGACCTACCAGAGGGGCCGGAAGGGATCGTGTTCGAGATTGGTGCACAGGAGATGCGGTGATAAGGACCTTGGCTGTCCCGGTACCAAGAGGCAAAGCGTTCAACGCGACAGCTCTGGAGCTAGCCCTCATCAAAGGAATTCGCTCAGAGACATATACCCTGGGTCCAGAGTGGACGCCTTCAAAAACACGTACAAGAACCGAGGTCTCCGTACTGAGTTCTACGTGTGACATGTTCAAAGTTTCCCCTTTATGGTTATGTGTGATGCGAAAATAAAAGACACATACATGGATATATGAGTTTTGAGGTTTATTTGTCAAACTTATGTTTTACATCACTCATCAAAGGCTACCATATTCCCACTATATTTTTAACCGTACAGTGTGTCAGAATCATTTTGACACTGTAAGTAAAAGTGGTATGTACCTCCGAAGCGCTTCACGTAGGTCACTGTACGCCAGTGCCACCTTATTAAGCTGCTTTATGTTGTAAACATTATCATGTCCTGCATACATATGGGTCGTTGTTGCTGCTTCCTGAGCTATCACGGTCAAATTTACTCTAATGTAGCTAGGTATCATGGTCCAGTCTCTTTTTCTGAAATATCGATCCTCCTTTCTTTTCACTATGATTTGTCTGAAAAGAGATGTGGAGAGCCTGAATTTCTTGGGTTTCATGGGTGTCATTCGGGATCGTATGGCCTTGTAGAGCTCCCATTCGCCGCAATGTCGCAGCTTCTCACATAGGATTTTGCAGTCCTTTATGTTATCAGCCACATGCCCCACAATGTGCTGCCTCAGCTCTTCGTTACATGCTAAACAGGACACAGACAAAAATAAAACACATGAGTAAGAGTATGTGTGTATATCACAGGGGATGAGGGGCAGCAGAGTAGATACTCACAAATTCCAAGACAACACGAAGGAGTTGAGTTGCAGATCTTTTTCAGATCCCCATGCTTTGTGCACAGCCCACGCAAGAGTTGGTCACCGTCGGCGTTCCGCTTGGCTGTTGTGAAAGCGAGATCAGTCCTTTTCATCGGCTCTTCCATGTCTACCATGTACTTGTGTACCTTGATATTGCGACTGAACCAGATACTGAAACCTGTTGGGTGTACCATGTTCAATGCTCGGTTTGATGATGAGCGCTTATCCCAAGCACTCGGCATTGTATGTGTTGCATCGTGTTTAGCATCCATCGCGCAACGAGCCAGTGAGTTGACCGGTCAACTGACTTGTACTCAGCGCTATTGCTGTGCACATCCCCGGCCTCCTGGTAGTACTCATATAGAGACTCTTTTGCCCAACCATGAGGTGTTTGTCCAACCAATACGAATCTCAGTTCAGAACTGCAGACTAGTTCCATGTTTTTAACTTTCACATTGAATAAAGACTTCGCTTCTATTCATGAATGTGTACAGAGTTTATTTTTTGTGTCTTCTATACTAGGACAGAAAGACATACAAGGTTCACTACATCATATACTTCATTGATACACATTTTGATAGACTTCGCTCCTATTCGTGTATGTGTACACAGAGTTTTTTTAAATCTTCTTTACTAGACATAGAATAATCAGTACATCATGTACTCCATTGATACCTATTTTGGTAATACGGTTTACATATTTTACACAAAACAAGCCCTCAATATTCTTCCTCACTCTCAACGTTTGAATCATAACATCCTTCGATAAACACATTCTTTGTTCTAGGTTTATTATCCGCTCCCTTGAAAGGTTTGATGTGAGATGGCCCGCTGAGCACGCTAAATTGGTGCTCAGTCAGGTCTGGATATAAAGACTGTTTGGTGTTGCGGTGCGGTGGGACCCGGTGATCCTGCTGCTTGGTGTAATCCATCTCTCGGTGTTGTTGATACTCTCGAACCTGCGGCTGCTGTGGCTGCTGCTGCGACGGCGGCTGCTGCTGCGGCGGCTGCTGCTGCGACGGCGGCTGCTGCGACGGCGGCTGCTGCTGCGACGGCGGCTGCTGCGACGGCGGCTGCTGCTGCGACGGCGGCTGCCGCTGATGCTCTAGAAGCTGATGCGCCGGCTGAGGCTGAAGCTGCTGCAGTTGATGTGGAGGCGGCTGTTGGGCGAGATAACGGGGGAACCCACTCACAAAGTTGTCTTTGGGGATAGGTGGAGCCGAAGGGTAGTTGGTACACACTTTAGTCTCCAGCCAGCTGCCAGGTACATCCGCTAGTCGGGGAGCTGTGTGTTTCTTGGGTTCCCACAGAGACATCCGGCTCAAACAGTTAGCCGTGGAACCCTCATGGTGGTAGGTCATAGGGTGGGCGGAGCTCATGCAGTACCGAAACAACAGATATATGTAGTATCTGGAGAGTTTGCGAGTGTCCATCGCTATGACATGGGGAATAGGCGTATCGGCACCCACCGTACTCTTGCACTCCATGCGGTGGAGAGACTCTACATCCGCTCTGGGTACGTACAGCGTCTCGACTCTCTGCCACATATCTCTCAAGAGCTTCAAAGCGATCTGGAATGCGCCTCCGTCTTTGAATGCCGTATCGTGCAGCAAACCCGTAGCGGGTGCCCCTGTCACTATCAGGCACTCAAATATGACCACGGAAGCATGTTCTGAGAACGTGATCTCTCTACGAACCAAATCGTTCATTTCCTACTAATTTAGTAATCCCTCGCAGATGTGTCACAGAGAAGGACAGTATGCCATAAAAGGTTTGGAGTTTGAGTCAACGTGTAAGTCCAAAAAATAGAATGGAAATGGCGCAAGGCAAGACTAAATTCAAGAGCCGCGTCGAAACTTTGCTAGAAATGGTAGATCGTCATAATCTGTATCACGTTAAGACTTTACATTACAACGACGTGCAAGGCGTACTCAAGTGGCTAGAGGTAAAAGGTGATGAAATCACCTTCGCGCAAGACGAAGACACCGTAATGGTACTCAATAGGTGTGTCACCTATCTGCCTAAGCTCGGAAACGTCGGAGTGATGTGTATCTTCGAGCAACCTCCGTTCAACATTGAGGAGAAAGAGCGCCTAGTAGTATACATAAGACGAGAGTACGAGGATGCACATGTCTCACCGAGTGCGAGCTGTAAATACGATTCTATAGTATTGTTCCTGGTGATCCAATGTAAGACGAAATCCCCGTACTCTCTGACCCAGAGCAATTTGGTCAAGGACACACAGAGAATGCTCAATGACTTGAATCGTCAGCTGCCTTTATTCCCGATGTTCGCAAGTTGTCAGGATCATGACATCAACCACATACCGCAGCAGTCGTCGCCTGTGATAGATGGCTTATTGCCCACGAGCTACAACACAACCGCCCCCAGGACGTCCATGGTGACCATAGACAACTTTGGGCGAAAATACGAGCCTGTACAATGTACTGCCGAGGCCAACCCATGGAGCATCTACACCAACGTAGGGGGGTCCCAAGAGTCGTCCCAAGAGTCGACATGCGAGTTCGATATACAACAAATGATAACCGAGCCAGACAACGTGCTCGGTCGAGGAGGCTTTGGTTTGACCGTTCCGATCGACAAGCACCTCGTCGCGAAAACCAACTTGTTTCCAGAAATGGTCAACTGGAGCATGCCTTTCATAGAGGACGAATTCTATCGCTACGCGCACCTGGCCTCTCAAGTGGAAGAGATCATGATCGGTGTCTCGCTAAATCACCCCAACATCCTGCGCACACTCGGAGGCCTGTGGTGTGACATGCCCGGCTACCAGTTAGGAGGGAGGGCTGTGATCGTCATGGAACGGGCCCTATTCTCGCTACAGGAGTTCATGTGGCACATAAAGGACACCTCGGTTGTACCTGCCGTGGAACTGGACACTCTCCGAGGGCTGGAGAATCTGAGATCCAGAACCATCCAGCACAGGGACTTCACGTACAGGAACGTCTTGGTCTGTCACCAGCCGGATAGAACACCTCTACCCTTCACTTTTAAGATCAGCGACTTTGGCACGTCGTGCAACTTCTCTACCCCCGATCAGCCGCGGGGTAACCGCACTAACATGGCCCCTGAAGTGTTGTGGTGCATGAACGCGGCCACCGGGAGCGACATATTCAGTTGGTATTGCGTGATGTGGGAGCTACACAGCCGCTCACCCTTGATACGATATAACACGGGACGCGGCCGGGGTTATTGTAAAAAGACGTACGCAAAGAATCTGTCCAAATTGGTTGGGGTCTACAGCCCCGAGAATCAGGAAACGTTCGAGCTCGGCTACATGAAAGCGATGAACGCTCGAGCCATTCACACCGAGCACAAAGACAAAAGGCCTAGTGTGCCGGCGATACTGGAGAGCCTCAAGTCCATGGGCTGCTACATAGCGGACAAGCACTTTATCTCGATGGGAGTGCTCTGCATTACGTTGTTCCCTCAAGAGAGGTTGTCTCCTTCCCAACTGTTGAAACTGCCTCGATACCAGTGTTTGATGCGGGACATCTCCGAGGCTCGGCTGCCTCCTGAACACTTAACTATGCCGTTGTCCATCCAGGTAGGGGAGTATAGGATGAGCGACATCATAGTCAGCGACGACTGCGTCCCCAAGGGACTCGGTGAGCTGATCACAGAGAAATCCGTCACGGGGTCCCCCGTTACAGTGATCAAACACTACCCCAAAGAGTACTACGGGATAGACTTCATGAGACTGGCTCCCGGTTTAATTCAACCTTACGATTGGTACTCGGAGAAGGCCAAAGCGCTTACAAACACATACAAGAGCAAGTATAATAAACGCAAGGGTAATCACATCGACAACCCTGTCCAGGTTAGGCGCTCGAAGATGGATCCTGGGGTCTACGTAGACAATCCCAACGAGGGTACTTCGACGATGGTCTGCGACCAACAACGTCAGGTTGCTCCTCAACCTGGCGTCACCAATGTGACACGGACGCACAAGCAGGGTGTCGAGCTGCTGCCTATTCAACCCGATGAGGCCCATAACATGGCTACAGAAAACGCGGTTGGAAACGCTGCGAGATACGTGATGTTGGAGGTGTCCCCACCTGATATGATAAATCTGGAACGGAGCTCGAACTCCGCTGAAATCTTGAGCAGTAGCGATCTGGATGATTCTATACTCCGCATTGTCAATTCTTTTCTATCTCTGGCGAGCGACAACCCCATCGGGGCTGTAGATGTGAGCAACACCCAAGGAGGAGCCAACGCAGACACACTCGACGCGGACACCTTAGTCGTTTGTGATATCGAGGGGAGCCATATTACAGCGAGTCAAAGACGAGACAAAGATGCACTGCAACTGCAACTGCAACTGCAACTGCAACCGCACAGTGACTCCAACGCTGATCCAGTCCGGGGAGCCGTCGAGGTGAGCGATATTACAGCGAGTGACGAAGATGCACTGCAACTGTAACCGCCCGGTGACTCGAACGCTGATCCAGTCCGGGGAGCCGTCGAGGTGAGCGATATTACAGCGAGTGACGAAGATGCACTGCAACTGCAACCGCCCGGTGACTTGAACGCTGATCCAGTCCGGGGAGCTGTCGACGAGCCACAGGGTACGGTGATATTGCGGGGCAAGAAGATCGACGGGGAGATCGACACGGTCATGGTCATCCTCAAGAGCCACAACGAGAAGGAGATAGGACGTTTCAAAGACAACGTAGTCACACTGTCGCAAGGCATGACCCTAATGTACCCTCTTATATTCGCAGGCCCCCGTGATGGATTGTGTAAGTGCTCTAAGCGCAACGGTATGTTCATCTTCCAGTACGCCCAGTTCTTCGAAGAGTCAGAGCAGGTGTTGTACTGGAACGCGTTGGACTCTCGTAATTCGGTATATGTCTTCCTGTTGCAAGTCTTTCTTACACTCAAGGCCGCCTTAGACGTGAAGCTGTTACCCACGTACATGACCGAATGGAAGGATGTACTGATCGGCAAAGGAGCCGTGATGATCGACATTGTTGCTTATCTCAGTAGGAACTTCAACAAGCCCCAGTCCTCAATGTTCAGCGACCGATCAACTGGGTAGTCTCTGTACTACTATTGTGGGAAGACACTTGCCCAATTCCAATCTGTGCAAATGGCTTCAGACGCTGAGCGCCGGCGTGTCGGCATCGTTCGTGCTGACCAAGACCATCGAGTGGCTGAGACACTTTGATCAGAGCGAACGGACAACCCCATCTCTGTTGACCCTAGACGGGAACTTTTTCACATTCAGGGATTATTCGTCCGACATACCTAACTGGCTGACACAATTGGGTGAGGAGGAAGAACCGCGCGAGAGAAGCTGTGCCAAAACGCTGGTGTACGGAGACCCCAAGCCTTTCAGAGGCAACCAGGCTGCACAGGACATGGGTGATACGAAGTTGAATACACTGGCTAGGAGCATAGTGCTCAGGATGAGAGCCAAGATGTTTGGATCCTCCAGGGTCGAGGTGACAGCACTGGATTGCACGCGGGGTTTGATGAAGGTGACTCTCTGCGACTCCGCACTCTCTGGGATTTCCAGCATAGAGCAACTGGACCGGTCGATGTTACAGACCGACAGTGACTGTTTCACACACGACGCCGTTTCGCAGACCGAGTCCAAGTGGGCCCCTGTCATAATGGTCACAAAGTTTAAAAGAGCTGGGCCTCTACACGAGTTAACTGTCGAGTATTACAGGATGACGATCCTCGTGGTTCTGCTGACCAAACTGGGATCTGCGAGATCTCTCAGAGAGCTGTTCCAGAGTACGACAACGTTCAGCATGACAGACTACTAAATACTACACTTACGGATTTACGCAGTCTAACGGTCCTTAGGACATGTATACACTTTACTGACTCTGCTGCTTGTGCTGAGATCTTTGTCCGCCTTCAACCATGCGAGGCTTGATCAATTACGGGACCCATTGTAGTATCAACAGCGTGGTGCAGTGCCTGTACGGCACCCGCGAGCTACGGGGTCTCATTCGGGACATCGACGAACAAGAATACCGGGCTCCTAAAAAGAACACGGTGGCTGCGATGCTCAAGGGTCTCATTTGCGAGATGGACAAAAACAACCACGGATCATGCGACCCGAGCTTTCTCATAGACTCCATGAGCGCATACAGTGGATTGTCTTTCGAGGTTCAGGAGGACTCAGACCTCGTCTTCAAGTGCATCCTCAACGCTCTAACAGATGACGACGGGCCTGCTGAAAAGGTTGGACAATTGTGGGACATCAAGATGGAGAAACGTATACGCTGTCTCCGTTGCAACGTAGTCAAGTCTACACTCGATAAGTTGAACACAATCCCCGTGTTTATCGAAGATAATCTTCCTGCCGAGCTGCAGGAATACATCAAACAGTACTCTGACAACACGCTGACAATGTGTGACTACCATTGTGCACATTGTCACACTAGAACCCAGATCGAAATCACAAGCAAGGTTTTGTCATTGCCCCCCGTTGTATGTATGTGGATCGCACGCGTTAAAAACGTTGGCAGAGATACCGTTAGTTTAGTCAAGATAGACAAGCGCCTCGCTTTCCCCGAGACTCTGGATCTGAAATACATCATGAAAGAACCCGAAGCGGCCGCTGACGCTCTATACGAGTTGTACGCCGTCATAGCCCACTGTGGTAGTCACTACAGTGGACATTACAGTGCTTATGTGCGGGGAGATGACACTTGGTATCTTGCGGACGACACTCAAGTTAGGTTGTGCTCGTGGGACACTGTGAAGTCAACCTACGAAGCAGGATCTAACTTTTACGATGGAGTAGCTTACATGCTCATGTACCGCAGGAGAGACAGCTCCAATTAAACCTATTGTGGCAAGATAGCCCATGTGTATATGATACTAGAATTTGTGTGTACCTGTGCAGTCTGTGTAACCAACTTCATGGGTTTCATTTCTTGTGTCTATGTGGAATAAATAAAGATCTCGTGATACATACACTGGTCTTTATCTTCATTTTATTATCGCATATAAGGACGATGCCAAGTAACATACATGCACAATAGTATCACACAGGTCTAAGGTAATACTACAGAGGACCGAGGTCCTTCTAACTGGGTGATACACACGCCGTTAGCCAGCCCCTCTAAATATCACAGGTTTCATTTCTTGTGTCTATGTGGAATAAATAAAGATCTCGTGATACATACACTGGTCTTTATCTTCATTTTATTATCGCATATAAGGACGATGCCAAGTAACATACATGCACAATATTAGCACACAGGTCTAAGGTAGTACTACAGAGGACCGAGGTCCTTCTAACTGGGTGATACACACACCGTTAGACACACCAGCCCCTCTAAATATCACAGGTTTCATTTCTTGTGTCTATGTGGAATAAATAAAGATCTCGTGATACATACACTGGTCTTTATCTTCATTTTATTATCGCATATAAGGACGATGCCAAGTAACATACATGCACAATATTATCACACAGGTCTAAGGTAGTACTACAGAGGACCGAGGTCCTTCTAACTGGGTGATACACACACCGTTAGACACACCAGCCCCTCTAAATGTCTATCCTAGAAGCGCTTTTTATGTGGGGGGGTTACAGGTTTTATATTCAGCTATCACTTCCTATCAAAATAACAATCCAGAGTATTAAGAGCCTTTGGTTCTTCTGCTTTAGAATCTGGTTTAGAATACCTATCTGACAGTACTACAGAGGACCGAGGTCCTTCTAACTGGGAGATACACACGCCGTTTGCCAGCCCCTCTAAATATTGTATCATAAAAGCACTTTGGGGGCCGGGGCGAGGTTTTTTCATTTTCACCACACGGGAAGACATGATAACCAATCTCACATAGAAACAAGATAGTCTTCCTCGGAGTCCTCTTCCTCAGAGCCTGTTTCAAGGTCGCTACAACCTGCCCTTTCGGGTCTGTTGGTTAGTCTATGTGAAATATCGTCCAATTCGACATCAGAATCGTCCTCCTTGCACGAGCCTGGAGCTGCGATGGGGTCGGCAGCTCGGTTCGCGTCCGCCTCTCTATCTAGCCGAGACTCTTCACGGGCCCACTCTCCCTCGTTGTAATCGGATGACTCTTGTTCAAGAGTGTCAGTACGCCACACAGCGTGAGCGATAGAATTCACTGTTTCTGCAGCCTCTCCACTTAACTTCAGCTCCTTGGACTCTGGAAAAACAGGACTCCGATGTGACGATTTAGGGCTGGCACGGTTGCTGTGTTCTCGTCTTTCGACAGCCTCTTGTTCTATGGACCTCTCAGACGCTTCTGTCTTTTCACATGTCTGTCTGGGCGTATTGACAGACCCGCCCTTCTGAGTCGAGCTCCTACTGTGTGGTCTTATATCCTCCTGCTCGGGGTCACTCACGCTCACTGAGTCAGTGTCGCTCACAGGACAGCGTGTCTGGTGTATCTTCAAAGTGTTGATCTCCTTTGTACTTTCCCTCAGTTTAACCCCTCCCTCGTAGTCATCGTCATCAGATTCCGAACTGGACAGCTTCCTTTTGTACAGAGAGGAGTCCTGCTTGTGGGTCTGTTTGTCCTTAACAAGCTTGACCTTTTCACACTTCTTATCATACTTCCTATTGTGTTTCCTGTTAGTACAAGTTTTAGCTTCTCTGTCAAAGCGCTGAGTAGGGTTATTTTTAACCGCCTTGACACTCCTGCTGCGCTTCTTTTCACTCTCCTCAGAGTGATAGTTGCCCTTTGTACGTTTGATGCGCTTCACATCCAGCTTGATGTGTTCCTCCTCAGAGTCAGATTGCGGTGTGCGTTTAAATCTCCCCCTTTCCTCCATCATAACACTACAGGCAGGCTCGGGGGAGTCATTTTCGGACTCTGAACTCAACAGGAGCTTACACTTGCGCCCCGCCTTAACATTCTTTGTCTTACATTTGGCCTTTTCTGCCTTCCTTTTAACCTGCTCGCAGAATTCCTCCTCATCGGAGGGTAGGTCATGCACCAGAAAGTTGTCACTGTAATCGTATTCATCAAGACTCTCGGCTTCATCGTAGTCCTTTGTAGCCTCCAAATCATCGCCTGGTATCTCATACTCGTCCTTGTCGTCGTCGTGCTCATCCTCGTCCTCGTCCTCGTCACAGTACACTTCATCCACCTTGAACAGCCAATCGTCCTCGTCTTCACTATACCTGCAGCGCGGGCCGTGTACTTGCGAATCACGGCCCTTGTTGGCGCTCTTGGATCCGGACGGCTTAGAAGCTGAAGTCTTCTTGTTGGATTTAGAAGCCGAAGAAGTCGAACAAAATCGCTTTGCCGGTTTGGGGTCAAAACGTGCTTCTTTCTTAGCACATTTGCCAACTCGTTTGGTAGCAGGGTGCTTGGTATGCAGAGCCCTCTTCTTGTTTTGAAACTTGGACGATTTAACCATAGACCGATCCGAATAATCCCCTAGACTCACCTGATCCGGAGTACCCCGGAAAGACGATAATATTTTTATAAAGAGCACCTTGGCGTTAGCATGCAGCTGTGTCATCTCCTTGTCCTTCTCATCTTTGTCCTTTATCTTGGGCATATCATTTTTCGCCAGGGCGTGCCAGATCTTGGGTGCTTTGGCTGCGTTCTCCAAGGTCAGATGTTTGAACGAGTCATCCCACCTTGAAGTCATTTCGACGTTTTCCTCACCATATTTCTTTCGGCCGTAACTGGAGGCGATTTCGGCCAACGCAGCCCAGTCCAGTCTCATATTCGCCTGCACTATACTAATACGCTTGTTCCTTACGGCCGTGTGAATCTTGTTGTCAGAGGAGTACCTCTCCCAAAAGCTCATACATTCCTGCACTTTCTCAATCGGACAATAGAGCAACTCGGCCACCGCGAACGCCTTGGGGATCTTGTTGTCCATTAATTTAATGGCCAATTCCACCACCTCCACCATTATAGGGTCCATAATCATGCTCTCGACATGCTTGGGTAAATAATTCGACCAGCTGGTCGGATGCACCCGCTTGAGGAACGCAATCAAGGCGAGATTGTGTATCCCCTGATCCATGTCGGGTCCACTGATAAAAGTATCCCTCTCCAATTCCTTCATCGTGGCTTGCCAACAGCTTACTAGCTCCCCGTTGCCCTTGACGCAACAGTGCTTGACGGCCCTCATAAACCTAACTGTGGTAGACACGTACAGCTCAGGAGCCCGAGCCTGATCCTCTCTCAAGGCGACGACCGGGACCAGGTTCACCCGCTTGCCATCCAGCCACTTACCGTTCCTTCTAAAGTATACAGTACGCGCGCAGCCGTCGTCGTAGTGGAACTGCTTCAGATCACATCTTACTTGGTTTTCGTTGAAACAGTCCACGCTCGATTCACGCTTTTTCTTCAATATTTCAGCTGAAGCCGGCCCTACCACGCAGCACATGGGATGTATATCTTCCATGTGAGAGATCAGGGCGTTATCATCGGCGCACATCATCTGGTTAGGCAGGGTTTTATCCTCGTTACGCAGCAACTGAGCGGGCAGGATTTGTTGGAAGGAAGGAGTGACAGCTGTAGAGTGTGTGGGCACCTCCAGGGTCATGTCCCAAAAATCAAACTTGTCACCTGTTACCTCTTTCAGCACTTTGAGACTCTCCAGTCCCGGCACAAATAGTACCTCTTGTATGAAGTACGCCTTTCCCTTGCGTTTCCCGCTTGTCGGGACAAAGACAGTGTAGGTTCCGATCATGGATCTAGTGCTGTCGCAGTAGACCAGGTTGTGCTTTTCAGAATATTGTGTGATCACGGGAATCACCTTCTTACCACTGGGGCTTATCAGCTCTTTAGTCGGTATATAGAAGTTTGTGTAGTTACCGTATGCCAGCAGCACGTGTTTGAGACCGGCCTTGTCTACGCTTGACATAGATTCCAATTCGTTTCCACCTTGAATGTCCACCAGGTCCATCAATGCAAGCAAGAGCGAGCGTGAAGGCTTCTGCTGTATACTCTCCGCTTGGTCGATTACCATATTCCTGATATTCTTGTATACGGTTTTAGGCTTGAAGCTTTTATCTCTGTCAGATAGGTCCCGTTGCTTGTATACCATCAGGGAGGCCACTTCTTGAAACAGTCCTTCTGTGCTTTCACAGCTGAATAACTCACCTTGGTATTCAGAATTCGAGTACCACGGAGGGTATTCTGTCACGATGAACTTCGGGGGATCGTCCTCCATGGTGTGTATATCGCAGAATGAAAGCCACTTGTTCCAATAAAAACGATGTCAAGTCCTTTCTTGTGTTGATATCAGCAGGGCTATACAGGAAACTGAGTACACTGTATTTCACAGTGTAAGAGTGGAGCTAGTCATGTACCTCTCAAAGCTTCACAGGCTGTAATGCTCAAGTGGCTGCTGTAAGGGGCTTTTACATGCCAGGCTTTAGTATATGTACTGTGGTTGGATACAATGACCGTTTATCTGACGGGGGTTTGCCTTTCCAACACCCGGCCACTTTTCAGACCAATCATTTATCTGACTCGGGTTTGCCTTTCCAACACCCAGCCACTCTTCACACCAATCATTTATCTGACTCGGGTTTGCCTTTCCAACAACCAGCCACTCTTCAGACCAATCATTTATCTGACACAGGTTTGCCTTTCCAACACCCAGCCACTCTTCACACCAATCATTTATCTGACTCGGGTTTGCCTTTCCAACACCCAGCCACTCTTCACACCAATCATTTATCTGACACAGGTTTGCCTTTCCAACACCCGGCCACTCTTCACACCAATCATTTATCTGACACGGGTTTGCCTTTCCAACACCCGGCCACTCTTCAGACCAATCATTTATCTGACACAGGTTTGCTTATACAACCCCCACTTTTCAGACTAATCATTTATCTGACACAGGTTTGCCACTCTTCAGACCAATCATTTATCTGACACAGGTTTGCTTATACAACCCCCACTTTTCAGACTAATCATTTATCTGACACAGGTTTGCCTTTCCAACACCCGGCCACTCTTCAGACCAATCGTTTATCTGACACAGGTTTGCTTATACAACCCCCACTTTTCAGACCAATCATTTATCTGACACAGGTTTGCCTTTCCAACACCCGGCCACTCTTCAGACCAATCGTTTATCTGACACAGGTTTGCTTATACAACCCCCACTTTTCAGACCAATAATTCATCTGACTCAGGTTTGCTTATACAACGGGCCCTCACCGAAGGCTCAAGGATTGGTCTGTCTAACTGGGGATAGAATGTCCAACCACATGTCAATGAAGAGTAAGCCTGCACGATTTGCAGTGGTGAAATAAAAAAGTTATGTGAAAAGCAGTGTGTTTCTAACCCGTGTGCCCCCGCTATGCTCTCAAACCTTGTTTTCGTGATCACTGTTTAATATCATACAGACACAACCAAACACACACAAGATCGTATGTCACACAGGACATTTATTCAAGCATCCAAACGCAAAGGAATAAAATGTTATATACATCACACGTTTGGACATAATACACATTTACAAGGGTGCAGTTATCTATAACATTTTAGACCGTCTCTTTTGTGTATAGTTTGTGCGTATGACTCTCCCTCCTACTCGTACTCCTCCTCCTCCTCCTACTCCACAGAAAAACATGTACCCGATCCCAGCTGAGAGCCCGGTGCACCAAGCCATGAGTATAGCAACAGAGGTCCATAGCGCCGCATCACTGGCGAACCCTGAAAGCCATCCTCCGAACGTGACCCTGCTGGCAGTCATCTCATTGTACCGCTTGTCAAACTCTTCTAGGCTTTTTGTGATGTTCTCCAGATCCTCTCGCACATCGATGAGCTGCACGCTGGTGTTTATGGCTTGCAGTATGTCCATTTCGGGCACTCCCGGAATGCTGTCTTTCAATAGATCTGAGAAAGACACGGGGCCGTCCGATATATGCGGTCTCGAGAAAGGTTTCAGCGGAGGAGACTCGATCTCTACCGCGGCTGAACCCTCCATCCAAGTGACCTTTCTATCCTGGTAGCAAATACCTCGATGACAAGGGGCGCATACCGTCTTGCACTCGTTGGGATCCTTGACGCACCTGAGGTACCTATCGTGAGGCTCGGGCTTGTGACAGTACTCGCCGTAACAGTCGGATGGTTCGTAATACCTGCCGTCTATAAACCACACGTTGTAGTCAGGCCAGCAAGGGACTCCGTCTGTGCTAATCTTAGGCATGGGTATGATCCCTCTGACTAGGGTCTTCTCTACAGTCCCGGGGACCGAGTGCACTATGAAAAGCTTTCTGTCTTTGTACAGGGCCGCGCCGACGGTGGGGAACTCCGACAGACCGGGGTGATTCTGCATGACCGCCATGCCGCTGGGGCAGCTTCCCGAACGTTTTGACGCTATCTGCCTCAGACAATTTTCCACTCCCCTGGCCATGAACTTGGTGTGCATGGCGGCCTGCATCATCTGATGGGTGACGCTCTGCATCTGAGCGTACCACATTTGATAACTGGCCATGACCGAGAACTTGACGTTGGTGTCGCGCAAAGCTGCCTCCGTGTTCCTCATCATGGCGTCCCTCAGCATGGCGAAATTGTTGTTGACCATCTCGTTGTTCTTTTGTATTTTCCGTTCCTGCTCGCTTATCCTGCCGTTGACCATGGCTATGTTGTTGTCGAGCTTGTTGCTCACTTCGACTAGCCTCCTGCCCACTGAGACAAACTCGTTTTTCATGTTGTCCATTTGCTCCTGCAAGCTGTCCACTCTATTGGATACATGCCATGCGAGACCCAAAGCGGCCCCTCCTGTCACTATCCCGAGAAACCTTTTGCGCCTGGTGGGGCGGTCTCTCTCAAGTGGTTTGTCCAGCCAGGGGAAGGGCGCATTGTCGGGCAGCTCGTACATCATAGCCTTCTTCTCCTGCCAACTCCTTGAGGCCTTCCCTCATCAGCTCTCCGGCTCTACGAGCGTCGTTGATGATCTCGTGCGCGGAGTTGCAGAGCCTCCCGTAGTCCTTCCTGCAACTGTTGTCACCTCCGCATATGGCAATCAGACAGGGTCGTAGAGCGCTCACGTCGTAATTGACGCAGCTGACGTTGAGGTTGATGTAGTCTACGCCCGGAGTGAACTTGGTTACGAAATACAGCACTTGAACCGGTTTCACTATCACCCCGTGCTCTGATTCAACCACCGGTTTGTCAACCGTGTAGCCGTCGTCTATCGAGACCACGTTCACATTGTGCATGGTCTCCCCGGTGTTGTAGGCGGTGCACACCTTGTTCACGGGAGGCACGTACTCCACCACTTGTTCCGAATCCAGGATGCCTACCATGTAATGGTTGCGGTCCATCGTGGGGATGAGGGTGTTGATATTGACTGCGATCTGCGGTGGCTTAGTGGAGACGGTGGCCTTTTTGCTGGGTTCACCCGGGCTGCACGACTCGAGCTTGTACAAATCGGCTATGTAGATTTTGTCGTAGCTGGTGCTGTACATTTCCTTGTGAGGCTCCTTGAATATACCCAGCGCCCCATGAACGGCTACAAGTCCGGGACACACCACCGTGTTACTCAAGCCTATGTTGTACTGGGGGTCTAGACAGTTCTTGGAGCCAGAGGCGGGGTCCTTGTATCGGTTTTCGGGGATGTTGATGACGACGTTGTCCAGCTTGATCACCCCGTGGTCGCCGAAATCAGAAGCAGAGCGCCAGCTTCTGCCGCGCGACCGAGTCGCCACAGTGGATATACCGGCCGCTATCTGCTGCCTCTTCCAGTCCCTCAGCCTGTGCACAGCTGACGTGATACCCAGTATGGCGGGGGTGTCGGATCGAACGCCTCGTTTGAAATCCGAATCGACCGGGGTTATGACAAACTGGTTGATGCCGAACGCAACCGCCACCAGTTCGGGAAACTGCTTGAGCGTCTCAAAGGAGGTTGAGGTTACGGTGATGTTGACCATGACGTCCCTAGCCCAAACGGTGGCACTGGTCCCGAAGAAGCACTTGGTGTTGAGGTCCTCTTCGCACTTTAACACAGTGTTGGTTTCCATGTCGGCCAGGGAGAGCTCGCCAGTGATCTCGGCCTGCTGCGAGTCTCTACGTTCGAGCGGGCTGATCTTCAGCCCCCCTGTGAGAGACAGCGTGAAGATTATCTTGTTAGCCTTGACTCCCTGCCTGAGCAGAGCCAATAGGTACGGCATGACGCCCTCCGAGGACTCGTCTCCGTTCGCGGACGCCCACATGTTCTGACAGTATCCGGGTTTGCTCATTTCAACCGATCCCTGGGGCGTCATGAAAGCCGCAAACGCGTCCAGCTGCGAGAAGTCGATGTCGCCCAAGAGTTTGTGGGATCTGGGCAGCCTGAGGAAGAGTTTCAACACCCCTTCTCTGAGCAGAGCCGAGGCGAGACTGGCGGCGGCTCGCGTGAAATTCGCGTCTCGCCAGTTTACGTGAGAGCACTGCGTCGTGCCCCAGTCGTCCGCGTCCAACATGATTGCTGTCGAGAACGTGGACACCTTCACTTTGGACAGCGTTTTGGCTACGATGTCGACGGCTCGGGTGAAACCCCGGCTCGTGGAGGCGAATGGAATGAGGCACTCGTCGAACGGGACCTTCATGATTACGTGGCCGGCTTCGGACACCGTGTAGAAAGTGTCTACGGCGAGCGCGACCGAAAGATAGTCCGATCTGTACACGGCTCGGTCCAAAGAGAGGATGGTGGCGTCGCAGGAGGACGGTATGAGAAAGTCTCTGATCTCTGTAGGTATATACGCTGGGTCCCGGTCCTTTATGCTCGCGGCACTAGAGACCTCGCATATGGCAATGGGCGCTGATGCGGCACTATCGGCGTTGGTTATACCCAGTTGAGGGGCTACGGAGTTGCCTATGCAGAACCTGTTACCTTCGGACACGAAACAGTTGTCCCCTAGTTGTGCGTAACAGGTGCTTATGGACTCTGCGTCCCCGAGGCCCACGTAGGAGAGCACGCAGGCGTAAGGGGAGTTTCGGATAGTGAGGACATCCTCGGTCTCGGGCCACTTTCTGGTCGCAGCGGGTGCGTGTAGCGTCCTCCTCAAGAGCTTGAAGGCTGCGCACTGAGGGTCGGGTCCGCAGTCGACCATCGGGTCCTCGCCGAAGTAATAGTCTCTGTTCGAAGGGCCAGCGTGGAGCAAAATCGATATCTTGTTCAACGGGGTGTTCTCGACAACGCGATCCGAACACTTGAACCCTCCGGGCACCGTGAGACAGGACGATCTGTCCAGCCTCCTCACGTAGGCGCCAAGTACGGAGCTTTCAGTCTCATACTTGGTGAGACCCGGCGAGTATCGGAAGGGCCTCCAGTAAGCGTAGATTTTCCCCGGGCAGTAGTGGGTGCAAATGTCGGCCGTGCGGTTGTAGTCGTTGACGCTCAAAGCGAAGCCGCTGCGGCTGTTGCCCTGACACCAGCCGTTCTCGGCGCTGCATTTGCCAACGGCGATCCAAACGTAGGGAGCGTAGCCGTAAGGGTTATTGTAGGGTAGGGGAGCCACAAGAGCGAGAGGGCCAGTGTGAGCCTCATGGGTGTGGAGTAGGAGGTGGATTATGGTAGGGTTTTTTTTTTTAATCCTGATCGGCAAATCCTCCGATTTGCCGATCAGGTCCACGGACATGTTCTGTATCACCCCGATTACATCTTCATCCCTCACGGAGTGAGCCAGGTGAATGTTGACTTGGTCCTCTGTGAATCTGTGGTTGCAGGAGTCTAGGTAATCCTTCACCTCGTGGGGCTTAAGCACTTTGATGGAGTCCAAAGTGTTCCTGTCCAATTCGCACAAAGGACAGCTGGTGCTCTCATTTTCGTACTGCACGTCGACTATGGAGGGGTGGTCGTGAGCGTTCAGGTTCATGTACAGCATCGGGTACTCTTTTTGTATGAATTGATCATTCTCGCTGATCTTGTCCACATCGCGATCCTGGTGCTCGCCGGGCTCGGGGAACATGCGGAATATAGCGTCCGCGGCCATGGCTGAGGAATAACCTTGATTCGGTGTGGCTCGCGAGCCCGGGACTCGATCGCCTCTCGACTCTGACGCGCTGGGAGACCTGTCGCGGGGTGTGTTAGGGTTACTAATAGAAACGGCTGCTCGCCTCTCTCCCTGCGAAACCCGAGTGTGACGACCGTTAGCAGCGGCTCGGCTCTTACTGGGAGGCTGTTCGTTGATTTCGTCCGGGTCCGTTCTCACCCTTACCCTCTTATTCCCGGGCCCTCTCTCGGGGAGACTCGCTCGGGCAACCTCACGCGAGGATGAAGAGCAGCTCGGCTGCTGAGAGGAAGACAAAGAACGAGAAGAAGACGAAGTCGAAGAAGAACCGCTTTCACTCATCGTCAGCTGACGTAAAAAGCGGAGACGTTTCGAAGGCGGTGGCGGGATTTATCGAGAGCGATACATTCACGGTGTGCGGAGGTGTTATCACGTCGCGCTGCGGCTTACAGTGGGGTAACCACTGCGTATTCCGTACGAGTTCCAAGCACTTAATTGTCATAGTAAACAGTGAACATTGTAAATGGTGCAAAAACGCTTTGTTTACACCGGCTCACGAGAGCGACTTTGCCGAACTCGACACGACAACGTACTTACGGGGGATGTTCCAGCTCCAGTTATCGGACCTCGTGAAGCTATCCGAACTGATATCTGAGCTCACACGCACCCAAGGAACAGACGGCTGCGGTCGCACCTTCCCGTTCACCAGCACTCCACCTTATTGCACAGTGGAGAACGTGACACACATCTCTAATCTCGCGCTCCAGAAATTGATAGAGTTTGACAAGGAGTTTGTCTGGGGAGACCATCTGATATTCAATGCCAACGCGGAAGGGTCCGACTCCGGTTCGCGTTAAAGGGTAGGTAATATAGCCCGAGGTCCTCGTCTCTGCAGCGGATAGAGGATAGGGTCGCGATGTCCTCGAGCGGCGTAACCCCCTTGGTGAGCCAGGGGTCTAGGGTGGGGCCCGTGTTCTGCACGAAAGACCAGTGTGCATTTGTGAAAATGTCAAACAGCGACAAGAAGAGAGCCGTCTTAAACATTACCAGCATGACTCTAGTCAAATACGCCGACAGAGGAGAGTACCCCGAAGAGGCTCTGCGTTCGGACCAGTCTTTATTTGTACCGATCTTCTGCAAAGAGTGCTACGGTACCAACGACGACGATTACACAGAAGCGCTGTCCGGCATTGTTTCAAGTGGGAGTGACAAGTTCCTAGTGGGGATGTGTAGCGTGTTCGGAGTGGCGCAGGGTGAGGTGTACCCAGAGTCGAGGAAAGATTTTATCACGGGGGAGGACATGTCGTACTCCGGAGCGTGTCAGTTCCAACCCGGCAAGGCTGTGTTCATGCACAAAGACAAGAAAGACATTGGTCGAGTCAAGTGCTACTGGCACGTCCACAGCAAGTCCGTCGACAAAACTTTCCTGTACAGCTGCGTCGCGTGCAACGACACCGAGTACACCAAGGGCGTCGTGAACCCAGAGATGAGCATGGGCTTCAGCCTAGGCACAGTTGGTGATAACAGGAGCGGCCCCGTGACAGAGGAGTGTAGTTTGGTCTCCGTGCCCATGAGACCGGGCTGCTTTTGCACGCTGGTGACAGCTAATGATCTGGCCCAGACCATGACTAGGCTGGGGTTTTCCAGCCTGAAGGACTCGGTCCTCGAAGCAGGCGTCAATCCTAACGAGAGCTCCGGGGTCACGGATGCGCAGGTCGAGAGTCACTCCGATGTATCGGACGAGAGCTCCGAGGGGCAGAGTATCATAGAGACAGTGAAATCCTTGAAGAAGGCCGTGCTAGACCAAGCCGCCGAGGTGCAAGTGCTCAAGGATGTATTACAGGCCATGAAGGTTCAGAATAGCGTACTAACTCAGATACTGAAATGCCCGGACGATCCAGACACACTGTTCACGGTGCAAGGAGCTAAGGACTTCACCAGACGTACCGGGGTGAAAACTAAACTCTGCGCTGGTACTAAACCTACTGACGAAGATACTAACGCCAGCGTAACAGACCCTACACGAGATACTAAACCCGAACAGATAGAAGATACAATGGCCACTACTCAGACCCAAATCGATACTCTGATCAAACTTTTGCAGCAGCCTCAGCAACAGCCTCAGCAGCAGCCTCAGCAGCAGCTACAAGCTCCGCAGAGTTTCATGCAGACACCCCCCACACTTCAACATTTTATGCAACCTCAAACCCAGCATCTGTGGAATCCTCAGCAGCAGAATGGACAAGGGTTCTTTGGAACCCAGGCGTGTCTCTACAACCCAAGAGGTGTATCAAATCATAGCGACGGATCGTTTCAGTACGAGACTCTGACCGAGGAGCAAAGGAGGAAGATAGCAATGGAGTATAACAAGAAGGAGTCTGAGAGACAGGCAGCGTCCCTGAAAGATCAGGAGAGGATGCTGGACTCGATCAAGTCCAGCGTAAGAGACGTCATACTAGAACAGCAGCGCAGCTCGACGTCACAAGAGTCCTTGTCTAACCAGTGTAACACAGATACGTTGCAGAGGTTGGCGAAAGACACCCCGTACAAGCGTGTGCGCAAACAAGCCAAGGATGATCAGGATCCGGGGGATATCTCTAAATTGATGAACGAACTACGTGAACTTTCGAAGCAAATCTCAAAGGGCGGCAACAAAGGCTCCAGCAACGAGAGCGGCGAATCGGACAATATGGACACAGAAGACGCAGCGGAACCCAAGCCCGCCGCCGCCACCTACAACAACCGACACTCTCAACAGTCCAATACGGCCGTGACAAACAAACAGCAAGCCGGATACTCGGTACCATCGGGCAGAGCCAGCTCTTCAAAGGTTTCGATGTCCGTGGCGGATTTCATCTCATCAGTTGTCACAAAAAAGTAAAAAAAAATAAGAACCCTTGCTTTGGTGTTTATGATATACCCTCACAAGAGCGCACCAGGGAAGGTCCTGGGAGTCTACTTCTTCTACACCCTGTGTAATTGTTTTTTATACGCATGTCAATGTATCATGTGCACAAAATAAACTCTTACAAACACACATTGGTCTAAATGTCTTTATCTTAATTCGTGATAGTTGTTGTAAGGGGAATATTACAATGTGGGTTATAATGAGGATGATGGTGATCAACTGTTTTACGCCCCCAGCAAGCAAGCCACTAACGACATGCGGTATTTCCAAGTTTGTACCATATACTATAATCTGACACGCGATTACCGAGACTCCACCGCCTCTTACTATGGCCTCGCCTAGGTCGATCTGCTTCATGCTCAACGAGCAACCCGTGACAGCGGCACAAGACCAAGTGTCTCAGACTCGACACTTGGTGAAGGACAACTGCAGCGATAACGACTTAGTGCTAGCGGGGTTGAGCGGTTATAACGGACAGTGTAACAACCTCGCCCTGGCTCATCTCGACTTCAAGCAAATACCCTCTCAGCTGATTGCCTCAACTGTCAAACACAGTCCTCGAGTGGGGGATGTGTGTGTCAGACTCATGTCTCTCATCAGTCAATCTGAGGAATACGCCACAATTGTGGACCTGTACAACACGTACGTCGCCAAGGGGAGCTCTCTGGCAGCCAAGAGGTGTATAAACAGTTACGTCGGGGCCGAGGAGCTGTACATCCCCGCGATCCCTATCCACACGTTTGTCTCCGAGTGGAACAAATCGCTTCAACAGTTTCACGATATGATCAAGTGCGACGGCTGGGGTGTACATCAGACTCCTAGTCAGCGTCGTATGGCCGTGCTTTCCAACGTGACAGAGATTGCTCTCAAGAACGTACCCATTATCAGTGACCATCTGTGGTTCGTGCTACACTGCATTGTGTCCAAGCCGTCCCTGGTCAAGCAAGCCGTGCAGCTAGTGGGCTCCATCGCGTCGATGTCGGGTACGGCCTACCACACGGGCGAAGTCGAAAACACCACGGTTCCGGGTAAGGACGCAATGCGCGCTGTGAAATTGTACCTGATAGCGAAATCCGTATCCGCCTTGGGACACGATGTCACCGGTCTCGGAGACGAAGCCAGAGCGACGCTAGGTCTCATTTGGGTTACTGACGAAGAGGAACTGTACGACCACCTGCGAAACAGCCAAAACTGCTACTACGTGCACATTGGGACGGAGGCCGGGAACACCTTCCGGTGCAACGGTTTCTGCGAGTGGCGCTATTATAACCACAGCGTGTTCAACAGGATGACTAGAATCGGCCAGGAGACGGTGTCGAAGTTTAAGAGCACGATGCTGGCCGGTAACACCGGAGACTCGGCTAGATTGGTTCACTGAGCCTGGCGGCCGAGCTTTCGTTTTTTGTACACATTAAAATAAAAGACACCGCATTCACACAGTATGTCGCTTTGGCTATCTCTATCGACGGAGACATGTTACCCAGAAAATGTTTACCCGATCAGGACTTGATCCTGTGCGCCTCTCTGAACAGGATTATGATGACTACAAACGTTCACCCTCTATACCTACCTCCCGCCGTGTGCTGGCTCAATCGGACCTGTGTGCAAGTGCAGCGTGTCAAGGGTCTTGTTTTCAACGTACTCAAGGTTATCTCGAGCGTGCTAGTTTTCGCCACTCTCTTTGTGCACAATATCAGATTGTGGAACATCTTCGCCTGGGGTCTGCTGGGAGCCCTGTGGTCTCTTATGGTGTGCATCACCTTGATCGGCGGTTCCATTCTAACCATCCTGAGCTCGGACAGAAGAAGCAGCCGCAGTGACACCAGCGTGGCCGTCGACCCGATGTCGGGCGTATCCGTCTCGCAGAAACTCATCATGTTCATGTTCTCCTTAGCCACCTACATTTACACTTGGCTATACTATGAATTTTGCGGCGGGACGGAGCTCGTCGGCTCACGGATCGGATGCTCGGGCAAACGGGGTCCATCTCTGTTCCCGGTTATAAAATGGACAACGTTCGTGTTCATCTGGATTAACACGATCGGCTTCGTCAGACAAGTTCGACCCACTTGAACTCATGTCATCGTATCAGGGAACTCGGTTATACTTTCTCTTCATTTCCATCGTCTATCTGTCGTACAACCTGGCGCGGGGGGATCTGACGCCCAGGAACTCCGTCTGGCTAGTCGGGTACAAGGTGATCTTCTTGGTCGCGGCTGTCAAATCCGTCACATCGTACGTATGCCTGGAACTGAACACCCTACTCGAGAGGACCAGGCAGCTGCAGCACTCGGCCCTATCGACCACCAGCAAAGGCGAGGTCCTCGCTCTGTACAGGGAGGAGAGACTGTCCATCTCTGACAGCGCAGAGGCTCGCTACAGCAAGCGAGCTTTCGGACATCGCGACGAGATACTATTCAACCCCCACGACCGATATAACCCTGCGTCGGTCTTCTGGTGCACTCTCATGGCATTTTTGGTCCTCTACAACACGGCGCATCTCGCTCTAGCTCCCTTCTCGTACACATCGCCCCTGTTCTTCGGCACGCCTGCTTATGTGCTCTACTGGGTCGCTATGAGAACGACCCAGATGATGTTAAGCTGAATACGTTTTTTTTTATTTATTAAGGAAAGCGGGGGCACTCATCTCCCATATGAGCCAAAGGACATGGTCTGTCCGGATCTAGAGAGAGAGCCCGAAGTTAGCTCGAGAGGACAGAGTGAATCAGGCTCACTGGACAAACGTCTGGACCAGTGTATTACTGTAATCCTATGTATACTGGTCCTATTGAACATCGGTCTGTGGTTCACCAGATTGTGTTTCCATACCAGCTCCTTACTCGAGTGACAAACGACACGAGTCGAGACCTCGGTGAGGAATGGATCGTCGTGAGGACGAGAGCTGGTGGATGAACGTTTTGAAGGAAAAGCCCGAGGAACGCCACCGTCAACACCTGTGTATACATCGACACACCGATAGCTGGTGGCTTGACATGGGAGATGCGAATCCTGCCAAGATTACTAGCGAGCCCTTGTCTGATCGATGGTGGATGACCATCCTACTTCCTAGGAAAGAAGAGGACAGTGCTGCGTCCGCCGCCCCTGCCGATACATCCGCTAACACCCCTGATGAGAACAGCTCAAATGTGACAGTCCCGAATGTCAGTAGCTCCAACACACCTGAAAGTTCCTCTGTTACATTAGACAGACTCGACTCGTCTGTTGACAAAGATGCCACGGCTCGGATGCTGCAGACTAAATATGACAAACAGAAACCCCTTGGTTACCGCCGTTACAATATCCAGAATAATGATAACCGAAAAGACATAAAAAGGTCTAAGAAGATCCAGTGTGAGAAGCTTGAGCGCGAATCGAAATAGAAAAATTTGGACCGATCTCAGTTTTGCTCCTCTTGTTACCCTTTGTTTGTACTCTTATATTGTGCCAAAAATAAAGATGTGTGTAAGACACGTAGATGTTGTATAGTTTCTTTATTTGCTCATTGTTTATTATGTTACACACAACTGTACATACGATTGCAACCAAACCTACAAAGATGGCAATACAATGATACAGTGGAAATGTTTACTACACGTAGCCAAACAGAGTCACTAATGTCCACATCTCATCCACAGGCCTCTCATGAAAACCATCTGCTCATATTGACGTGGGCCGCGAATCTATCACCGGTCTTGATTGTGCTGATGTTATAACCATTGCAGGATCGTACGACTTGTCCTCCGGCGAAGCCTTGCACACTTTCCACGATGTTCATTGCATGCCTGACGACAGTCCTCAGAAATCTTTTGACACCGGCGTCGTCCAGGAGGGCGCTGATGGTCGCCGCGTCGAAGTCGTTGTTGACGGCCGCGGCGGCGCTCAGTCTCAGCGCATTAGTGATTTCATGATGATCTCCCCCGTTGGCCACCAGCGTCATCATCGACAGTATACTCTGGGGTGTGTAAGGCGAAATCAGTTGACATACGTCGAAGTCGGGATCGTACTTAATAGCCTGTATCACCTCCTCCACGGGGTCTCCGCCGGCCTCACAATTCACTCTTCTGGTGGCCAGTAGTCCTCCCCATATGCCATTGTTCACGGACCTTTCGTAATCTAGTTCAGCTCCCGCGTTCAGTTGAGCGGCCACGTCGTCTCGGTCGGGGAGCTGCACTGTGAAACGGTCGCCCTGTTTCAGGGACTCGTGTCCTGTGTTAATCAGCTCCACTTCGTACAGGTGTGGGGCGTTCAGGAAGGGTCTATTCGCAATGGCGCTGTATGCGGTGCAGACTGCCACTTCCTTTAGGGTTTTTATGACATCAGCGCTCAGCCCGTGTAGCGTCGGCAAGTACGAATCCGCACCTTTGACAAAGTGGAACAGGCCGCCAGGTAGATAGTTCTTAGCAGACTCGTTTCTGTAACACCCGTAAGGGACTTCGGTGGTGCCAGGTCGTCGCTCGCTCAGATTGTGTACGTACGTACGGATTGGTCTGTATACTCTGGTGGATGACATAGCTGACGTGTGACTATACGCGGGGTTCGGATTGAAGTGCGCTAGTACAGCGAATTGTCAGTCAGCTGCTGAATAGGAACCTGGCTACTTGAGATGGATCTCGGCAGGTTGGGGCGAACGGTATGTTGGGCTGCTTGAGGACAAGTGAGGCTGCGGTGAGTAATTCCAGGAGGATAGGGTTTTCTTCGCTGTTGAGCCTGAGCAACTTGATCGTAAGCATGTTAAGATTCGCGTCCGACAGTACGCCGAACGTCCGCGAAAACCAAGGGCACCAACGTAGAAGGATGTACGAGTTGAGATCATCTTGTACACCGGCCCGGGGAGGCGTGAGACTCTCGTCCGGCTCGCTCGTGTAACTTTGCTTGCCGACCAAAAGCTGCACTCGGTTAGGCTTCTCGTCGTACTCTTTAGTCAGTTCCGCCATAGACTTGGATGATGTGAGGCAGAGCAACTCGTCCAGTGTAAGCTCGTGCCACATCGTGCTGTTTTTCCAGCTCATATCTTGTTCTTCCTTTTTGTTGCTTTGCTCTTTCAGCTCTAGCGTTGACGGTAACGGATCAAATGAGTCCCGCCGACTGCCGGTTGTGTGTATATAGAGGTGCGTATTGTATATGAGCGATATCGCGTAGACGTGTCAAGACGAATAGTTCATCTCCACCCTCTTGCGATAAGCCACCAGTCTGTCGTCGTAAAAGTTGACCGCACCGGTCTTCTTGGCAAAGTTGCAGTTTGTCATTTGTAGATTCTCTCTTGTCAGCACCCTAGTGAGCACAACGTACACTGAGGGCTTTATCGGTGACATGGAGAAATTCTTGGGCGGGTGGTATAGCACTTTCTCGTGCACGGTGCAGCCTTGGCAATCGTACGTGTTCATCGCCAACAGACAGGCCAGCGGGTGCGTGGTCACGGTCCAGTTCATGTAGTTCCACTTGGAAGGAGCGACCTTGTACAAGGTTCCGCTCTGAGCCCCCTTCACGTAGAACTCGTTCAACTGACTCTCTCGTTTGAATTTAATGTCTTCCACTACACCTTCCGTATCCGCCACGGAAGGTAGTTTCTGCCTTTTCCCCCCTTGCACGCCCAACGAGGCAGATAAGGATGATGATAATAATGATGATGATGATGTCTTTTGGTCCGCCACCTGTATGCCGTTGAAGTCCATGTGCCAGATCATTCTCACCCTGCAACCTACCCAGAGCTTGTCCACCTTCAGATAATCCCTTTCCGTGGAGCGGATCCCTTTACGGTATCCGGGTACCGAAAAGAGCTTGGGTAGCGTCTGAGCGGCCTGCCGAAGCACTTCGTACCAAGCGCTCGGTCCTTTGGAGAGTGCCCGGTTCCGGGCAACACTCAGAAACTTCTCTTCCATGCGGACATTTTTACTCGCCTTGTTCATGTATGCTGCAGTGTATGTCATCTGCTGTTTGTCCTGGTGGAAGATCCGCAGCTTCTCCGGTTCGTACTCGGGGTCCATAACATCGAGCTCGCTGACAGACACCTGGCTCCTGAAAATGCGCCGAGACTCTTCCGTGACTGTGTTGAACTGAAGGTACGTCACGGCCTCCGCGTAACCCAGGTCCCTGAACTGCCGCCTGTTTACAAAGAGTGGAGTCGAACAAGAGAGGAGCCCTTGGAAGTGCTCGTTTTCCCAAATGCGCAGATTAGATCCCACGGGCTGCAGTTGCGAGACGCTGCCCGAGAACACTATCAGAGGACCCTTACCGGGACCGTAGAAGAGAGCCAAGCAGCGTAACATCATCTCGAGCAGCTTAACGTTCATCAGGCCATACTCATCCACGATCAGCACGTTCACCCCCAGGAACGGCGGGGCGTCCTCCATGGGGGCCAGTTCCGCTGGGTTCTTAGACACCCTCAACTGCTCGAACATTTTACTGCACACCGCACACGATTCCGGTCTCAGCTTTCTACACGAGTGTCGTCTGATGGCCTCGTTCTGCCCCCGGGGTATGTCGGATTGGCGTAGTGTGTTGAAATGATAAATCATGTTCCGGTATACTTTGCAGTACAGCTGCATAAAGTCCTCGAGCGAAAGCTCGTCTTCCAACATTTCCTTTTTGAATCCCATCATCTTGTGGAAAGTGTAGACGCGGTCCAGCGAGCACGATTCCATCAGAGTACCCGCTGCCTTGTTGGTCATGGCGCTCACAGCGACGCTCACGTTCATGCTCCTTAGCTTCTTCTCCAATAGTGATATGGCGTACGACTTGCCGCAGCCCGCGTCTCCGCTCAGCAGAGCCAGTTTCATACGCTCGCCTCGGGACATGTGCATCTTTACCATTTTCCTGACCCATTGCTCCTGGCAGTATCTAGACATGGCCAACATCGCTTGCATTCTCAGGTCCTCTGTGGCGATACCTTGCCTGTTGCGCTCAGACTCATGTACCAGTAGCTCATCTCTGCGCCGCGCCATGGATCTTTCTGTACTCTATTTGTCTAACTATATCTCCCTATTGTTCTCCTCCTACAGTGCTACAGAGCAGCTAGATCGTTTTACCAAGGTGAATCGAACAGCACCCGCTTTTCAAGAGGCTCTGACACGGCACGTGATGTCGACACCCTAAACGGGAAATGTTCCTGGTCACTCTGATGAACACTCTGGGAGGACCTCCTCCCTTTACCCTGACCCCCCAAATCTCTGCGTTTCGTGAACGCTAAGAGGGACTGCTCCAACCGAAGGGGGTCTTCGTGAGTGGCTCTGTCTAACTCGGCGCTGCTGATGTGAGGGGGGGCTTCAATTCCTTCCAGTATAGAGCGCAAGACCTTGTTCTTGACAGAGTGGGAACCAGTTTGAGATTCGGTCTGATCCGTACCCAAGCCTGCCGTGAGAGGCACATACACGACACCTTGCGCTTTGCGCATCCTCTGAGCTCTCTCGTATACGTGTCTGAAAGCCTCGCCGGCCCTTGATACCGTGTCTCTGAACAGTGTGACATGCGCGGCGTATAGGTTCCTGCTCATGTACAGAGCTGCGCTCGTCACTCCTCCCTTACCCATGCTGTTTAGAACAGTCATGCGCCCCGCTAGCACTTCAATCAGCGGAGCATGCGCGCCGTACTCGAACAACAGCCACGCAAAGTCCTCGGTGTCCACCCTGTCCGTAGATTTGTATTTGTTGCCATGCACGTAGGCTCTACAGAAACCAAAGTGCTTGGCATACCACTCGGGCTCCACTTGAGAGAGCATGATGTTTGTATTCTCTAACACCACGCTGAACCCCGTTGCCAATTTATCGCCTACCCTCATCTCAAACAGCTTATGTAACACCCCGACCGGAGTGACAGACTGACCAGGTTTGAACATGTGATCCTCCGGCAGTACCACCGCTAGGTAATGTCTTCCCACCCAGTCTAAGTGAGGGTGTGAGTCTTCAGTCTTACGCGTTCCGCCGACCACTTCATCGGGTTTGTCAAGTTTCATACTCTGGCTCTCTGACAGCTTGATCCTCAAGGCTTCTCGCTCTTCGCAGGCTTCCTGGAAAGCCTCTCTTGTATCCGCCAGCTCCCTTTTACACAACTCAAGTTCACACAGCATGTGCCTATGGGCACCGCTCCACTGCTTGATGGCAGCTGTGTTCGCTATATTGTCTATTATAGCCACATCTCCTCCTGCTGCTGCGTCTTCTCCTTCCCATTTCACACGTCCCGCGCTCAACGCCGTTCGCACACGGAGCGCCTCGATCCTCTGTTCACGCTCCACATCCAGTGACTTTTTGAGTTCCAGGATTTCACGTTTCAAGTTTGCTATCATGTTTACGTGAGAACGGTCATCTGACCGGAAGACTCTTCTCGGGTCCTCTTTCTACACAGAGATGAGCTACTGCGTGTGGAAGGCATGATTCCGCAAATCCTTACACGTGTCTTAAGGTAACAATAACAACAACTGTATATAGGCTACTCCGAGACACGATTAATCTAAACACACACTACACTTTATAATGCAATACATGGGAACACTTTATGGAGTTCCATAAACATCACACGTTTTTTATTTGTAACAAAGACATCTATCGTGAAACACAGCAAGTTCGGGGATATGATCGAACAGGAAAAAAGAGTATGATTGTATATGAGGACACCACACCAGTCAGTTTGTACACTCACTTATTCATCCGCCGTCCTCCCAATTAGTCGAGAATGCTCACGAGCATCTTTTAAGGGACTGTGGCATTGTGTTTTGACTTTCGCTTATGACACTGAAGACCTTTAGGTGCTTTGGTATATATAATATACTTGCTATTACATTCCAGAACCTCACCGAATTGATCCACAGGGACCAACGTGGCTGCAGATTTGAGATGAGTGTAGCGACCCTCCAGTACTTCTGAGCTGAACCGACCGTCATCTTTTAACGATTCCCGTATGGTCTTTGTGGGGTCCACCACCACCAACAAATTATCAGGCGTTAAGCTTGTGCTTCGAACATTGAGTATATGAACCCTTGCAGAGCCGTACTGTGAACTAATCCGTATAGTGAAGATTTCATTTTTAGGCTTTATTCTTCTTTCGGGATAGTTTGGTTGGCGAGTAGACGTAGGTTCCACAATGAGACGAAATTCATCGGTTGCCTTCATATCAGACATAAGGTTACAGGGAAAGTTGTGAGGCAGCCATGTAAGGTCGGGATGTGTCAGAATTCGAATGTCACGTACAACCCTCTTGTCTAGCATGCCAAAAAAGGGACACTTGTCCAGGGCGTTCTTGATAGTATCCACGTCCTGGCAGATACACCGTACGATGAACGCCTTGAACGCCTTCGCACGTTGTACACGTCATACTTCATACTCAAAGACGGTTCGAGTCGATCGTGATTCTGGCGACAACGTTGAGCTTGAGCGAAGACCGCTGTGTTTGAGGCAAGAGAGAGCCATGGCTACAGTAGTTATTTCAGCCTACAAGAGTGCAAAAGACAGTTATGTTTATAGTTTTATTAGCCCCACAATTCCACTTTGTCAACAATCCTCCTACAACATTATCCACCCACGAGGACCCATTTGTCCAATCGTAGACCACTCAAATGGGTAAACTCTGCGCTTGATAAATGCTCTGTGGTTTGAGCAACCTGATAGAGTGGGTGACAGCATTTGGTTCGTCCAACCAAGGCGGTGTTATCCAACCACTGTTAATCTGTAAGCACACTTGGTAATCCACAAACCGCACTATGTAGCCTTCGGGTGTATAAACCCGGATCACATTCTCAGGGCCAGATGACCGTTCCCCGTAGGATTTTAAACTGTGAAGGTGGCTTGGAATTGACATCCCGTGGATCTATACCAGCACGACCAGGAAACAAGTGTCATGTTTTGGGACAAATATGGGTTGTACATAAGTGTTGGTGTTGGTGTTACAATCCTGGTTATCTGTTCATCTTGTGTGCTATGCTGTTGTCTCTGTTTGCGACGGAACCGTAATAAGAATAATAAGAAAGGCGCTTATAAGGAAGGCGCTGCATACAAACCACCAGCTAAACAGGAAACTGAAAGCACTGTGTAACTTTATTTGTCCTGACACCCTTGTGTGATTGTCTACAGTATAGCACATGCATGTGAGTGCAGGCGCGAATGTGGAACATTGCAAACAGATATTCTCTGTATGTTATGTGTGTTTGAATTGGTCTGGAAATATATAGACTGTTCTTCAGATATGAAATATGCATGTTTTTGACTCCAGTCCGAAGCCTTTCTTTGCGCCACCAACAATGTACCACCACACATTAACCTTGTCCTAGAAAAAAAACTCTGACCGTTTATCCAAACATTGACTATTTACAAGTAGGATTCATTCATTCATATCTATAGCACACTTGGACTCTAACATTGCTCTTACCACAATCAAACCACTAATCAAACTATACAATCCACGCACGATTTAGCCTGGGTAAGACTTACAATTCACCATGAACCCGAGCAAGGACTCCGATTCCAGTCACCAGCAAATGTCGGTCGGAGTCGGACCGAGGTTTTTTCATACAACCTTCGAAGTGCGAGCTGATGAAATTGGCTTGTCAACGAGGGAAATCTTTGCTAAACGACACCATGATCATCTGCAGAAAGTCCAAAGAGAACACTGCACAGCCATACAGGACCCCATTGAGCCGATGGACGTGTCTTGAGTTAGGTGATATGTCTGTCACATAAAAAAATAAATACAGTAAACATACAAAGCCACGTCTCTATTTTTTTATATTCTCTATTTTTTTTATATTCACATATCAGCTGTATGATGATATGATAAGTACTAGGGTACTTGCTATGTAGAGGAATAGAGGTCTTGGGTCATTTATGAAACCGAGTGTTCATTGTCAAAGTGCAATCCCAGAATTTCTTGTGGGTCATACTGCAGAAACAACTGTTTGAATGAAACCTAGTTTGTTTGTTTAAAAGGAACCCCGGTCTGGGATATGATTTTATTTTGAAACTATTTAAGTAAGTAAGTAAGCTAAACAGTCCCACGCATTATCATTGAACACCACTGAACACACTTGAAAGTCTGCACAATGGTCGACTACAACGACTACCACAGTAATTACTGGTGGCTTAACGACAAGGACGGTTGGCTCAAGATCACCTTGATAGCGGCTCCGTTGATGATTGTGTTCGGGTTGGTCCTCATCACTCACAGGATGTGTAGCGCACGGTCATCTTACAAACCGTGTTCACATTTACAGTCGCCACCGTCAGACTCTGTGTACGGTCCCACGACGTGCGCATTTGAAGACACGCGTTATGATGTGAACAGCCGACGTGATCAAGACGCTTCAGTGGTTGGAGCTGTGGAAACGGGTAGGTGTAACAGTCTGTGTGTGTGTGTGTGTGTGTGTGTGTGTGTGTGTGTGTGTGTGTGTGTGTGTGTGTGTAAGGTCACAACTGCGGTGTAGCGTTTGTCTTATTTCGTTCTCCATCTCAAATAGAACCTGAAAATATCGCCAAGATCGTCTGACATCCGGTCCGTGAGCCGATTCCACTGTTGGCGGGATGACAGAGTTCAGCGGAACCATTCTGAAACCCCAGGAGGTTCTTCGTGTCAACAAAATAAACTTCAGCTTTACATCTAAAATACACCAGCCCCCTTTGTATTCTTTATTATATATCCTTGATACGTTGGACACAATAAAGATGACTATGGTACATAAAGTGTGTAGATGTTTATTAGCAGATGCAATGATTAACATCAATTGGATATCATACAAGAATATTCAGACTGTAGTATCATAACATGTGGTCAGCCTGTGGTATCTTTTCTTTCTCACATATAGAACACAAATGTAATACAATCCATACATGAATGACATTGCAGCCAATATTATGAGCATAGCCATGCTCCATTTGCACAACTCTCTTTCAGTGAGGTATGTGGCTGCGTGATACAAAGTAGTGTTGCTAGGAAAGGCGGATATAATCTCAGACATGACTACGAGGAGAGAAGACTTAGGTTGGCTCCACGTGCTGTCTCAGTCATGTAGACACAGCTTGGCGAGGGTTAGCACTCTTTTTGCAGCGGTGACTTTGGCTCCTTTCTTGGACGTATCGGAACCTGAAGTGTCAGAGGGTAGATGTCACGTTAAGTGTCTTTTTAAAGTGTCTTTGGCGCTACATGGCCGCCATTCTCATCCTGTATAATGTAAGAAAAAAAGGCCTACCTTTCATAAGTATGGAGACTTCACCGTCGTACAAGGTCACATTGACACTGCAACAGTAGACGTACAGATAGCAGTCTTTCTGCTCAGTGTACAATGGTAGAGACCACTTGTTCTTCTGACATAGTTCCTAAGACACAAAGCGTGTAGAGCGTCAAGTGTCCTCTTTGTGTTTATACATTATAAATAACATAGGAGAATAAAAAATACTCACTCACTTGTAGTTCTCCAATGAAATTCTCATCGCCGTTCTCATCTCCGGTCAAGGTCTGAGACTCACTTGTGGGCATGTCCCTCTTAGAATGTTTTTCGAGCTCCATCAGTGCTCGCGCAGCCTGTTCTTTGGCTAGTTTCTTCCGCTTACCACTACCCATAGCTTCCAAGTGATCATTGTTACTAAACATTTGTACTTTGAAGTTGAAGGTTGGATTATGGTCTGGCCCGCTGGTACACATTTGCATGTATTCCACAGTACACCTGTTGATTTCAGCATATTCTTTCAGCCTGACACACCAGTTTACAGAGCAAGTAGTAACCATGGCTCCCTTACACGGAAATCAGCTAAAGTAGTAGAGTGCTAGCTACAAACCTTGAGGGTTGAGATTCCACTCTAATGAGCTGAGATTCAGTGGAAGGATTACCAGTCTGGACTACGGTATGGACATGCCTCCTAGTCTAATATACTTAACGCAATGGTCCATGGCTGGTCCTGGATGGCCATATGCTCTAAGGTTGGATGGAAATAAACAAATACCTCGCCCGTAGACTTAACATAGGTTGGACATGTCGGCTCTTGGTCAGATTAATGGCATGCGGTTGGGCCATATCTCGGCCCGTAGACTTAACATAGGTTGGACATGTCGGCTCTTGGTCAGATTAATGGCCTGCTGTTGGGCCATATCTCGGCCCGTAGACTTAACATAGGTTGGACATGTCGGCTCTTGGTCAGATTAATGGCATGCGGTTGGGCCATATGCTCTAAGTTTGAATGGAAATAAACAAATACCTCGCCCCTAGACTTAACATAGGTTGGACATGTCGGCTCTTGGTCAGATTAATGGCATGCGGTTGGGCCATATGCTCTAAGTTTGAATGGAAATAAACAAATACCTCGCCCCTAGACTTAACATAGGTTGGACATGTCGGCTCTTGGTCAGATTAATGGCATGCGGTTGGGCCATATCTCGGCCCGTAGACTTAACATAGGTTGGACATGTCGGCTTTTGGTCGGATTAATGGCATGCGGTTGGGCCATATGCTCTAAGTTTGAATGGAAATAAACAAATACCTCGCCCCTAGACTTAACATAGGTTGGACATGTCGGCTCTTGGTCGGATTAATGGCATGCGGTTGGGCCATATGCTCTAAGTTTGAATGGAAATAAACAAATACCTCGCCCCTAGACTTAACATAGGTTGGACATGTCGGCTCTTGGTCGGATTAATGGCCTGCTGTTGGGCCATATCTCGGCCCGTAGACTTAACATAGGTTGGACATGTCGGCTCTTGGTCAGATTAATGGCCTGCTGTTGGGCCATATCTCGGCCCGTAGACTTAACATAGGTTGGACATGTCGGCTCTTGGTCAGATTAATGGCATGCGGTTGGGCCATATGCTCTAAGTTTGAATGGAAATAAACAAATACCTCGCCCCTAGACTTAACATAGGTTGGACATGTCGGCTCTTGGTCAGATTAATGGCCTGCTGTTGGGCCATATCTCGGCCCGTAGACTTAACATAGGTTGGACATGTCGGCTCTTGGTCAGATTAATGGCATGCGGTTGGGCCATATGCTCTAAGTTTGAATGGAAATAAACAAATACCTCGCCCCTAGACTTAACATAGGTTGGACATGTCGGCTCTTGGTCGGATTAATGGCCTGCTGTTGGGCCATATCTCGGCCCGTAGACTTAACATAGGTTGGACATGTCGGCTCTTGGTCAGATTAATGGCATGCGGTTGGGCCATATCTCGGCCCGTAGACTTAACATAGGTTGGACATGTCGGCTCTTGGTCAGATTAATGGCATGCGGTTGGGCCATATGCTCTAAGTTTGAATGGAAATAAACAAATACCTCGCCCCTAGACTTAACATAGGTTGGACATGTCGGCTCTTGGTCGGATTAATGGCCTGCGGTTGGGCCATATCTCGGGCCCGTAGACTTAACATAGGTTGGACATGTCGGCTCTTGGTCGGATTAATGGCATGCGGTTGGGCCATATGCTCTAAGTTTGAATGGAAATAAACAAATACCTCGCCCCTAGACTTAACATAGGTTGGACGTGTCGGCTCTTGGTCGGATTAATGGCCTGCTGTTGGGCCATATCTCAGCCCGTAGACTTAACATAGGTTGGACATGTCGGCTCTTGGTCGGATTAATGGCCTGCTGTTGGGCCATATGCTCTAAGGTTGGATAAATGAGTCTGGGGTGGAGAATAAGAAACAAATGCCCTGCCCATAGACTTAACATAGGTTGGACATTTCACTGCTAGTTGGTTAAATAGTCAGCGGTTGGACAGTCAGAGCTGATTAGACTGGTGTACTAGGCTGGTAATACAAGCCCAAACCTCAGTTGCTCTCATAACTTCAAGAGACATGTAGCGCGCAGTGTTATTATTTCGTTTGCTGGGATATATATGCGGCGTTGTCTTTTAGAGGAAGTAGGTCGATAGAGAGTAAAAAAAAAAGTCTTAGTGTATACATTGACACTGGACCTTGAACAAGCGGATGGTCTGATGATAGTATCCGTAACAGCAAAAAGACAAGAATAAGTAAAGACTAGAATTGGAAAAAGAAGATAAGATGACTCACAGGTATCCTTCTACAAGCAACGGAGATGATTTACACCGCCAGCGTCGTCTAGCCATGACGTTTGTTATGAAAAAACAGAGAGTTGAAGAATACAAGGATTTGAGAGAATCGACACCTTCGCCCCTGCGGAACATACAGCAGAGAAGGCGGTATGAAATGGGCACTACCGACAGGCGGTACAAAACACAGGATTACCGCCTGTACGCACGAGAGTCTCTGGCTGCGCACAATGCTCCTGCTTACCCACGACAAGAAAAGGCCTTCGATTCAAGAGCTCAATCTGGGTCTGACAGACACAAGTTTCAGCAATCCAACAGTACTCGTGCATCAGGGCTGTCACACCAGACCAACGGTCACAACAGAAGACCAAACATTTCTGCTGTTAAGGTGAAACGTCGTATACCTGACGAATGGCTAATGCAACCCTCTAGCACTCATCCCATCACCAAAAAACGCAAGACTGACAAGACACACGGACATCAGGGCAGCAGGCATGAGATTGACAGTCATCTAACTCATCGGAGAAGTGACAAATCCAAGATACATCCACATCGGAGAGACGTGACCCACGGAGTGTCTGGTAGCAGGAGCTGCAAGGCTAGTGTTGACACCATACCACCACCAAAGGCTGCCGAGTGTGATAACAAGGTAACTGTACACAGCTATGACAAGCCCAGATCACACAAGTCTTCCACTGACACCTGTAGCCAGAGACAAGCCAAAGAGACTCTGTACAACGAGACCAATTGTAAAGCCAAGAAACTTGTGGTGGAGGACCACGTAGAGACTGAATTCTTTAAGAATAACAAGTCGCTCGCCACCCCACCGAAACAGGACGGCTCGCAGTTGAAGACTATCCGTCAAGGTAGTTATAGAAAGAGAGCCTGGATGAGGGACAGGCTACCGGACAATGAAAATGACGATGATGGCATGTCCGCTAGTACAGAATATGTCAGTGATATCAACGAGGAGGCCGAAGAAGAGCCTAAAGGAATTGCTCAAGGTGATAACGGTAATGAAAGCGACAGCTCCGACAGCTCCGACAGCTCGGACAGTTCAAGTGGCAGTTCCAGTGACTCCAATGACTCCAACAGCAATGATGATGATGATGATGATGATGACGTTGTTTCCAAGATAGAGGTTGGAGCGGCCGTCTCTCCTGTCAAACAAGCTGCTGAGACTGACACGCGGGGGCCTAAGATGAAGACGAAGTTCCAGCGAAACGAGGCCTGCAAGCCAAACGGTCCCAGAGCGGCCGTCTCTCCTGTCAAACAAGCTGCTGAGACTGACACGCGGGGGCCTAAGATGAAGACGAAGTTCGAGCGAAACGAGGCCTGCAAGCCAAACGGTCCCAGAGCGGCCGTTTCTCCTGTCAAACAAGCTGCTGAGACTGACACGCGGGGGCCTAAGATGAAGACGAAGTTCGAGCGAAACGAGGCCTGCAAGCCAAACGGTCCCAGAGCGGCCGTCTCTCCTGTCAAACAAGCTACTGAGACTGACACGCGGGGGCTTAAGATGAAGACGAAGTTCGAGCGAAACCAGGTGTGCAAGCCAAACGGTCCCAGAGCGGCCGTCTCTCCTGTCAAACAAGCTGCTGAGACTGACATGTGCGAGCCTACATTAACCAAGCCCAATCATGTAGCACCAGATGTGATTGAGCCTACACTTGAACCCAACAGGAACACGACACCTGTGATTGATGCTACATTTGAGCCCGAGTCTCATGCTACGGCTGAACCTGAATGCGACATGTCCACCGATGTGCCTGACGTGCAATCCACAGCTGAACCAGCGACTGAGACTGTCTCCACTGCGCCTGAGGCACAATCTACAGCTGAACCACAATACGACATGTCCACCGATGTAGCTGACGTGCAATCCACAGCTGAACCAGAGACTGAGACTGTCTCCACTGCGCCTGAGGCACAATCTACAGCTGAACCACAATACGAGATGTCCAACGATGTAGCTGACGTGCAATCCACAGCTGAACCAGAGACTGAGACTGTCTCCACTGCGCCTGAGGCACAATCTACAGCTGAACCACAATACGAGATGTCCAACGATGTAGCTGATGTGCAATCCACAGCTGAACCTGAAAAGGAGACTGTCTCCGCTGTGACCGAGACCACTACCTCAACTAAGCAGCCTAAACGCCATATCCGCATAAAGGGAGTCCCAGAGGCAGAGTTGTCAACAGCAGTAGCTAACATCAAACATGCCGCGTATGTGTATCTATCACTCATGTCTTGTTTCTCAAGGAACTACAATTTGTTTTGTTTTAAGGTAACCTATCTTTCTTTGTGTTGTTACAGGTTTGACATCAACAATCTTGAAGATATGATCAGGGATATCAATTATGCAAACACCCTGGAAGACTGCAACGTGTCTCATAATGTTGATCTATGTGCCATTGAGCCACATTTCACTGAGCCAAACTGGAATGTTGAATCTTGTCCAGATCCCCCTTTCGCTGCTGTAACCACGCCTGTTCCAGAGATTATCAGCCCCAGCGTACCCCCCCTTGTGGCACACCGGCCAATTACAGAGATGACAACCGAATCCCATTTCGGACACACGTCTTTCCCTGTGTACCCAGACAATGAAATGCTTGCTATAGACAGGGCCTGCGAGCAGTATATTTTCAAAAACGCACAGTCTGTGCCGTGTCTACAACACCAGCAGCAAATCCAGGCGCCTATACATGCCCAGCAGCTTGTCATCCAACAACACCAGCAGCAATCCCAAGTGTCTATACCATTCCAGCAGCCGGTGATCCTACAAGCCCAGCAGCCACCACCTCAAGCACCTGAACCATCTCTACAACCGCAACAGCTCCATGCTATGGACAATTTGAATATGCACAACCTTCAGCCACAGCAGGTAATATTCCCCAACTCACCACAATCTGAATTAGCTGTCGCCCATCAGGAACTCAACCCCGATCGACAGTGTTTGGAGAGTCGCGTTAGCCCCGTGACATCAGACGACATGATACTGACCACGGTGAAACAATTGATCCTATGTTCCATATGTAACGTGAACTTCAACAGAACTGTTATCTGTAATGAGTATTTGATTCAGCTCAACAGACCCATTCAATGTGCGTGCGGCTGTGTCATCTGCACACTCTGTCACCGGGGCCGAGGGAGCTGCAGCGTCCACAATGTGTCATTCTCACGCTGCGCCTTGAACATCACAGCTAGCACCCTAGCCAGCTGTCCTATTCTGGAGAATGTAGGAGACTGGGATGTTGAACGTGACATCGAAGACCTTTTCAAGACTGACGAAGAAGTCAATAAACATGTGAAACAGATCATGAGTGAGGAACGCGCACCTAATACCGACGGCCTGCGAACTGGTAGGTGTACATAATTATATTCTACCTATCTCTGTATATCATAGTATGATAATGACCACGGCGAATGAACCTACAAATGACAATTTGTTTCTCACCACAGCTTTCAACCAGCTCATTAACCAGAATGACCGCATGGCCTTCACATACTGGGCAAACGAGACAATGTTAGAAGACGTCGCCTACAGATACGTATGCATCCCTCACTTGCCGGGGTTTTGGGATCACGTTGTGGTAGGAACCCGTCCTCTACCCAAGACAGAGACAATGATCGGTCCCGATGACTACTTGCCGAAATTGTTCAATGTGAACCTTGGCCCCTACAGGTTTCACTGGTGCTGTTTCGTGTTGAAAAAGCAGATCATTCTGGCTATGTGGTGCACTTCAGTGTCCAGAGGGGGACAGTCTGACAGTTTCACACTCGTTGATGACTCGCTGATACACTTCACAAGGAGCATAGACTTTAGAAGTATGGTGTTTTATCTGTCTAGGTGGTTTACAGCTCAGTACGTGGTGTCACCAAGAGGCAGGCAGCTCAAAGTGGTCTTGGATTGCAAACCTTACGAAGGTTCTAGTTTGCTCCATGTGATAATTTTGTTGGCCTCCAAGACCGGGATGGAAAAGGTGACACCCCCCCAAGTCACCCAACAGCGTACGACGAATAGGGATATGAAGTATAGTTTCAAAACCAGCAGTGCAAACACCATATTCACTTGCCCCGTTGCTGAAAATGTAGGGAATTACATCAACATCGTTGATGAATTCAACACGTACCACACTGACAAGGCTGATCGTACTGGTCTGACACGCAGTTGCAGTAACACAGAGTACTACAGTTTCCTCTGATTGGGACATAATGAATGATACCACATGAGACCACATGTATTTGTTTGTATACTAAGGCTGTTACAAGTGTTTTTGGTACTGTGCATTCTTACATTGTTTTTATACTGTACATATTTACCGCTTTGTGTTTTATATAAAGGCCTACATTTCCACGGTTTGCAAAATAAAAGTGTGTGGTACACATACATGTTGATCAATTTTTGTTTTACATGTATTTGTTTGTATACTAAGGCTGTTACAACTGTTTTTGGTACTGTGCATTCTTACATTGTTTTTATACTGTACATATTTACCGTTTTGTGTTTTATATAAAGGCCTACATTTCCACGGTTTGCAAAATAAAAGTATGTGGTACACATACATCTTGGTTGTGTCTAATCTGTTCATTTCTTTATCCAATAGACGTATATTATTACATTTACACAAATACAGTTAAGACTCTATCGAATCCGGATAGACTTAGTAGGCGAATGTTCCACTGGTGTCTGCAATTGTATGATTATACAATGTGTTATTGTTATTACGAATAATAGTGATGATTGTGGCTCGATAACTATCATCACTATTACAGGAATAGATGTGCGCACACTTTACACACGCGGTATACAGATCTTTCTTTGTTTTATTCATCTGGTAACATTGGTATACGGTACAGTAATAAGCAACAGCTAGGCAAGCAGTTGAGTAAAGGAGGAAATGTTAAGGGTTACACACAGCTCTTACACAACATTGTCTTTAGTTATAGGTTTTGCTCTAGTATATTCCCTGTAAGCGTCTTCAACGCTCACTTTAGTGACAGGTTCTCTCATGTCGTCCAGGTCTCTCTGCACAGCCAGGGTTAACACCCGCCTGTTGATGTACGCGGACGCGTTGAGTTGCAGTCCCACGTTGTCAGACAGAGTCTTTACGGCGCCCAGCAACTGCTGCACGTTGAGTCTTCCTCGTAGTGCGCACAATAGGTAACGCAGGTCGGCTCTCTCCATCTGTATGGAGAACAATTCGTTCTTGAACTTGTTGTACTCGGTCGGGTCCCCGACGGTTTTCTTGGTGGATTCCTTGAGTAGAGCTATGTTGGTGTCCAAACTTGCTATGGATCTCGAAACAGTGTTTATCGCTATGTCCACCTCAGCCTCTTCCTTCTTCCTGATCAGGATTATGTTATTTTCTTGTTCGGTAGGGTGCATGTACAGGGAAGTGAAGAAGTTAACCACGCAGGACAGTACGAAATCGGTAAAGATACACACTCCGCGGGCTATGTTGTGTGAGAACCCGTTGCTGTGCATCCTGCGCTCGTTGTTGACGCACTGTACCGTAGTTTATAAGACACGGGAAATAGCACCCGTAGTTTCTACCTGATCGGAACATGGCGAGTGCACATTTATCACTGGAGGAACCGGGAGTACCGGGTGCTCTCGAATATCCTGTTGAATATGGGGTTGATCAAGCGTGTGGTGGTCTGGATTGGGTTGCAGGCGAATATACCCGTTCCGCTGATTCTAGGCGCCAGTCTATCGACCTGGGTTTCCCTGGTCGCATCGCTGCCGCACATGAGCTTTTTGTCTGATGTCAGCCCTATACTGTAAGTACCGCAGAAGGCTACTCCCAGTGTGGCCTGCATTAAGTCTGTGGTACGCTTATCTCCGTTCACTCTCTCCACAGTATCCTTGAAGGGGTCTCCGATGGGATCGAGTACGCCCTTATCAAACTCGACCATGTGAAGGGTGTTGCAGAAGAGCTTATGATTGCTGTCTTCGTTGCGGCGGGGGTGTCTGATATTGATACGCTTGTTTCTGGCCCTGAGCGCTGAGCTGAACGGATAGAGCAGAGTAGGCATACAAGTGTACGCTTCGGCTCGCATCATAGGGTCACGCGCGATGGACCCGTTGAGCCTGTCAGAGCGGCCGGTCGTGAAGATGTAAGGTCTACGGTAGCCGCTCGCGCTGTCCGACTCTGGGCAGAACCCGTTGAACGCGTCTGCGACCACCATGTCGAAGGGACCGCCTGTGTTTATGTGCACGTCTCCTCCTCGTACGTCTTTCATGTACAGGTTGGGGATGTACACCCCAGGAGATTCTAGGGTCTCCGGTATCACGACAGACTCGCAGTATTGGTTAACGGTGTGCACCTGGTGTGTGTTGTGAGCCGTGGGTTTGCAGACGATCTCTGTGCCCAGCGTGTAGAGAGCGGACTTTTGTTGCATGACGGCGACTCCGCATCCCGTGAAACGTACACCCCTGAAGAGTAGGTAGGACATACCAGAGTAGTATTTTGTGTCATAGTGGTCCCTTACGACGTTGTGCGTCAACAGGGTGCTGTAATGCATCCCCAGCAATACCTTGGCCAGGTTGTTGCTGATATCTGCCAGTTTCTGCAGTCTGATCGCCCACATGTAGGTGACAACAGAGGTCTCGCTGAATCCGGTGTGGGTACAACTCTTGTGCGTCAACGCGGTAGGCTCGAACAGTTCGCTCACATCGACCCCGTTCCGCGGCCGTACTTTGGAGAATGCGTAGTTGTTGCCGTTCAACCGCGTCACCGTGAGAGCGGCGCTGTTGGTCAGGTCTAACTCGTTGCTCAGATTGTGTTCGTGTTCTCTGTATGCGATAGGGCTGAGGACAGTATCGTCTCCGTTCGCAGCCCCGGAGCGGTACACTCGGGCTCCTAGGACTGGTAGGATGATCCAGTACATGAGATTGCAGTAGTCTATCTCGTCCAAGGTGAAGTCGTTCGGGTAGCCAGAGTCCGTACAGTGAAGACTGCTGCCGACGCAGAAAAACACGGGCATGGAGGCTATCACAGAGTTGTTTCTGCTCCCGAGGATACCCTTGAACAGCCCAATCAGGCTGTTCATCAATCCCTCCAATTGTACCAATACGGTACGTTCCTCAGTGGTGATGGTCGAACGGGCCTCCTTGTCAGCGAGAACACGGCGTGTGTGAACGGCGCAGATGGGGTCCGCTATCCAAGACCAAAATAATCTCGCCTTGGTCCAGTTGCCGGCATATGAGGTGGAAGTATCTCCTGTTGTCAGGATCTGACGTCTCAATGTTATCATCGACTCTATACCATGTTCGTAATGGAGCGCCTGCTCGAGGAACGCCAAGTGATCTTCCACCAGTTTGGCCTGCTTAGTGTCCCCGAAGTGAGTGAGTAACTCGCAGCCGATCTGAGCGATTTCGTTGTCGATGTTGTTCATGGACGACGAGTTGAAAAGAGCCACCCTGGGCCTGACCAGCCATCGATCGGGCGCGACGTGGTCCCTTGTGCCGATTCGATTGTCCGGTGGGCGAGGTACCACCATGTTGCGAGTGTCGAACTCGAGCACGGACGCAGGGTTCTTTATCTTCTCGTACCAGTCTCTACTGTGCGCGAGACAAGCCAGTTTTTCTACGGGGACGGCGTTGGGATCGCCTCTCATCAACGCGTTCAGCTCAGCTTGCAGCTTTGTCCTACGCTCCTGACTGAACAGCTCTCTCGGGTTACCCACGGGGTGCAGGCTACGAAGACTGACGCCAGCAACCGCCCCGTCGTACTGGTGGAGGTACGAGGTTGAGGGCGATCGCTGGGTCAGCTGCTTGTAGTTGACTTCATCGGAGTCTGTGGTCGAGAGGATGTGCGAGGGGTTGAGCTGATTCAGAGCAGGCGCCGTGCAGCCAACCGTGAAGTACTCCCACTTGAACCCCTCGGAATTACAGAAAGCCTTGTGTTCGGTCGAAGTGTCTCTGTTGTTGCCGTGCTCCATCTGCACGCTGTCCACATGCACAATGGGGATCTTGTCGGCGGGGCCTCCTCCGACTCGCATGTAGTTTACGGTCATGTCGATCGAGCTGTCCTGGAAGCAGGATTCGTCGATGAAGGGTAGGTCCTTGTCGGCCAGAGCGTGCTGGCCGACCTGTTGCATGGTGAACTCGTAGCCTCCCTCAATTCTACCATTTTCGTTGGTCATGGTGTACACGGAGAACTCCGGGGTGATCTTGGTGCTCTCGCTGACGATCTGAGACCGTATCATGCCGCTCGAGTTTATCCCGGAGATGACTCGAAACAAAGTGTCACCCATGATGATGACTTCGGGCTTATCGCTCGCTAGTATCCTCCGAGCATTTTCCAGCGCGCAGACAACCGAGTCGGGCTGTAGGTTGATCATACCGCACATGAGTTCCGCCATCACCAATATAGAGTCCAATTTCTCAGCGCGACTGGAAGTCTTGGTTTTTTGCACCACCCTATCCGTCAAGGTAGGCTGAGCGGCGCAATATCTGAGCACTTCTATGGTCTTAGTCAGCTCCCACGAGGTGCTGACCCTCTCCAACTCTCGTTTGATCAGATCCATGGCCGTAGAGGGTACTGTGACGCTCAAGAGGCTTCCGAATTGCATCGTGACCACCTTAGACGTGTGCTGGAACACTTGGCTGTACTCCCTGGTCTGCACTCCGTTGCTGATTGTGTCGTAGGTCCCCTCCTGAGCCTCGCGCTGATCCGTGATACTGTATCGCCTGCAGAATTTCGTACCCGTGGGCACCGCTTCGTCTGGGACCAGCATCTTGTACACAAAGCCAGCGAGCAGGCGACTCGTATCTCTCTGTTGTCTGAACAGGGAAGCTCCCATGTGAGCCTGCGATATCACCACAGTGGCATCGGCCGAGATCGAACTGTTGGTGGCCGAGGGTCTAATTATGTTATCTATTATGTACTCTGCGAACGCGCTGGCCGGATTCGCCAGGAATTTGGGAGCTTTCACCAAGCGCGCCACAGTCTCCAGCGGCTTCAACGTGTAGCTGCTCGGGTCCATGGTTATGACGCTCATGATGCAAGCGACCTCGGGGGCTTTCTAGCCAATGCAAACTAACTATATGGATATGGGGAATTGCAGGCGACCTGTGTGAGTCAACGCTAGTAGCGATAGAGTGAATGTCAAGACGAACCGGTGAGACGGACAGCGTACACCATTAAGATGTTTATTTTTTACAGTTAGGCAAACTCACTCATATAACGCGTCCCCTTGCAAGACGACTTATATGAGGCCTCTTAAGTTGTGCTCCATAGGCTCTAATGGGGAGCTTATCGAAAGCTCGGCGCATCTCTTCGGCGCACTCGTCGTGGTACATTCGTAAACTCGAATCGTCCCCGTGTCGTCTCAGCAGATTTTCCGCTACAATCACGTCTGTGGTCAAATCTATTGCATTGCGTTTGAGATTGGCGATCTTGACTACACGGGCCTGGCTGGCCTTGGTGTCATCTTCGCTAGTGTATTCTTTATCCTCATCGCTCTCGTTGCTCTCGTCCTGGTAGTAATAATAACCGCCTTGGTTTAGGCTACTTGGGCTCTGTCTGTTGTTACACAGACAACACAAGGCTCTAAACAGCATACAGAACATCTTAGCGAGTCCACTCCGCGACTGGGAACTTTGTAAGTATGTGAGAAAGTATGTTGGTATCGTTAACCAACCGTCAACGCTTTACATGACAGAGGCTTTGTGCTGCCCGGTCTGACCATGAAGGGAGATGGCGAGACCTGCAACGAGCGCGTCCAGAGAGCACCTGACCCGTTGCGAGAAGGAGCTGGCTGAGGCCGCTTTGGAAAATAGAGCGAGCTCCTACGGATTAGAGAGCTTCAGAACAGGAGAGTGTCGTCAACGCGAACGGGGTCGGTCCGACGACGTAGACTACGAGCGTTACGGGTTGATCCCCCTGCATCGGGACGTCAAGGCTTGGATCTACGTGAGCGAGGATCCGCAGCTGAACATAGCGATAGAGGAGATAGTCAACACATTCAGCCCAGCGCTCTCTGTGGAGCTCTTGCTTTACAACGTCCTGGGGAGCAACAGCGAGAGCGCCACTTGCTTGGTCCGGTACCTCATCAACTACTACTCCTCCAACCACGTGTGCGAACACATCAAGACCACCCTCAGGAACATGATCCGCTGGACCGTCTTGGCGGGCTTCGCGCCCTGCGTTTTCTTGCCTTGGAAGAAGCTTAGAGCTCTCGGCCTAGGGTTGTCAGGTAAAGCTGCCGTGACTAACCTAGTCTCCGCCAACCCGGTCGTCCACGGCAAGCCCGGGTATAATGATGACGAGGATAGGTCTAGCCGAAGTAAACGGAGGAGAACCGAGAGGCATGACAAGCCCTGGAGAGTCGGTCGCGTAGCCCTAAGCGAGCACGTCGGCAGGTGTAAACGCGAGCAGTGCGAACCTTGCCTCAGGACGGTGCAGGATGGCCTCAGCCCCCCGGATGCAGCGTCCGAAGCCGTGCAGGAACGAGAGGCTCACGAGCGGGCTCTGCCCTCAGTGTTGGACGTTCCGCTCGATCAACTGGCGGACACGCTAAAACTGCTGATGAGTAATTCGGTCCCTGAGACGCAGGTCTCTGTAGTGTGCAAGATCATCCGAGACTGGGTCGGATGGGACATCGTGCTGAAGCGAGACCCTATCAAGGAAACCGAGCTGATGATGGCAACCGTGGCCCTGTGGGGTGTGATGAAAACCTTCGAGCACGGCCGGTGCCCGGTCATACCCGAGTGCAGAGCTTCGACGTGCCTAGCCTTTTACGACACAGAGACAGACCGGGTGACGGCCGCCGTGGACGGGGTCCTCTACAGGCACATCTCGATGTGGGATGGTTGCTCGGCGGGGGGTTCCAATCCATCCTCGTTGGCCAAGAGAGCTCACCTCACGGTCAAGAGCTGGGCTAGTCTCTTTCACAAGATCATACAGGGGCTGACGGCAGCCTCGACCAGACACATCTACACCAGCACGGGCGTAGACCGGTCCTCTCTGACGCACCTGGCGGACGTAATGCTTTCGTCCCGCGGAGAGCAGCAGCGTGCAGGGTTTTCAGCCGCGGGTAACGCGTTCGGTAAACCTTTGCTCGACAACCTCTCCCGCTTCCTGGCCAGCGACCAGCAGCCCGACATGTTTGGGCTGAACGCGGCCGAGCTACCCGACGTGTTTCTGAGATCCGGGGTCGGGACCACGTTTTCCGAGCACAAGTCCGCCAGCGTCTCGCACAGCCTGAGTAAAATGATGGCTTCGATGATCTCCGAAGGCAAGGAGGTGCTGCTCATCAGGCAGTTTGTCGGGGAGGTGACCAGGCACCCTCGCCTGGCCTTGGAATGGCTCAAGAGTCAGTGTAAGGAGCGGGGGCTACTGAACATGGCGGAGAGCGTGGTGAGGCAGCTGGAACAGGCCAGCAGCGAGGGGGGCGACGCCGCTCACGGTGAGCCCATCACAGAGCTCGGATCCGACGTTAAACTCGTGTGCAACTACCCGTCTTCTGTCAGCGTGGCCCACCTGGAGGAGACCTTGAGTATGTGGACCAATTTTTGGAGGAGTACTCTATCCGGATTCAGTCAGTTCAACAGGAGACACAATACCATCCGGTACAACAACAGGGATACAATGAGAGAGCTAGAATCCGGGTCGCCCGTGCACGTCTTCCACTGTATGCTGGTGACACTCTTGAACACGTCAGGGGTGACCTTCGCGGACAGCCTATCCGGGAGAAAGCCGGACGCCTCGCTCGCGGTCAACGAGATCATGCTCACGCGGGACTCTCTGTACCCGGCCGCGTACGGGTTACTGTTGGCCAACAAGCTGGGTCTCAGGCCTTCCGATGTGAAATGTGAAGACGAAAAGGAGCAGGAGCGGGAGCTGATCGCGGCGGAGTCTATGGGCAGATTGCTCTCGGCTACATCAGCGAGCAACCCCGGCTCCTTGGACCCTCGGTCGTTGGTCGCGGAGGGACCGGGTTTTGTTGAAGCTCGGGGGGGTGAGATTGCAAATGAGATGTCCGGTGTACGATTGGCAACATCGCTACCCGCGGAGGGATTGCGGCAGACAATGCGACATCGGAGTCGGGGACAGGGTTACAGGCACGCTGCTCTACTGCAGCAGACACGCAAGGACTCGTCGACTGATTTGGGCTCCGTTGCACAGTCCGACGGTGATCAGCAGAAGCAGCGGCAACGGCAGAAGGTTCAACATGACAGATGATCTCTTGAGCGGACGGCGCTTGCTGCGGGTGCGCTGGGGGTACCGGTGAAAGACAAGGAGGCGATCGCTCCCGGTCTCCCTGGTGGAGCTCGGATACGGGGTTTGGATTGGTTTGGAGACAGAGAGAACGAGATCTCATCATTTTATTGTACATGGTGTTCATTCTTCTTTTGACGTGTTGCTGTTGTCTTGATTTCATCCTGGTTTGCATTCCACGATTAAAGTTTGTGTGTACAACATTTGGAGTATTGCGCCTTTCTTCTTCCCGCTCATTGGGTTCAGAGCCTCGGGTCACACAAGTACCCGTGCCAAGAATTTTAGGTTTCTTATGTGACACCGCAACGTCTCCGGCGTCGTCATCGTTGACTTTACGCATCTTACGCTTCTGCATAGGTTGGACCCTGTCCTGCTTGTGCACTTTCTTGTCACGATGTTCCTCTTCCTCGCTGTTATTGCGTGCGTGGTGGTCGTCACCATCACTGTCCTCATCCTCACTGTTGTCGCTGTCTCCTTCCTCCCGATCATAACCCGCTATACCTTCCTTGGCCATTCTGAGGAGTTCCTCTACCGGGTTTCTGTCGGGTTGAGAGAGGAGCAGCTGAGACCGAGGGTCCAGGAAGCAGTGCTCGAGCGAGTGGTCGTATATCAAAATTGTGACCCACTGCTGTTTCGAGTACAGCCGGACTCTCCCCTTGATCATCCAGAGAGGTTCCAAGCTGAGCTCGGTCAAATCTGCTAGCGACACTCTTATCCAGAAAGACCTTTTGGTTGACGACATGACCGTACACAGGGATGTCTCTATCGGTATGGACTTGTCTCGGAGCGTCCGGACAAACATGTTGATCTGCTGAACAGGGTCAATCTTTAGCCCTGCGCACTTTTTGTGTTTGTCGTTGGGCTCGTACTGCACGAAAGAGTATTGTCTGTCTAGCAACTTTACTCCGATTAGGTAGTCGAGCATCATCAACTGTTCTGGTATGATTTCCAAAATGTTACCGTTGGGCTTGTGAACGGTTTGCTGCTGAGGCGGAGAAGGCTGCTGAGGATGCGGCGGAGGAGACGAGAACAGCATATTTGTCCGAGGTTGATACGAGTAGGAGAACATGGTTCAGGTTCTCAAGTGTAAAGCCAGAAACTCAAATGTGCTGTCAAGAGCTTGAGAGAAGTCGTAGTCCGTAATGAAGTGTTTCAGGTTTAACTCGGCGAGACTTTGTCCAATTTCACACGTGCTCTCTAAACGTCGGGGTCTGTAAATAGGGTTGCTCCAACCCGAACTCTCTTCCACTATCCACCTAGGCGACTCTGAGCGATCCAAGTACTGCCAGGCTGGCACTCTGTTACCCCTCTCTGCGATCTCAAACAAGGCGTGCTTCCAAAACTCGTCGGTCTTCAAAGATATCTGACAACAGGGACACAGAGCGTAGTCGCAACAGCGGTCCGACTGAGCGGAATCCTCACCGGAGGCCTCGTTCGGCTCTCTCGCCACCCCCGGTGGGATAGTGAATTCGGCTCTCTTGACGGAGGTAGACCCTCCCCCGTAACCGTTTTCGGTAGTCACCGAGACCGTTTCTGGAACCAGCTTCATGTAGCCGAAAACGCTGTTGTCTTCCATGTACAGAAAATACCATTCTCCGGCCAGTTCCGACAAGGGCGTATGTCGCGATGGGCAGTTGTTCAGAGCGTCTGTCTCTCGTTTCTGCAGTTCCGATATGTAAGCCTCTATGGTCTTTAGCCGCCTGCTACACGCCCCCATCAGGTCTCGCAGCTCCTTCACCTGAGACCGTATGTTGATCTCGGCCCTGCTCTTCGTGGAAGAGCGGTCAGCCGTTGCTAGTAGTAAGTCAAAGTGTCTGTTCACTATATCCCAGACCTTTACAATCGACGCGGTTGAAGCGGAGGGTGCTATCCCGTGGCTGATGGTTGAGTTTTCACTTGCCATGACTTGCGGCTGTGGCGAACGGCTAGCTATACTCTACATGTCGCACTCCCTCTTAAGTATGTATCGTGCGAGCTTGTCATTTGGTCACCGAGAGCGCTCTAGCCTCCCAGGAGCCAAGGCAGTCGCTGCCTCTTTTAGCGGAGAGCGCTCGGGTTTTCGTGGGGCCACGGTACTTGCTGAAGGCGAGTCGAAGCGTCTGCTCACTGTACCCCAGACCTTTGAAATCAATGTCCTTGAAGCTGGGGAAGCCGTCAGGCGGGCAGCACTTGGGTTTTTGTTTGACATGATTTGCAACCGTAGCGATTAGCTCCGCTCTAGCATTCACTTTACCCTCCTCTCTCAGGTACGCCTCGTGCGCGAGTACCATTTTCTCGTGGAGAGCGCACGGGTTGTCGAGGAGCCACGGCACCAAGTGAATAAACTCCGGGTTCTTCAGGTGATAATTGGTGAGGACCTTATCCTGGAACGAAGAGAGATCGCTGCGGTAACGCTCCGCGAAGGCGCACCCCACTGCCTCTCTGTACCCAGGCCAGTACTTGGGGTGGCTACGGTCTCTCACTTGTACGAAGAACGTTTCCGTGAGGTACACCAGACACAGCTTCTCTTGCGAGGTGAGCATGCCGCGCCGCTCCTGAGCCAACTCACAGCACAGCCTGTTGAGATGGACGTGTATCTCCACCAGCTTGGCCACTTTACCCAGAGCCTTCGGGAGTTCGTTCGCAACGTTCCTCACTTTCTGCGAGTTGATAGACATCGAGGAGAAGAGCTGGTGTCGACTCTCCTCCCCGGGTACGTTGACAGACGAGAAGAAGAAGGGTGTGTGGAAATGTTTCTTTTTGTTCTTCATGCGGATCACCACGGTCAAAGGGTTTGCCACTCCGTATATATAACAGGTCAGGTTCTGGTTGCTAACAGTGAAAGGTTTAGTCGACACCATGCAGGTCCCCTGCGATAAGGCGATGGTCTCGAACAGCCCTCTGAAGTAGGGCTGTAGCAGGTACTTGGCGTTGGACGTGTAGTTGGCGCTGCGGCTGGGGTTGGACGAGAACTCTATACGGGTGTTTTTGTAGCCGTGTTGGGAGCATAGCCTCTTCTTGTCCGACACGAACCTCAGTCTGCTCAGCAGCCTGGTTTTAGTGGTGTTGGACTGTATTTGAGCGTACTTTCGGAGATGTTTGCAGAATACGGTTGTGCTGAACTTCTGATTGCCGACAGTGTTTACGTGTAGCACGTGTAGGAGCACGTTCTTATCTAGCTCGACCACGCAGCTACCCGCGGCACTGAGCATTTCATTTGTTCGGCAGGGAGAGGCTACGTAGCTGTGGTCGCGCTGCGAGTTGGGACAACTGGTCACGTTTGGGCTACGCTCTGTGCGGTTCGGGTTTGTAAAGCCAGTGAAGGGCGCCCTTGTTGCACTCCACGTCCAGGATCCACAGGGCTCCCAGCCAGCAAAGCCGGGACACTCGAGACTCGTACAGTCGGTGGGCCGCAGTGAGTCTGGATTTATAGGCGCGCCCTTTAGACCCGGGGTCTGCGTCAAGCGGCAGGACGGGGCACTTCCGTCCACACGAAGCCCGTTGTCTTCGGCAGCGGTCCTTGCGCTGAGAGAATGGGTCATGTTTACCGTGCACGAATAGCGCAGCCCTAAGCTCGGGCGGACACAGGTTCAGGGAGTCTTGTGGTCTGGCGAAGAATAATTCCAGATTACACAGCAGGAGCTTGCGATTGCCAGCGTACACTAGGACCAAATGAGACCAGAGGAGCTCGACGGCGATCTTGGTCTCAGCTGAAACGTCAGAGGACTGACACACCTCCCCCCATTCCGAGGTAGGTGCCGCCGACAGGTTGTCTATCACGTACTCGAGGACTCTGATTTCGAATTGAGCAACCTCACCCCTGAAGTCCCTCGATCCTCTCAGACGCAGCAGCAAAGCCTGCGCCGCAGCCTTGGCTCTGTCGTGGCACTCGGACAAGAAGCACAGCCTGCAGTACACGGGCAGTAGCTTTCCCAGGAACTGAACAACCGTGGGCCCGCTGGGCAATAGAACTGCGAACTTTCCGTGGGTGCGCTGCTCAAAACGAACGTAGGCTCGAGCTCTGGGAGACCAAACGTGCGGGCCCGAGATCAGCTCCCGGTGCTTCACCAGACACTCTATTAAGACTTCACTAGAGAGCTGGGGCTCGCTCGCGATAGCACTTTCCAGTTCGTCCATAAGGTACCGAAGAAAAACATCGTACCTTATTATGTCCACGTGCGGACCGGGGCATCTGACAGGGACCTTGGGCAAAGGGATCCCCGAACTGTTCTTTGTCGCGACTGCCATTAAAGCGTGTTACGGGAGACTGCCTTGTTGGGATGAGCCGAGCGAGCACGAGGGACCTTCTCTCAGAAAGAGAACCAGGTTACAGAAGGAATGGGAAGACTGGGAAGACTCTGACTTGCGAGAGCAACGCAGTAACACTATCGATGCGGAGTACAGACGGCTGTACTGTGAACTGAGGAATAAAGCGCTCTCAGACATAAAGGGTCTGGTGAGAGAACACGTGGAAAAAATGAGCACTGCCTGCGCCTCTTATGACTTCATGAACATATACGGAATGTGTTCCTTTGACCCCCCTAATGTGACAAGGATCACACACCAGAAAGGAGAGCCCCCTACTTGCAAGTTTACCAAGATCGCCTGTCCCGAGGAAAACTCCAACTCCAACTCTCATAGACTCATCTCGGTCAGCGGGATACTCAATCCACTCATCAGCGCCCGAGTTGAACACGGTGAGCTAGAGCTAACTCGCTGTGGAGAGTCAGACTACCACAGGGCTACGGAGGAGTCCGCCCGACTCGACTCACGTAGTAAAATGAGGGTACCAAGAGTGTACAAGGGGAACTTGGGGAGTACAATCGGCAGCATGGAGAATCGATTCGTTTTCACCGTCAGAGAGGACTTGCACACGCTCGGATGCGCTTACAGACAGGTGATGGTTATAGTTGAACTGTTACACCTCAACATGCTTCATTTCATACATTCCTAAGGGCCAGGTCCATTTGGCCCTTATGGTGAAGTAACTGGGAACTTGTGTGTAATAAAGAAAGTGCACAACTGCAAGATTGTTTCTGTCTGTTATTTACTTATTTATTTTCTCCAGTACACCAATGAACAGTACGTAGGACAGATATAAGACAGTAACAAGGAATCATCACATGTACACACAGACCTACGCAATACAGCTTTACAAACACTGTTTCTGTCATTTATTCATTTTCCCTGATACACCAATGAACAGTACGTAGGACAGATATAAGACAGTAACAAGGAATCATCACATGTACACACAGACCTCCAACTTAGTCAAAATCGTCAAACCCGAAATCCACATCCTCGGGTATGCCGTCGTCATATATTGTCAGTCCGCTATCGACCTTGGCCTTCTTACTGCCCTCGGCGCTACCGCCAGGTTCCTCTCTAGTTTGTTTCATACCAACCCCATAGCTGGCCGAAACAGATATGTTCCCCTGTGACGATGTAGAAGAAGAAGAATGAGGAGCCAAAGACGAGCTCCCTTCGTACCCAATCACCTGAATTTTGGCATCCTTAACAGCTGACACGAGTACGTCAAGCTGTCTTTCGTTCAGCTCAGGGTTCATCATCTTGATACGGCCAAAGTCTACCTTGGGCAACACGCGGGACACTCCACTCTTGATCTTCTCGACCATCTCGTCGATTGTGGTCTTGGGGTCACCGGCCAAGCAGCTGAAGCTTTTACCCGCTGGGGATGTGTACAGCGTCGTGTCGACGCACTCGTTACTGTAAAGCTTCACGGGATAGTAGTAACCCTGCCTACACAGCTTGAAAGAGCCGTAGCTGTTGTTGTTGTTGTTGTTAGAGAATATCCTCATGCATGAGAACACCATGAGGGGCGCGTGGATCATGTACATGTCATTACTACCAACCACAGAGGATAATTTAATGGCGCCCATTTCACCTACGAACAGCACCTTGTTGTAGGAAAGGTCCTTGTCCCGCATGATGCACTTGACCGCTTCTTTGGTGTTCCCGATCATATCGAGCGACTTGCGTACACAGTCGGGGAGACAGCGGTCGTCCGACTGCAACCATTCCATGGAATCCAGCTCGCGATAGTTGACACCTTTCATACCTGGGTTGCTGAAGACTGATCCCGTGAACTTGAGCAAGTCACCATAATACGCTTTGAACGCGTTGGTGTTCTCATCGTCCTTTCTGTGTCTGAACTTTGCACCCATAGCTAGCGAGATGATGCGTTTGACCAGGGTCGCATCGGTCACCTTCGGAGTGTAGACGACACGGGCCAGCTCGGCGCAGAGGAATCCTGTGACCATCATCACCGCCTGTCTTATGGTCATGGCCAGGGTGAGCGTACACATGGGCAAGGCTCCGTGTGACACGGATATCTGATACTTGGCGGTGCTAGTCAGAGCATCCTCGTGGATTATGCTGTTGTAATAGGGGTCGTTCATGGGTCTAACACAGGCCACCTCTGTGAATTCGCCCTTGTTAAACTTGTGGTAGCGAGCGTAAAAGAATGTGTCCGTGATCACCTTGGTGTTATAGCTCGCGGGTTTGTACCCTGTAGACAGCACACTGTGTAAACCGTTAGAATTGCCTTCACAGAGCGCGTGTGTCAGCATAGCGTTCATCATGGTGTTATTCGCAATCCCCAGCATCACTGAAGTGAAGACACCTAACTTTCCCGGATTCGGAGCGGGTCTCTTGTCATCGGAGCCCGTGAAAACTTTACCAAAGTAGACAGTGGCTCCACTTTCCTGCCCAGCGAACCCTACCCCGGTAGTGTAGAGGCAGCTATCTTTCATTTCACTCAGCTTTGTCATTAGGTTGGCGCTCTGGTGACGAACCACGTCTGAGAACAGCGACATAGAACCCTTGATGACACTCATCACACTCTCAGTGAACTCGCTGTTTGCGTGACAGGGCAGCATGTTGGAAATTGTAGCGAACACGGCGCACTGCGTGTAAGCCATGATGTTATCTGACATCAGGTGAGAGCAGATCTTCATGGCCTTTTCGCCTGTCTGTCCTCCCATCAATTTCAGACCGAGATCCTTAACCATGGACACCCTGTCACCCATTTGGGGTGCCACAAACCACAACTTGTTGCTCCGACGTTCTGCGATCTTGTAACCCTGCATACGTTGCTGTATGCTGTGAGTGGTCCAGCGGAGAGTCGAATCCGTCCCGTTCATATCTAACTTGTCAGACACATCCACCCCTTTGGCGTCTAGTTCATACCCCGTGAACAGCGTGTAATATTTCAATTTCGCTGAGGGCTCATCCTGCTCGACTCCGTGGGTTTCACCTTTTCTGTTCCTCTTAACCCCTTGCTGCTCATAGTAGGGAATGAACATGGGTTTCAGCAGAGTGGCGGCGCACAAGGGGTCACAAAAATTTGCCTCCAGGAAGGGAGATGATGCAATGCTCATGATGGTAGCCAGGTCCTTCTGCTCCATGCAGCTGCTCAGGAATATAGCCATCAGCTGAATCAGGTACAGAAAGAGCATGTGCAGAGGCTCCTCTCCGCGATTGTACATTATTTCGTTATCGCGAAGGTCATCCACGTCGAACAGCTCCAGTAACTTGCGCAGTAAAGACATGATCTGACCCGCTTTAGTTTTGTGGAAGTTGACAAAAACCTTTGGGTAGGTCTCATCTGCGGAACCCTTACCCTCCTCCTCTTTGTAGGTTATATCATGGACTTCTTCACATAGAGCCTCGTCAGTCAGGGTCGTCTGGTACACAGATAGGACCTTGTCCCGAGTGAACAATTTGGACAAGCCCAGAAACAGTGTCTGTTCAAACTCTTCCTTTATCTGGGGCACGCTCTGCAAAGCCAAGAAGTGGCCGAGGTGTTCTGCGTGCACTTTCAGGATCTCGTCGGGAAAAACACTTGGACAGTAGAGATGCAAGACGACGGGAGAGTCGACGAGCACCGGTGCGAAGGGGTTGACGGGCCAGGGATAGACGATGCCGGAGTCGTGTGGCCCCGTCGCTATGCAAAATCCATCCTGTTGCAGGTTTACTTGGAGTGTCTTAACACAGTTTGCCATTGTAAACAGAGAGATCGCGTATCTGCGTCCCCTATGCAGACAAATCTAGTGAAGATGTTGACGTCCAAGACAAAGATTTCCGACTGCGGTGAGGCTTACAGATTTTGTTTGGGGCTGTGGGATGACCTGTCCTTAGCCTTAATCGAATCCGATTCAGAAGGCTCGAGTGTTGTGCTGCCGAGTAAGGACGAACTGACTCGGATGCAGGGCTACGAAGTAATGCTTAGACTGGCTCTCATGGCCGATTTTTATAGGTACCAAAAGGAGGACCTAGCTTTAAATAAGGAGGACTCAACAGCGAAATTGTATGAAATTCGAGCTGAGGCATTCAGGTTTCTCACCAAGGGGCTGAATGTCCAACCTAGGATCGTACATCCAACCACTCCTATGTATATGGGTGAATCATCTGTCAACACAGAGACTTTGTTTCCATCCGACCCTGACTCATTTGTCCGACCACACACCAAACATCCGACCAGGGCTCATACGTCCGAACAGGACGCCCCGCCCCCTCCCAAGTCAGAAGCACATACATCTCTCAGTCTGTACGAGACCGCTCTAGGGATAACATATCAGGATGGTGTCACGATGGCGACGGGGCCAAGGCAGCCGAGGACCGAGGACCTCTCAAAGAAACGCAAACTGAAACCCGGACCTCGTGGGTCTTCGGAGTGTCAGTGCAAGCGCCTCAAAGGGGAACCTAAGAAGAAAGGGACCGCGCGGGGCAAGAATAAGCTTCACATGCAGGCTATCGAAGGCGCCGGAGATGGGGAAGACTCCGTCAGGTGGTCGAAATTCAGTTTTTCAGTGCGTAGGAAATCATACTACGCGAAGCTCATCAGAGCCTTCCAGGTGGTCAAGACCGCGGGACACCCTATGCTTACACTCAATTCCGAATGGGGCCTGAGTTGTTACTACAACCTAGCTACCGCGTACACCACGGATCAGCCGCTGGAGATGGCCGCGGCGTGTCTACCTGAACTGCGTCCGGTCGTCGACATCATCCACAGTGAGCATTTTCACAAGCTGAGCGAACTTAAGGTCGAGTGTCAGATGCTCCTATACGCCGTGCTCAACTGCCACATCAACTGGGTGGAACACAACCACAAGCAGATACTCCTGGTGCCAGGGGAACCCAGCGCACAGCCTGCTCACAAGGAGGGAGACCTCAGGTGCTCCAGGTGTCTAAAGAATCAGACCTTCCACTCATCCGAGGTGAAAGGCAACCCGAGGAACATCGACGTGGAATTCGATTTCGAGCAGATGAAATTCGGCTCTTCGTGCTGCGCTGCACCCACGATCAACGTGCCGCTCAGCACCAGCGCTGTCAACACTTGCAATGAAACAGATGTACACGTCTTGTGTGAAATGCAAGCAGCCCATTTTTTCCGAAGTACTAGTGGACATAGAAACACTCTAGTCACGCTGTGTAGTCTGCGCCTCCAAAGGTCTCTGATACACCGTGGAGAGACACTATTGATGTAGCCGAGAGACAGCCTAGGTCATGGCTGAAAACAGCACAACCAACGGCTTCCTTTGCCAGGCGCAGATTGCGTTGTTTAGAGCCATCCACACTATGCCCTTTGCCAAGTTGAAAGATATCATCTGCACACATTACGGCGCTAAAAATGTCGACCTGGAGTGTCGGAGAGTACAAGACATTCGACAAGGTTCGGCCAGCAGTAACAATAACCTCTACCTGTACTTAAGTATCACACACAGGATGGGAAAAAAAACCAGGGCTATCACAGAAATTCTGAGCGTGTACAGCGATATCAGCCGAATGGAATCTGCGAGCCAAGGTGAAGCCAAGACCATAGTCTCACAGCAGACACCGCCTCGCGTAGAGCCAGCGGCCCCGTCCGCGTTTGATAACGCCATGATCGAGCAAGCCGAGACCGTCGCGGAAATCGATGTCGCAGAGGATATGAGCGATTATCTGGAAGCATTGAAATGCAATACCACTCGCAGCTGCTGCCTCGAAATTGGGAACTTTGAGTTCGATGGAGACTATTCCAACGAGGACAGTGACGAGGATTCCGACGAGGACATTGACCGGTGTTCGGATCAGGATGATCCGTGCTCCGTTTCTGCGCCAGTCCAAGGCGAGTTGACGCAAGGAGAGAAACGGGGGCAGCAGGGCATATTGGAAGACGAGACTGACGACAAGCCTAAAGTTATCATTGAGTACGAGTGACACTGTATAAACCTGTGTATATTGTGTTTTATTACTTTGTGTACAGTCGGCGATTGTCATACTATAGACTGTCAGAGATGTCTCCTCTCTTGTAACGTTGGGAGTGATAAAAATGGTAACGACGCAAGTCTGTGTCCTGCCTTTTCATTCCCCAAACCCCGACCTGCTCGCTTGCGTTCCTGCGCTGCAGAGCGGCTGACAATGGAACCCTGTCAGAGAGGCGACTGGAGCGCTACACGGCACATGGCCGTAAGGTTCAACGACGTAGCCGCTGTAACTCGTGTAGAGTACACCTGGGTGCAAATGTTCGATATAGAGAAACGGATACCGGTGTCTGTAACCCTGACGGAACCCGGGGTCGATGGGGTATTTCGCATACCCGCAAAGTCCGACTTGATCCCGAGTACGCATTACATTGTTCTCCGGGCTGTATACACGCACAGCGGAGACGGCTATGGGCTCATTACAGCCAAACACTTTTCCAACACGTACACGGACGCCAAGGGCCACAAGGTGAAAAGGATCAGCGTTCTAGCCAGAGCACCCTTGGCCTGGGTGAAGATGAACACACCTCCTGATACAGCAGGGCGCCACCAGAACTATCCTTTCACAGGAGACACGGTTTCCGGATACCAGCCCGAGCTGCTCGTATCAAGGATATACGCCAGTTTGAACCGTCACGTCCACAACACCTTCATATCTTCGTCGTACACACTGGATTCTACCTCGTTCTCGGAAAGGGATACCCTCGCCTCAGAAATGGTAAGCGAGACGCTGTCAACACTCGGGGCTCCGCTTGCGTTCAAGGTGTTACACGAGCAGAACAGGCTAACCCTGGAGCGGTTGCGGTGCCGCGACGACGACCGGGATATCCTGGCGATACCCGATCCGCGATACGCAGTTTGGGGGACGTGTGTAGTGTGGCAAGTGGACTCTGACCTATGCACTCTCTCGCGTGCAACTGTTAACCACCAAACGGATCTGTCATCAGCCCCGTTTTCAGATCAGTGGTTGCGCGTCAGGCTCGCGTACACAGGTTTAGAGGTGACCAGGTCCGTGGAAGGGAGTTCCACCGAAGACGTTATACAAGCTCCCTACTGGGCTGTTATACTCACGGCCCTGTGTTGCGGAGCGCTGGACCGTTGGTCGCAGGAGCTACACAACCTATCGGTGACGTTGAGAGTGGACGCTCATCTGCTCTCGAGTGACCGAGAAAAGGCTGAGTTGTGTCAACGCTGCGGGTACGCTTATCGAGCATCGCCCGTGGTGTGTGAGCCCGACCCTAACAGGGTTTCAGCTGTGTTGCATATAGATAAGTTGCTCCTGGGTGGCATCTGCACCACTTTGTGCGCTACTGTGTCCCGGCATACCGATGATGGAAGAGTCCTCACGGCAGGGTCAGAAAGCAGAGAAAAGTGTCACCGTCAAAACCAAGATCGGGTACGATGGGAACACAGGTATTGCCTCAATCACCGTAGGGTCTACAGCGCGAGCCGTGAAGAAAGATGGGAACTCGAAGGTGCGGGAGGGTGGGAAGGGCAAGAGTGGAGAGAAAGAGAAAGTAGACAAGTCAGCCAAAGGCAACAATATGAAGAAGCCCAAGTCAGCTCACGATTCCTATCCCCGTGTGAAAAAAGAGCGAGAATGAACCAGATCGCCTCATGGTGGGAGGACGGATCGAGGTGCTACTGGGGACAAGAAAAACAAGAAGGAGAAGCAGAGCGGCGAAGCTACAGATCGAGACAAAGGCTCTCGACGTACAGGGGAGAAGAAGAGCGACCGAGAAAGAAGCGAAAGTCCAGAAAGGAATATGCTGAAGAGGACCCAGACCCAGGGTGGTGGTCATGGCAGAAGGACTGTCGACAGAGACAACGCAAGGGACTCGGATGTACCACAGATGGACAAACGGTCCACAAACACAGGTTCTGGGACCTATACCTATCAGGATCACAACACAGCCGAGACGAACCCACTAGATCCTCCACGTCGATCGGATTTTGGAGGCGATTTTCGTGCCATGTTCTTCAATATCATATCAAAACTCTTCCCTTTGGCTATCAGGGTGGACTGCTCAACATCTAGCACAGCGCCTGACGTCTCCGCGGTCCCGCGCCCGGGACCCTTCGCGTCTAGCTCCCTGGATGAGACCTTAGTAGCAGTTGAGGCGCTGGAGAACAATTTTCAAGACCTGGCTAAGTGGTTCGAATCGTTTGAGAGTACAAAGGCTCGGGACGTCATAGGGTTCGATCTGGCTATGGAAATGTGCGGCTGTTACGATCTCGTGATCCGTAAACTGGGGAATGGCCTGAGAGACACGTTTGGAGAGTGTATTTTTATACAAAGCGCACAACAGGTCAAACACGCGGACCAAGTGCTGAGGTACGTCGATGGTATCGTAAAGGGAGCCCTGAGCCGTGAATTGAAAAATGTCTTCGATGATCTGTTGCACGTACTCAGTTGTAATGACATCAGGACGGCCTACCCGGCAATGGCTGAACACTTCGACGCGCTACAGAACGCCAGCGATAATTTGTCGCGTGGCGCGGGCCAGTGTAAACCGCTATCGTCAGCGCTCGAAATCGAGGAGTTACTAAAAGCGCAATGGGGTGTTGCACTTGAGATAGGACGTGCTGTAAGTCCCATGATAAAGAACTACGGAGACCAGCTTCGCACTGTGAGAGATCAGTGTACCGAGTTGAACTCAACCAAGCAAGAAATCGCACGGTTGCAACGTGAGTGTGAGAAGAGTAAGACCTATGTGACCCAACTTGAATGCAAACAAACGACCCTGATTACTAAAATGGAGGACATGGTAGAAATGTACCAGGAATCAACCACTGAGCAGGCTGACAAGACTAACGATCACATCATGAAAATACAGGATATGTATAACAAGAGTCAAACAGCTAATGAGGACCTGAAAAGGGATATGTCCAAGGTAATAATGGAACATGACAAACAGAGGATCGAGTGGCGTGACACATCTGACAATTTAATGCGTGAGCTAGAAACGCGCAGTACCACGATTAAGAGGATGCGGAAGGAACAGGAGAAGTCAAAGGTTGAAGTGGAACAGCGGATCAAAATCCTGACAGATTACAACGACAAGTTGACGCTGACCGTCTCGGAATTAAAGGACCGTATGAAAGAAACCGCTGTTAGGCACACTCAAGAAATTGATAACGCGCAGTCTACCGTGAATGTCATAAACAAGAAACTAGGTGAGGCGCAATCCCATAACAATACGCTTACGCAGACCATCAACATGCATGACATTAGAGAAATAGATCAGCTCCATAACATCGAAATACTTGAAAGCGAAACAAACACTCTGTACACTAGGAACAAGGAATTGGTTGAGTTTAAGAACAAATTGTGTACACAATTAGAGCAGCTCTTCGGTGGAGTGTACAAGGGTGACGTCATGACTGTGTCCGATGACATCAAGAGTCAGAAAGACGCCTCGGTTGAAAGGATCAAGAAAGTGCTTACCCGAACGTGCATACAGGTAATTAAGAACGAAGAGGAAAATGGTGATGATGACGAAGAATGCATGACTATCGACTCCGAAACGAGTTGGATGTTTAAAGAGTACGAGACTCAGATACACGAGATCGTACAAAGTCTGAGTTCAGAGCATGTATTCATGGACACGAAGAGCAGTGATACACATACAGCACCAAGACTATTCAAACACGCCCGTCGAAAACGACAGCAAAATGACATGGACGCCCTCGAGATTAGCACAGCAGACCAGCTCGCCTTGACAAGGCAAGAATTGAAAAAGGGAAAACTCAAGTCTGAATGTGAGCCGGACTTCAAGTTAGAAGTGAAGCAGGAAGTGAAGCAGGAAGTGGTAGAACGATACAATACAGAGCAAGCCTGTCAAGCACAACCCAATAATTGGTGGTTGTCTTTAGTGCAGGCCCATACCAGTGCCAGTGAGCACCACAACCGTATCCACGCGTTTGACATTGAACTTCGCGAAAACAATGTCATTGTCAAGACACCGATCCCTAGGTACATCGCCGATGGACTGAAGCAGTACGGACAAATTAAGATTGTCGAGTTAGGATGTACGACTCCCATAGCGAATCTATTGCAGGTGTTACAAGCTCAGAGTGATGAAAAAACGGCCTGCAATGATGTCGACCAAAGAACCTGTCATTGCAAAGAGTTGGACCGGGTGTCCAAGAGACTCAAATGTACCATCTTTGTATGTTGGACTCCAGGGGGGGAGCATGAAGTGTACGGGACTGACCACAAAAATAACTGTTTGTATACTATCATAGTGTACAAAAACAGCACCCTGAGATGGTACTACCTGCTATCTGTCAACATTGGCAGTTCATACACGTACAACTTTTCGACCGTACCGCATGTAGTACAGTTTCAGACAACCCAACAGGATTTTGTGCATAAAGCAGATGGTAAATGTCAAGGCCCTGATGGTTCTATGTCCGACCTCATACATACTGTAGAAACTATTAGAACTAATGAGATTATATTACATGATACATCTTAGCTTGTGCTGTGTGTTTGTTTTTATAAATACATCGACAAGAAACAGTTATTTCTGTGAGAGTGTTTTTTCAACAGTGTCAACAGTTACTCCTGAGAATGACGTGTGTGTGTGTGTGTGTGTGTGTGTGTGTGTGTGTGTGTGTGTAATGTTCTCACTAAATGTTATGTGCCATATATGTTCTTTTTTTTTTTACTAGTTTATTTCTCTGACCGGTATACAGATTTTAAGCATATACACAAAGCAGTGACAAAATGTCATGTATCTATTTTCAGATCTTCTATAATGCTTTATAAGCGTTCTGCTGTGAAGCCGAGCATGTTCAGTCTGTCTAGTGAGGATTCAAAAGTGTTCTCTAATATTACACCTAACACACCCGATGTTTTTGTTGTCAATGAAAATCTTGGATAGGTGTTCGTTCTATAGGTCGGCTGTACTTTTGACTACGGCCTAGAGGAATCCTTTCTAACTAACATGCTGAAATATCAACAGCTGGAGCAGACCATTTCACAGCTTTGCTATCTGCTATCATTGGTAGCAGCTCAATATGGAGAAGGCGTTGCTTTTTATACCCTTCAAGTGGATTCTGTCTATTATCCCTAGACCTGCCACTGTTTTCATGCTGTGTGTATGCAACAATGCGGCTGTCAATCAGACACTTGTGTAACTGACTGACTCGATGTCTGACTGCATTACAGTTTTTTACGATTGTCAGCAAGCATGTTTCAATACTTATAATATCTTTTCTAAACTCTTCACACACCAACTCACCTACAACACACAGTTGGCAAAAACAGTTCATTTTATGCTCAAAATCACATATTGTAAACTAAACACCAACACTAATTTTCAAAATGCAAGAACGCTTTGTTAAAATACACTAACTCTACCAAAAACACTGCAAACATGTCTCACATGTTTTCTTCCAACAGGAACATTTAGTCAATCGCAGCACAATGACATACAAAATAGTAACAGCAGATGGTTTACAGAAAATACATTACTTTACATGTGTCAGTACAATAGACAATAGACAGCATACCGATAGTCAATTGTTTTTCGCACTGCAGTTTCTTTTTTTTGAAGTCACTCTACATTTTTCTTTTGTTGACTGTGGTAAATGTACACATTTTTGTCTTCTTTTTTTGCAAACATTCTATATCAAAAGTGAATGACTCATCTTTACTTTATAGAATGTACAGTATATGAAAAAGGAATAAGTGACAGAATTGCTGCAGTAAATGCTTTATTTGCAATAGGAAATTAGTGCAAGAGATCAACAAAAATCTGTATTATAGGTGCTGGTTACACTTGTGTAAAAATAAAATATACAAACAGAAAAAGGCACAGAAGAAAAAAAAGAAAAATACATAGTCCTTTTCTAATCTAGCCTCTCTTTCTGCTGCGCTACATGCAATTGAAAGAACCTAAAGACCTGGTTATGTCTCCAACTTAGACGGGAATCAGCTGTGATTGTTCTATTTGCATGACTTCAATCAGCTGTTTCTCAATAGCAATACAAATAAAAATATAGGACATATATGTTTGTGTTTCAATATACAATGTGAACTGATGTTCACTTCAACTTTAGCCTACAAGTTAGGAGTGGAAAGCAAAGTAGATTATTTGAAAAGAAACAGACTGGCCTTGTGTGTGCCCCACCTACTTGTGTGTGTGCGTGCGTGTGTGTGTGTGTGTGTGTGTGTGTGTGTGTGTGTGTGTGGGGGTCTGTGTGTGTGTAATGTTCTCACAAAATGTTATGTACCATATATGTTCTTTTTTACTAGTTTATTTCTCTGACCGGTATACAGGTTTTAAGCGTATACACAAAGCAGTTACAAAATGTTATCTTGAGTAAGCATGTACTCGTGAGAAAGTTTATTTCTCTGACCGCTATACAGATTTTAAGCATATACACAAAGCAGTTACAAAATGTTATGTTGAGTAAGCATGTACTCGTGAGAAAGTTTATTTCTCTGACCGCTATACAGATTTTAAGCATATACACAAAGCAGTTACAAGAGCAATATATACATTGGTAGTTGACGCTATACTCCTGGTTTAGTTAGTGAATATTTTTGTGAGATGTCTGATTCTAACACCACAAACATGACATGTTGAACTGTAGCAGTGGCATGTAACATGTCCGCACTGCGCCACAAAATCTTTCACAGTGCAGCAGGAGTTGCATACGAATGATTTGTCATTGGGCCAGTGGATACTACGGACATCTCTGGTACAGAATAGCAGTCGACATGTACCACATTGTTTTGGGTTCAGTCGCTCACAACAGGATGTGCAGCACAAGTGTCCACACTGAAGGTATGCGTTGGATAATGTGGAGCAAATGCGACAGTCGAAGAGTCTAAAAGGATCATCTTCCTCCTCGTCCTGCTCTTCTTCTTCATCCTCCTCCTCCTGCTCCTGCTCCTCATCCTGCTCCTCTGACTGTATCCTAGCCCTACTGTCTATAAGATAAAAACATAAATAAATAAATAAATACATAAATACATACACTGACAACATCATCAATGAAATTTAATCAGTGTAGTTAGGTGAATGTTCTCACATGAGACAGATGGTACATCTTCATCATCTTCATCATCTGATATTACGACTGTGTGAGTCCTCTTCCGTCTAGTCAGCCCCATACTCATGGCTATAAGACATAACGACACATAAATAAACGGATAAATATCGTTTCATCAATTAAATATAATCAATGTATATAGGTATATAGGTAGGACAATGGTCTTACCTGTAATGGTCAGGCTGCTATCCTTATCCAGAACGGACATGACCAACTCTGATTTCATACACTTTCCGTCAGCGTCCACACAATAGACATCAGGAGAGAATCGACCGTCGTTCTCGATGATGTCGCCTACTGTGACCATGTTGGTGTTGTAGTATAACACAGCTGGTATTCTAGTATGTTTGTACTCTATCGGGACATGGATGGCATCAGGGCCGTTGTTGACTCGAAATGGCTCCAGCTCTGAAATATTGCGCCGAAGCATGGTGTAGGGTTTGTGTTTCAGTACAGCTGACCTGGTTGACATCTTGATGTGCTTCATATTCTGGTAGAAGAAGGATGGAGCTTTAATTTCGCAGTAGGGGTCATTGGCCATGATACTATTCACTCTGACCATCCTCATGTTGTGGTCCTGTAGTGCTGTGCAGGGAGCCTTTGCAGATAGGGACAGGTCCTTATTCCAGACCTGGGAACATCTGATGTTACACATGCTCAGCATCTCGAATATTGTCTGAGGCTCTTCACATCGCACTGTTATCATCTTGCTGCGGGACTTGGGACTGTCAACCACCACCACAGTGTGAGGTTCCTGCAAGCAGATACACAAACACATGTATTAGAAAAGATATCTACTAGAAACGATATGTAAAAACAAAAAAAAAGAAAAAGCACTTGTATAAGCACTTGCTGTCATTTGAAAAAAAAAAAACCACTTACATGTTCACAGTGCAACTTGAACAGCGTGTTGCTATCTGCCGTGGTCAATTCACTGTTGATCTCCCAATTGGCCCGTGTCAGTAAATCCACCAGCTGAGTCACATTGGTGTAGAAGGAGCCACCTGCCTTGATCTCCATGTGGGAGATAGCGTATTTGTTGATCATGTAATGCAAAGCAGTCTTATTTTCTATCAGTGACATCATCGGTACCTTATCCATCAATGTATACCTCTGGTCCATCCATAGAGCCTTAATTGTTTCCATTATCAATCTCCTCAGTCGGCCGACCTCTCCTTTCTCACATTGGATGCTGATAGCTGTAAGGTGTATTGGTGGCTTCCTATCCTCGCTGTGGGTCCACCTGCTGACGTACCATTTGATCTTCATGTTGTTCCGGACTTCATCGGTGATAAAATTGATGTGCTGTAATGGCTTGGTACACCACCTGACAATAACTGTTATGTACTCCATTACTGTAATTCTTATGGGTTAGGATATAGTGTAAGAGAACTGCTGTCCAGGCTAGTCAGACACAGACAGAGGTACAGTGTAGCTGTATGCTGCTTCTTTATACCAAAAGTATATCCACCCAGGGACCATTCATCAGACCCCGAAACTGTTTATTAAACACGGTCTGACTGGTCTGAGCGGGCCCCACATCATAGACCGGACCCCAGTTTATCTGACCAGCCACAATTCATCGGACTGGGCCCCAGTTCATCTGACTGCGAGAGACATTATCAGAACGCAAACTGTTCATCCGAACACTATCATGGACCAGTTATCCAGTAATAACGCAGGAATGTTGAAAATTTATGTCTCGGATGAAACCAACTCAATACAAACTTCACTGCCAAGATCCTGAATCTGTTGAAAGTTAGGATAAAAGGTAAAAATTGGCGTGTGCGTGCGTGTGCCAACACAGTTGGCAAAACAGTTAATTTTATGCTCAAAATCACATATTGTAAACTAAACACCAACACTAATTTTCAAAATGCAAGAACGCTTTGTCAAAATACACTAACTGTAGCAAAAACACTACAAACATGTCTCACATGTTTTCTTCCAACAGGAACATTTAGTCAATCGCAGCACAATGACATACAAAATACTAACAGCAGATGGTTTACAGAAAATGCATTACTTTACATGTGTCAGTTCTACCCTTATACAATAGACAGCATACCGATAGTCAATTGTTTTTCGCACTGCAGTTTCTTTTTTTTGAAGTCACTCTACATTTTTCTTTTGTTGACTGTGGTAAATGTACACATTTTTGTCTTCTTTTTTTTGCAAACATTCTATATCAAAAGTGAATGACGCATCTTTACTTTATAGAATGTACAGTATATGAAAAAGGAATAAGTGACAGAATTGCTGCAGTAAATGCTTTATTTGCAATAGGAAATTAGTGCAAGAGATCAACAAAAATCTGTATTATAGCTGCTGGTTACACTTGTGTAAAAATAAAATATACAAACAGAAAAAGGCACAGAAGAAAAAAAAAGAAAAATACATAGTCCTTTTCTAATGTATCCTCTCTTTCTGCTGCGCTACATGCAATTGAAAGAACCTAAAGACCTGGGTATGTCTCCAACTTAGACGGGAATCAGCTGTGATTGTTCTATTTGCATGACTTCAATCAGCTGTTTCTCAATAGCAATACAAATAAAATTAAAGCTGCAAGCAGCGATGATCGGGCCCTCGCACTTCGCACACGTCGGGGTGAGCCACAACCGCGGCGTCGTTACTGGACACTGACCTGTCGACACAGCTCAGAATTTTCAGCATATAACGTGTCATTTCCTGTGTTGCCGGTAGGTGGCGCTACGGCTATAACTGAATATTGGCCTGTGGATGGGTTCAGGCTGGGCCACTCATCAAACATGTGAAGTTTGGGGCAGATGTGACCTCGTACAGCTGAGTTACAAACCACTTCATGTGTTGCCAGTAGGTGACGCTATGACTGTGATTGAAAATTGGCATGTAGAAATGTTGAGGCCGGGACACTTATCAAACATGTGAAGTTTGGGGCAGATGTGACCATGTACAGCGGAGTTACAAACCACTTCCTGTTTTGCCCGTAGGTGGCGCTATGACTATAACTGCATATTGCCATGTCGATGTCTTGAGGACATGACACTTATCAAACATGTGAAGTTTGGGCCAGATTTGACCACGTACGGCCGAGTTACAAAGCACTTCCTGTTTCGTGGCGAAACATGGAAATTCGACGCCTCCCCACGCCCACGCCGTTCCAGGAAAACTCAAGCTTTTACCAACTTTTCATCATCAAGATCTGTTATATACGCTGAGCAAGTTTGAGGCGGATCCGATTAACCGTCTAGGAAGAGTTCGTTAAAGTATGACCCCTGTAAATGGGCAAAAACGCACAAAAATGCCACAATCAATTCAAAATGGCTGACTTCCTGTTGGGTTTAGGTCATGGCAAGTATTGATGTTTTTTGTAGGTCTGGACATGATACATGTGCCTACCAAATTTCGTACATGTAGGTCAAACGTAGAGCGATGAGTATTTTTTTGAAATATTGTAGGGGGCGCTATTGAGCCATTTTGCCACACCCATGCGCGAGACCCATAAAATATGTAATTTTTCACCACTTCTGAGGCGTGGGCAAAGTTTGGTGAGTTTTGGAGCAGCTTTAGCCCCTCAAAAATGCGATTATTTTTTTACAAAGAAAAATAATAATACTTAAAGCTGCAAGCAGCGATGATCGGGCCCTCGCACTTCGCGCACGTCGGGGTGTGCCGCAGCCGCGGCAGCGTTACTGGACACCGACCGGTCGACGTGGCTATGAATTTTCATTATAAAACATGTCATTTCCTTTGCCAGTAGGTGGCGCTATGACTATGACTGAATATTGGCCTGTAGATGTCTTGAGGCCGGGAGTCTCATCAAAGATGTGAAGTTTGGGGCAGATTTGACCACTTACAGCCGAGCTACAAACCACTTCCTGTTTTGCCAGTAGGTGGCGCGATGACTATGACTGAATATTGGCCTGTAGATGTCTTGAGGCCGGGAGTCTCATCAAAGATGTGAAGTTTGGGGCAGATTTGACCACTTACAGCCGAGCTACAAACCACTTCCTGTTTTGCCAGTAGGTGGCGCTATGACTATGACTGAATATTGGCCTGTAGATGTCTTGAGGCCGGGAGTCTCATCAAAGATGTGAAGTTTGGGGCAGATTTGACCACTTACAGCCGAGCTACAAACCACTTCCTGTTTTGCCAGTAGGTGGCGCTATGACTATGACTGAATATTGGCCTGTAGATGTCTTGAGGCCGGGAGTCTCATCAAAGATGTGAAGTTTGGGGCAGATTTGACCACTTACAGCCGAGCTACAAACCACTTCCTGTTTTGCCAGTAGGTGGCGCTATGACTATGACTGAATATTGGCCTGTAGATGTCTTGAGGCCGGGAGTCTCATCAAAGATGTGAAGTTTGTGGCAGATTTGACCACGTACAGTCCAGTTACATAGCACTTCCTGTTTCGTGGCGAAACATGGAAATTCGAAGCCTCGCCACGCCCACGCCGTTGGACGAAAACTCAAGCTTAGAATAACTTTTAATCGTCAAGGTCTGTTACATACGCTGAGCAAGTTTGAGGTGGATCTGATTAACCTCCTAGGAGGAGTTCATTAAAGTATGACCCCTGTAAATGGGGCAAAATGCAGAAAATGCCACAAGAAATGCAAAATGACTGACTTCCTGTTGGGTTTAGGTCATGGGACCTATTGATGTTTTTTGTAAGTCTGGACATGATACATGTGCCTGCCAAATTTCGTACATGTAGCTGAAACGTAGAGCGATGACTATTTTTTTTAATTTTGTAGGGGGCGCTATTGAGCCATTTGGCCATCTGTGTGTGTGTGTGTGTGTGTGTGTGTGTGTGTGTGTGTGTGTGTGTGTGTGTGTGTGTGTGTTTCTAAGATGCTGTCAATATACTTTTGATGATAATGTGCTTTCTACACTGAGGATCATACAAACATACCAATGGTAAGTTTGTATTACGCTCTAGATTGCTGATGTGTAACACTAGTATGCTTTACTGATACATTGGACAATAAAAGAGTCGGACCAATTCGCAGTTGTCACTGTTTATTATATAAAAACAATGATAAAAAAAAACACCTAATACGCTTCATACATAAATCTCCCCATATTCAGTCAAGAGTTTTTTTTACCATAGTAGCTTGATACATGCATAGTGGGTGGACAATAAGAAAATAATCTTCCCAATTCAACATCGGTTGGCTATATGAATTCTATACATTGGCCCTGAATGCTAGACAAGCAACCCAGGCATTACTAGATCCTCATTTCTGTAACTGAAGTAGGAAGGTGTTCAAGTTGTCGACCAAATTATTTAGTGGAATCTTAGGCAATATAATGTAGGTGGTTTCCAGGCACTTTAAGACATCATTCCCCACATGTATCCTGAGTGCTTTCACAAGGTCAGTCGGAGTGTGGATGTGTTGAGCCTCGCTCTTTGGCAAGCTTAATCTCCACACGAAAGCCCTCAGATTGTCTTGACTGAAGTCCTGGAAGATGTCTAATATTTTCTCCATTACAGCGTGTCTGTTTTTCTTGATGGCTTCGATTGATTCAGGAGTGTAGCTGTACCCAGCTATGTTGTGTTGCCCACTAGCGCTGGGCTGCGCCCCTGATGGACTCAGCTGACTCCAACTGGCGGCGCTGGTAGTGACCGATCGCACCGGGTCATCACGGCGGACTTTTCTCATCAGCATGTTCAACGCTCCTACGGCGTCACTGCCATAGCGCTGCCTGATAGCATCCACTATGTTAGTTCTACAAGTCATACGCTCCAAGTTAGAATCACTGAATGGGTTTTGATTGTAAACTGGTATTTCACTCATGTAAAACTTGAGTTTCTCAATTTCCTCATCTGACAGATCCTCCAAGGTGGTAAGCATGTCCCTGGTCAAGGTTGTGTAATTACCCTGAGGCACTTGGGAGGATCCATGCGTCTGAGTGTTTGTAGACGTCAGCCATCTATAGTATTCCTCCCAGGCTCTCATCATCAGATGACTGGCTTCATCTCCTTTCCTCCTCGCAGCATCGACCACAAGTCGGACCTTGTTAATAGCGCTTTTTGAAGACTGGATATTATCCAGCTCTTCGTCTGTTATAACATTATGCTCATATAGTACATCTACAACGTAGTCTACTCGGTCCACATCGCTAGAGGCATCCTTTATGTAATTGAGTCTTTTTCCTTTGAGGATATCCATGGTATAGCGATGGTTGAAGGTTGAAGGTCTTGATGCTTGATCGGTTCAGATTGTTGACATGTGCAACTGACTTGGACTCTTATTGGTCTCTGCTTATACTGGTAGACTAGTAGGCTGTAATTTATACAATTGGTCACTGTCTTGGTTGGACAAATAAACCGCGGTTGGAGAGATTAGCCGCGGTTGAATAAACACTCATTTGTCAGCCAAATGAGCCGCAGTTGAATAAACTGTCAAGCACAGACTTGCCATTGGTTGCACACTCCGCCTCTGGTTGGGTGTTACCCTGAGTTGGATAAATACTCTCTGGTTGCACATTCACACAGTCTACTCTGATCAGATCTGTGGTCCATAACAGTTCCCGGAGCAAAAGCGCTGGAGTTTATCAATGTAAAGGTGAGAGTGTTATTTTCCCATTCTTGTCCCTGTGTAACACTTTCAACATGTCTCTCCAATTGTAGTAGAATGTGGGCTTGTAGCTTCCCACTGAGCCTTGAAAGTTGACAAGATAACCTTGGCAATCATCTATGCGCACCTCCGGTACCCCGACGTCGGGAGAAAGTTTCACGTTGAAGTAATACACGGGCCCGGTCGGATGAGGCGCCAGCCATAGACGATCTGGGTCGACCATCTGTGTGACGGCGGCAGACTGGTTGAACAGGAGACAGAGAATACACCGACACGGGTTGATCTGCTGGACCTCTCCGTTTTTGTCTTTGCTCAGCACCAAGCGGTTGTACAAATCGGGTGAGATCAGCGAGGGTAACGGTCTGGGATCGTTCTGAGCGTCCATCAGCATACCCTTACATGAGTGTCCGTTGGCGCACGAGGGTAGGTCCTGGTCGTTGAGCATGCTAATCAAGAGGGCTCTGTCGTACACGTTGCGAGACAGAGCCCTGCCCGGAATAGCACGCTCGGCGAGGGAGGCTACCAAGGGACGCGGGTTTTTGGCCAGCAGCTGCAGCACGGTCAGCACGGGAGTACAGCTGGCGCACATGGGGTTTCGATCACTGTCGGAGTTGCACGCGCACACTTGAGGGGCGAAACACTCCTGGAACAGGGTTCTGATATCTGGAGCGGCCAAGTGTCTACCCCGCGAGACCTTGTCGAAAACCCGCGATCTGACCAAATCCCTGTAATCTGCAATCTTCTCCTCATCATACACGACATCGGTCTTCTCGGCAGTTTCCCTGGGCGAACCGTTAGACTCCCGCCATAAGGTGCTAGTCTCGCCTCGGGGGCAGCGATCCAAGTTCGCGTTGCACTGCGAACATGAGGAGCCCTGTTTTCTGCGTTCACAGGAGCACCTAGAGCACATCCAAACGCAGCACACTTTCTCCTTGAAGCCTTCGAAGCAGGCGCACACGGTGCAGATAAACCCGCGCGTGGTGGAGCACTTTGTGAAGTGAGGCTTGGTAGAGTACCATTCTGGGTTGTTCTTGAAGCAGGTTGTGCATACCCGCACGTTACACTGACAGCGGAGTTTAACGCCTGCCCTTTGCCTCTCTTTGCTGCTTTTAACCAATGTGACCAGGCACACGAGACACTTTGCGCTGGACGGTTTGACGCGCTTGCTGTTGACTTTCCCAACGTTCCTATAACTGACTGTGGATACTCTCCTGTACAAGTTTGTTGCCTTTCGGACTGCGCTCACCAATGTATCTTCGCGCTTCTTGTCACACTCTCTCAATAGGCCCTCCGGAACCTGTCCAGTGAAGAAGGGGTTGTCTACGATGGAGTCATCAGTTAAGCTGTGCTGCCCGCTGTCTAAGGCTGTGACTCTGGACCCTGTCCCCATGATAGGAGACATGATATATGTACCCGGAGCGGAGGGTTTCAAACTGAGCGATCTGATGGGCGGCGAGACAGTAGAGACTTGCCCCACTCACAGATTCACATTTAAAGGCACCGTGGGGCTGCTGATTCAGTGCGCTTCGAAGAACAAGCCGTGCGCTTGTCAGTCTCGTTCTTCTTCTTCTTCTTCTTCTTCTTCTTCTTCTTCTTCGTCGTCTGCAGATCAGGTCGACAAAAGATCTGAAGAGCCGAATGTATCTCCTTATGTACACAATGCCAAGGAGAAAGTCCGTAATAAAAAAATAGTGGGCGGAGGGAGAGGTGGGAAGAATGCTACAGTCTCGTCTTGTTTCAGTTCTACCACGAAGACCCTGTGGGCCTACGAAATGGACAGCGTGGTCACGGCGTACAAGTGGCTCATACAATGTCGAAGCCGCATGTACTCCAAGTGCTGCAACGCCGTGATTGTGTATCAGCTGAAAAAGTCTCAGAGTCTCCCCCCCGGCCTGTATGTTTACAGGACTCCCCCGTCTCACTTCGGCTGCACTGCTGAGAGACCCTTTACGGTTATGGATCAGTTCAACCACCCGTGCGGTGGGGAAAGGCTACCCAACGCGATTACCATCGACATGTTCCCGGGACAAGATAATTTCAGTGCCTTGTACGTAATCAACCGCAAGCTCTGCATCCCCGTACCGGAGTACGGAAACAGAATGTTTGGCGAGGCTACAGCTTTGGGGATCCTGGAGCAGGGCTCCACCATGGTTGCGACCGCATGCCAACACCACGACGTAGCCATGCGGACAGAGCGGGCGTGCGTCATCGATCTACGCTGGAAAGGGTTCGACACTAAAACCTCCTGTATCAAAGCCATCCCCAGAGTGCGAGGACTGCATGCTGTAGTGTGGTCCAACCACAGTAGCAACTTCCAGGACATCGAGTGTAAAGTCTTGACATGGCTCTTTGGGCTCTCTAACGAACTACCCAAAGAGGTGCACATGATAGACTATAAACACGAATCGTCTGGAATCAGGTACATGCTGATCGACATGGAAACATTTCTCCAGGTTTTGCCCGAGCCTCCTAATAGGGACGATTCGTTTTTCATGCACACATACTTCGAGGGAGACATCGAAGCGGCCACGATCGCAATCGGCCAGGTACCCGATATCAGGAGTAGAATGGGCTCCCCCTGTCCAAACCCATTTGCTTTCTGGTACCGTTTACCCGCTATTGGACACTGTCAACCAACGCCATTCAGTTGCGGCGTTAAGCACAGCTCGTGCGTCGTGGCGACCACAGAGGAGTTTCAGAATTCGCTGACAGAGTGGGCTTTCAAGAAAGAAGGAACTTGTTGCATGGCCCTAGCCGTGCAGCATACCTTGTACTATCACGCGGGGGAAATGAAATACAAGATGATGGTATCTCACACGGCGATGGATAAGGACACCACGCTGAACATGTTTAAACTTTGAAGGCTGTATTGTACGTACAAATGCAACATAATAAAGTGCAAAGGCTGATATAATGCAACGCGCACAAAGGACTGATGTTAAGACAGCGAGTCGTCGCAGATTCCATTTTGTATGATATTTACAGTTCTGTGAGCCACGTAGGACTTGCTGGAGTTGGCTGTCATTAATTGTACGACAATTGCTCTCACAGTATAGTTTCTTATTCTCGCTTGACTAGATTTTATTTCTGTTAAAAGAACAATATACAAATTCCCTGTCCCTGACATATTACGATTTTTTTTATAGTGACTACAATGGATGCCCAGGATGAGGTGGTCAAGTGGAAAACTATTGCCTCAGCTCTCCACGCAGGAGCTCTCAACCATTGTGAAACATTCAGATCCACAGAGGATGCCATCGAATACTTGTACAGCTACCGGAGTCGAGAGCACAAAGACGGAGCCTGTGGGTCATCGGCAGCACAACCCGTGAGATCAGACGACAATCACCGTCACGACTTCTACTACAACCTGCATAACTTACCGGGTCCCGTGGGGCTCAGTATGTTTTTCGAGCCTGGAGTGGCGGATCCTTGTTTACTGTGCAAGTATATAAAGGTGAAATTAGACGACGGTGCGTTTAAGTTTCTGAACCTAGTCACTGCCAATGTTATCCGAAGAACAGTTCCAGACGACGAACTGGACCTGCGGCGCTTGGAGCACCTGGCTGTTATGCATACCCCTTACTTCGTGATGCTGTTTTTGGAACTCGTACAGAACAAACGCTACAGCTTTCATAAATCCGACAATGCCAGATACAGTATCGCCAGCCACATGTTCGGACAGCTCAGAACCAGCAACGATGTCAGTGTCCCTCGCGGAGAGGGTTCTTCCAAGTTCCTGAAATTATGGTGGAGATATCAAGATAGACGAAGTTCCAGGGAATTGAAAGTGTGTATCCCTTCGTATCTCGAGCTGCAGACTGAGAAGAATATGTGGCACCCCAGGGTTGACAGTTTCGTCAACAGAAAACCCGAACCTATGCACAGCTTCCTGACGACAAATTGCCTATGTCACGATATGTGGACGGACGGCGCCGCCGTGTACTCGGGCGATGGAGATCTGTCACCCAGGACGAATACACTGACTGAAGGCCAAGTGTCTACGTCGTCGTTGAGTGTCTTGATCCCCAGGTTGCACGTCGAAGACATTCTGTATTCCGCTGTCCTCGTGTGCAAAAGCAGACAAACCGCCGTCCACGGAGGACCGGCGCAGGACATTGCTACAGAGACTCAGCAGTCCGCTGGAGAAGTGGTGGTGTCCAAACAGATGGACTGCAGCCGCTCCCTAGAACCCAGGCTCGACTGCCTTGTGTTGGAGGATGTGGGTCACGAGAAGGCTGTGATGATGCACGTTGTGACGACTCTCGATTCACAATGGCAGACTTTGAGCTCTTGGATGACGAGCATGCGCGGTGGAGCTCTGGATGAGCGGCTCGCTTTTAATATCAACAAGGTCTTCCTGGGGGTGATGGGCTCTCTCAAAGACATGTGCCTGCTGGACAAGAGACCTCCCAGACACTTGTACGCCGAGACAGCTTGCCGAGAACCTAAACTTGCCACAGCGTTCTTTATCCACAGCGAGACCGGAGACGTGCTATCCCTGTTGCCGTACGTCTCGGTGCCCAGGATGTACAGGTCTTCCAACATTGCCAAAGATGAGTACGCTTTTTGCACGGCGTGCGCTGATCTGGCCTTGTGTATTTTGTACGCGCACGTCGAGAGTGACAAGTTCGTCCTCGAGAAGCTGCAGGCACTGAAGAAATGTTGGGAAGCGCAAGGCTCGTTGAACGCAAAACACCTCGGAGTCGACGAGTCTGACGAGCTTGCTACGCTTGAGACCTGCGTCTGGCGAGACAGGGCCTTGACCATCGCCAACGCCTGCAATTTTTGCAGGACCGGGCTGGTGAATAACGACATATGGTCCGCGCTGGGACCGAAGGAAGCCGGGTCAAGGGACATGAGCAAGGTCGATGTGCCTGATGTGTGGTTGGGTGAGAAGTCACGAACACCCGAAGCTCTGAAGGTTAAGCTGCCGGCTCTGGGCTTCCGAGAACCCCTGCGTGTCAGTGTTATAGAGTTCCTGAGAGAAAAGGAGGCATCCGCCATTCGGAGTACACAGCAGGGCGTCACTATGTTTTCACATGAAATGCACCAGGGCTTGCTTAGCATGATCACAGCTAACAAAACGGGACCGGGCGGGAACGCTTTATCGAGTATCACATCCATGGTCAGTGACGCTTACACACCAGGCGTTATGACCTCGTTCAGTCTTAGGAAATACACCCACAACAAGCGCTCAAATGACAACAGGTCTGTCTCTCAGGTGGCGCAGAAGAAGATGTGCGAGACCAATGGCATTGCGAAGGCTGACATTGAGAATGCTCTCAGACATATAAAAGAGCTAAGCAACACACTGGACAATGAGCCGACGGGCTCTACTGGGTCATGCTCTACCGATATGGCCACAGAGATATACCTGGACTCTCAGAACGGATCTAACGACGCCACCCAGGTCGATTGTGAGATGGAGAATGTGGCAGAGCAGCAGGGAGCCATCTCGACACTGGTTAGCACAGACATATACTTGATGGCGGACAGCGCGACCGAGGGTGAAACGTTTGATGGCAATACTATCCGCACGGAACCCAACCGATATGAGCTTGCCACACCGAAAACACCAGGGATCACGGATGGTGTAAGCGTGTTCCTCGTGCAACCCGAATACGCGGTGGATTCTGACGGGTACAACGCTTCCAGTATACGCACACCGTTGGACACAGATGCCTGTAACAGTGATGTGAACGCCTTTTACACCAACACCCCGGCAAATATCAGTGTCAGCACCAGCGAGATAGCTACGTATCTGTTTGATACATTCAAGAACCGGTACGTAAATGATCGTCAGACACTGGATAAAATTCTAACAGAAAACTTAAGGGCTGAGACTGTAGGCGATATTTGTGGACACTCTCAGTCCCCGTCCCCGTCTCCGTCTCACGGTCAGCCCCGGTCCCAAATTCACTCGCCGTCCCCGTCCCTGTCCCCGTCCCCGTCCCCGTCCCACGGTCGGCCCCGGTCCCAAATTCAGTCCTCTTCTCACGGTCGGCCTCGGCCCCAAATTCAATCCCCGTCCCGGGTCCCGGCCCCATCCCCGTCCCCGTCCCCGTCTCACGGTCGGCCTATGTCCCAAATTCAGTCCTCCTCTCACGGTCGGCATCGGTCCCAAATTCAGTCCCCGTCCCTGTCCCCGTCCCCGTCCCCGTCTCACAGTTGGCCCCAGATCCAGCCACATGAGCAAGTCAACCACGTTGCTGAACAACCTGCACAAGCTACCAATGTTGGACGGATATACTCCCAAGCTGGGGTCCAGCAGATGAACCATCAGGCCGAACAAGCGGTATACCACTACAACTTCGCACTTGAGCCGTATCAAACTGTGGGACATCAGATGGAGACGGGGCCGCAATTGATAATGGGCCCACCGATGGCAACAGCACAGCCTGTTCAAAGAGAGAGAGACAGAGAGGCGACCAATACCGATGAGTGCTTTTTGAACTGTAACAGCCGTTGGAAATCGATAGGCTTCAAGCATCAAGATCTGGCCATGATGGGAGTGTTGCCGTACTACAACATGAGGTACCAGACATGTGACCTTATCGTTACCTCGAGGGCGAAGGACATTAAACTCCAAACCATCCCCACAAATATCGAGCCCATAACCAATCCTTGCGCGGGTTTGGTCGAGCCGCCCCAGCTCGCTGGTTGGGTGAAACCGACCGATCTGCCTCCCGTGTCAGGCGTGATACGCAAAGCTCCCAGACAGCCTAGTCAATGCTGGGATATTGGAGTGGAATCATTTAAACCTAACTGTAGCACACTGAGCCGCAAGAGTCTGGCATACGAGAAACGGATTCCTTGTCGTACAGTGAGCTGCAAGACGAGACCGCAAACGTACTATACGGTGGACCTAGCGGCGCCTCCCTGTGACAAGTTTAAACATGTGGAGCTGATACTCAGCGAGTTCCCGATTTCGGGTGGTGCCGATACAGCTAAACTCCTGAAAATTAAAACCAAAGAGACCTTGTACCTTGGGGCGGTTTGCGCTATTGAAAACGTGAGAGGTGTGTTGGTGCGCAGGGTTTTTGCGGATGACGTAAACCTTCTAGATACAATCTTGGACATGCACACCTCTCTTCAGGTGCACCCATTTGTACCCAGGACGTTTACCCTGCAGCTGGCGAAGACCCCGTTTTTACACAAGCCGGTGGCTGGGATGTTCATCGGCGAAGCCGCCGGCGACTGGAACCTAGGATGCGTATACGGAATGAAAATCATGACAGAGACCGAGAAATTCACCCTAGCCTACCATGTCATGCAATGCCTTCTCCGAGTTCAGATCCTATCTCTCAGGGTTCTGGGCTTCACTATGAAGTATATACAACCGGCGAGGATCTGGAAATGGCGAACCGGATTCAGAGCGGATTTCATTGGGTGCCTGGTTGACACAATATCTCAGTGGCGGCGTGCGGATCCTGTGCGAGGAGGCGAGGAAGGTATAGCTACCATCCACGGGACAATGCTACAGCTGGGACTACTTGACTATCTGCCAGCCGATGTGAGATTCATTTTAATAGAAACCCATGCAAATGTTTCCAAGAGGGAAGGAAACACAAGTGAGAGAAGACAAGCCCATCCTGATCCAGTCCAGGCCCAGTCTGAACCGAAAGACGAGCACCTGCTCCACTACATGTACAATATGTGCGCATTCGCAGAGCAAGAGAGTTCGGTTACGAGTGATTTGAAGACTATACTAGGCTGTACCGGAGACCAGTACGAAAAGATTGAGCTGCACACCATGGGCTCGACCGTCGAGCCCTATGGGCCTTTCTGTATACAGACAAACAACCAGATTTTCAAGTGGAACAAAGTTATAATAGTGGAGCCTGTTCTTGATAGACACCCGGATATGGCCCAGTTGTCGCAATCGTTTGGGGGAGCTACCGCTAAAGAAGCGGTTGTCACGGAGGTGGGAGCACCAAACCCCAACAACGTGAAAGCTGCGAGAGTGTCGCATTCAGCCAGCTTCAGACACCCGGGTCCACACTCAGCAGCTGCTGTCCCCGGACATAGACATCGGACAGCAGCTGCGGGCGTCCGTCCTACGGGCGCCAGTGGAGAATATCTCAATCGGAACTATCTTCGAGGAGCCACTCGCAACCCAGGGACGCCCTCTTCATCGGTCAATAGCGTGTATTACGACATTTAGGGAATTGAAATGACATTTCTAGTGTGTATAGCAATCCACTGTAGTTCCCGTGTTCATGATATGTACTTTAACTATGTTTGTTTTACAATAGCTATAAATGATTGTACTTTACTATGTTTGTTTTACATTAGCTATAAATGATTCAACTACGAGTATGTGTCTTAGTGGTTTTTTTTTTATTGTACAACAATCACATATTATACATGAAAAGCGGTACAATACACAATTTACACATGCATTACAGGTTCATAATGATGGGCTTTGATAAGGAAATAAGTACATTGCGGGTTGTAGATTGGGTATGCGTTTTCTGTGATGGCTTCAGCTGAGCGCTTGCCATGCGCGGTCAGTATGAAGATGACTTCTTCTATGCTCAACCACCTATCTTGCTGCATGAGAAGATCTTTCAGCTTCTCAACATTGCAAATGTTCGCCAGTTCTAGGTACACCTGGTCACATCGGGCAATCTCACTGCCTCCGTTTGCGTTCAATAGCACAGCTACTGTGTGAAAGCCACAGTAGTTATCGGATAGCACTTTGCCCACTTTCAGATCATTCAGCCTGACATAGGCTCCTAATGTGCCCACGTGGTAGCAGTTGACGGTACGATTTTCCTGGGGTATACAGACGGGTTTGTCGAGACCTTTGACCAACACGTACCACACGCCGCTATTGTAGCAGATGGAGCCGGGAGCCCACTGCCCACCGTAGTACTTGTTTGTGATGTAATAGTTGCACCCATCGACGTTGAGCTCCACATTGAGCCCGAACAGGCCTCCTACGATGGCTACGATGGGTATGAACTCACATTCTCGGTGGCACGGTTTAGAGTGTATTTGTGTCATATCGTTGCAAATGCCGAGCATTGAAATTGTGTCGTCAATCGCAATGGCCGTTTTGAAACTGTTGACCGTTAGGTGTACCATCACAGCCAGAGCCTCAGGCGTGGAGGGTTCCGATTTCACAACCGAAGCAGCGGTGGTGGCGAACTGTTTGACGGCCTTAGTCTCCGAGTGCATGAAGAGAACCCAGAGCGCCTCTATGAGTGTACGATGAGAGATCTGGCATCTTGTAACGTCGATCTTAGCCTGGGTCTTGATGTACACCGTGGAGGCGATGTTTGTCATGCAAGGGCTTTTCATAATCGGCGCTGGAACCCGCGGCGTGCAGTCTAGTGCACTTTTCAGCTGTACCAGAGTTAAGAATCGGTGTCCTTCGACAAAACCTAGCTTGTCCACATTCGCCACCAGGAGCCCTTTGCATATATGACGACAATCGATCTGATCTTGCTCACGCTGGTTCTGTTCGGGCACTATCGGGCCCTCCTCCTCCTCCTCCTCCTCCTCCTCCTCACATTGACTTCCTTCGTCTCCAGGGTGAAGATACGGGAAGCGTAGGGGCTCGGGTAACTGTGCTGGCATAGAGGTCCCGCTCACCATTGACACCTGACCTTCCTCGGCTTTGTCTAAATCAACAAATCTTTCCTCCGATTCAGCCAGCATGCTGAGGCGTAGAATGTCGTCGAGTCCGACACCATCCTGGTCCTCGTTGAAACCTCGGAACATCAGCGAGTCGCACCACGGGTCAAACTCGCTGTCAGGTCCACGTAGGGCCTGAGCAATCGGTCTAGCGTGACCCCTAGTCAGCGAGCCCTCGACGCTGCTGTGAAGCCCGTGTGCCAGATTGCCGAGGTACGCGAAGGGAGGTTCGTAACGTTCAAGGCGCGACTCGTCCCCGTGCTCTTTGGTGAACCATACGTCTCGGCTCTCTATTGCGCTCTTGACGCTGCCCGGGATCCAGCCCAGCCTCTTCGCGTAAGGCAGCTGGACCAGAAGCTCTGGGACGTATAGCTCCGCGAAGCGTAGGATGGTTCCTATGTCGAGCAGGTCGCCGAACACTATCCGTAGAGCTTGTACGATTTCTCCCCCATTGTAGTCCAGGACTTTGTAATTGTCCGACACGCCTGTCACGCGCTTAAGGTTCAGAGCCGCACATAGGTGTTTGTCAGCATCCGAGCCAGTTCGGGCCAATCGCTCCTTCAACGTTGGTTGCAGGTGCAATGTCCCCATGTACACGAGCACGTACCACGCTGCGAAGTACAACAAGCCTGCGAAGGTCACCGTGCGGTGAGCACTCCCGCTGTCACCCTCGTCAAACCCGAACACCCGTAGCCCGCAGGCCGCAAACGTTAAAGCTATGGTAGAGCTCACAAGTCGGTCTGGTGCGCTGTCACCCTCTCCCGCGAAGCAAGGTAAAACCCCTTCACTCAAGACTCGGAGCATCAGGTTCATTTCAGAGTCACTCACCAGACTGATACCGGCTACAGTGCTCACGGGACCCATAAAGTGAGTCGTGTAATGTTCATAGCTGACTTTGACAGTGCCCCCGGTGCTCATTGGTATGAAACTTTCGAACACTTCGCGCGTTATGCATCTCCACCCTCTCGCCAGCAGCTCTAGCGTGTACACGGGGCTGGGCGACACGGGGAGAGCTAGGGCTCTGAACAGCCGGTAACACGCCCTGGTAGAGTTGACGAACACGGGCCACATTCGAGCCGAGAACTTGCATGTGTTAGCGACCTTCAGTGTGAGATCGTCCAGAGCCGAGGCTGCCACTCTTGGAAAGCACGACACAAGAGCTTCTGCTATCACGTTTACCTCCTGGGCCCTGGCTTCCATGTTGCCCGGGGCCTTGTTCAGGACGTCAACTGCGATTGAGATG